>NC_137772.1:126682164-127246619 GCF_963455305.1 Plecotus auritus | reverse complement strand
TGTCTCCCCACACCACACACACCCTGACCAGGGATGAAACCTGCAACCCATTAATGTGACCTGATGTGGAATGGAACCTGCCACTCTCTGGTGTATGGAACAGTGCTCCAACCAATGAGCCACACAAGCCAGGGCTGAAAGTGTTTTTTTTTTTTTTATTTTCTAGAAGAAATGTGATTGTTTTTTTAAAAAGAGGAAAAATATAGGGGCTAATTCGGTGTCTTCAGAGATTTAATGCTTAAAAACAAAACAAACTTGCATAACTGTAATTATGGATCCCCAGTTACCATAAGGCCAGATATATTCAGGGCCTAATACACACATAATTAATGGAGGGAAAAACACCTCATAATCTGTCCTAGAGACTGAAAAAACAATCACCACCAACATTAATACTCAAGTGCTTTGGAACACAGATCATTTGGCCTCCTCTATGAGTAGATGGGTCTGGCTGCCTGGGAAATCATCTCCTGCAAATGTGTTAACAGATATCCCAGCTCTATGATTTCTGATGTTACACAAAATTGAAGGAGAGACCACAAATGGGACTGCTGCCGATGCCAAGGGAATTCTAACTACCTCCTTCACATGGAGTGCTATTTCTACACAATTCTTCCTCTGAGGAAGATTAGAAGTTCATTATAAATTCTTGTCTGGGAATAATATTCATGAAATGCCCCAGAGTTAGCTTATTAACTCTAGTCCTTAACACAGCATCATCAGATGCCTTGCTTCAGATGCCTCACTCACCTCTTCTGGATTCCTACATATAAAACAGACTGTTTTATCATTCAGGAGCAGTCCTCCTCTCTTCATTCATAATACAGAAAGGATGTATTTGAATATGGAAATTAGGGTAATCACAAAGACATGACATAACCAAATTATAAAATTAGAAGAAAAAATATCTTTAGAAGAAGTAAAGTAGCCTGAAAATTTTCCAGGGCACTTCTGCTTCTTCAGATGCATTGTAGTGGGAAGAGCACAAGCTTTGGAGGCAAATGGTCCTGTGATTGACCCTCTCAACTCTGCCTTACTATGTTAAGTAGCAATAATACTTCAAGGAGATCTTGAGAGGTTTAAATTATGAATTCACATTAAACATTGAAATAACCTCATATGAGTGAATAAAAGATAATCAAGTATGTGACATAACAATGCTAGTTGAAACTATAAAACCTGGGAAACAGGTAAAAGGGTATATAATACTTGGGAAACAATTGGCAAGTTGACGCAGTTTAGAAGTAGAAGTTTGTGAGACAGCTGCAATATAAAGAAAAATTCTAAGCACATGACATGAACACAATATTCAAATGAAAAATGTTAAACTATTTGTTCCTTTCTGAATTGGAACCACAAATGGCACAGTTGTTGCAAAATAGAAGCTATAAATAGATAATGAGCTTTCGTATTTGTCATCAGCCTTGTTTACTGGGAAATGAATGAAAATATTAAAGAAAGCACTTCTTTGTTCCTAACTAGAATGCCAATTTACAAAATCCATTAAACTTTCCTGCTGCTTTCAGGGAATTTTCCAAATAGTACACATCTGCTTCTATTTCAAAATGCCTATTTGGGATCTCTTCACATGCTGGTCCTACCATGTCTTGCAAAGAATTACTAGTAAGTCAAACAAATAATCAAAGTGTGTGTGTGTGTGTGTGTGTGTGTGTTTTAATTCCTATTTTTTTCATTTCCCCCTTTTTTCACTCTCCTCTCAATTCTCTTAACTAATCAGGCCAGGGGAAGTAGGACTTCCTGAGGAATATTCCATATGAGCAATAAATGCTGAATTTAGTACCTTGTCAAATGGTAACACTGAAATAAGTGAGATATATTACTAAGGTTATATATATATATATATATATATATATATATATATATATATATATATAGAGAGAGAGAGAGAGAGAGAGAGAGAGAGAGAGAGGAAATATGCAAATTAGGCCAGGACGCCATAACGGGTCACAACCAGACAGGAGGAGGTTGCGCGCACAGGTGAGGCCCGGAGAGGAGACCGAGACAGGGGGGCCAGCGAGTCACTGCGCCCTGGCTTGGGCCGGCCCCCCGGAGCCAGAGCAAACACAGACAGGGACAGGGGGGCCAGCCCGCAGCCTCCACGGGAGCACAGGCCCAGAGAGGAGATGGCGGGACCAGAGAGGAATTGGCGCGGGTCCTTCCTAGCTCCTGCGGGAGTGGCACAGCTCCCTCCCGGCTCCTGTGGAAGCAGTGTGGGTCCCTCCTGGCTCCCGTGGAAGCAGTGGGTGGCCCACTGTGCACGATATCACGCGATGGGCTATTAGTGTTTAAAATAAGTGTCTAAACCAACATAGCTTGCACCCTCCTTCACTCAGGCAATTCTCCATCTGTGAGTACATGACTCTCCCACATTTTCATATTGAACTAGAAACCAAATGTCTTTCCCCCCCCCCCCAATATTTTTACATCCTTCTCTCTTTCCAGTTTTACTGTCATCACTCTAGGTTAGATAACAAATGATGATGTGATAATATCACAATAGTTCCTTTATTGTTTTTTTGCTTCCCATCTCTCTCCGGCCCACTGTGTTCTGAACACTGCACCACTGTAGAGGGCTGCCTGGGAAGGCACATGGGCATTTCTTTAAATTGTTGCCAGCTGAGCCTGAGGCGTCTTGGTTACGCCCTCCCCAAGAAGGTGGGGGGCGTTATCAGTACTGACTTTTTACCTTCGTCCAGGTGCTGGGGAGCGGGCTTTGATATGTAAATCCAGGCAAGCACCAGGAATACTAGGGCCTACTCGAGAATGCAAATAAGCTCCTTTGATCCTAAGTTTTGGTGATACTTCCTGGTATTTGGGGGTATTAAATAAATGTGCTGCGAGGGCTCTGGGGTCCCTGCCTCTCCATCAGAGAGGATGGCGTCACACCTGGCTCCCAGCTTTGTTTCTATTTTTCTATCTGGTCTCTTTCTTTCTTTTATTTCTTAATCCCCAGCTCCTCCACTCAGGAACCAGACCTGTTCCTTTTCCGTGCTGGAGGTGGAAAAGAGAGAACACCTCTACACAGCACACCAGTCTTCCTGAAACATGAAAAATGATCTTACCACTCAGAACTAAAATTCATCAAGAGACATCTATAGTCTGTAAGGTAAAGTAAAAATTTCTTAGTCTGGTATTTAAAGTTTTCAAATCAAACTTCACAGTCCTATGATCCATAACTGATCTACATAAACCATTTACTTCAAAGAAAGTCATGATCTTTACTAAAACCTTTTACTCCAGGTATTAAATGTACTCCCTAACAATTCCTGGGCACGCATCTATTGAATTGAATACAGGGAATGGCAAAAGTAGGTTTACATTTGTTATAAATAAATAATACAATAAATAAATAAATAAAATAATTCTATGTTTCACATACTAACAATTGTAAACCTACTTTTGCTCCTTCTGTATAATCACTGATCATAAAGAAAAACTAAATCTTGAGATATAGCAAAATCTTACAGAATCTAGTCTTTAGGTATGTGTTCTTGTGATTTTGCCCAAGCAGTAGTTCACCACAGGAAAACAATCCTATATAATAAAAGGGTAATATGCAAATCAACCGAATGGCGGAATGACCAGTCGCTAGGCTGCTCACTGACCACCAGGGGGCAGACGCTCAACGCAGGAGCTGCCCTCCTGGTGGTCAGTGTGCTCCCACAAGGGGAGCGCCGCTCAGCCAGAAGCCAGGCTCTTGGCTGGCGAGTGCAGCAGCAGTGGCAGGAGCCTCTCGCGCCTCCATGGCAGCAATAAGGTGTCCAACTGTTGGCTTAGGTCCGCTTCCTCTGGACCTAATCCATCAGTCAGACATCCCCCGAGGGCTCCCAGACTGTGAGAGGGCACAGGGAGGGCTGAGGAACCTCCCACCAAGTGCACAAATTTCATGCACTGGGCCTCTAGTATCATATATTTACAAACATGAAAATCAAAACAGTAATTCATTGTCAACTGATTTTCAATTTCTAAGAGCAAATATGTCTTTCCCGTGAAAATGGGGACTTTGTCTTTTAATCCTCTGCTGAATTCTCAATACCTTAACATTGCCTGGCACCTAGTAGGTACAAAATAAATATTTTTTGAGTGAATATACTACAGTGGAACAATAGGACAGTTCACACACAGCTTTGTTTTAATATTTATTGGTAGAAATAGATCTTCAAGGCATACTTTGTGTTTATATAAATTCTACATTCTCTTAAGGGTATTTTGTTTTATTTGGAGTTTTTGGCTTCCAAGTGAACTTAACATACTATCTATGCATTTGATTCTTTATAGACATTCTTTAGACTCTAAAATAAAATCTGAGAATCCATGCATATTGTGTACCTTACTTATTATAATCGAAGAATTTTTTCATTTTCCAAAAAGTCACAAAAAGGCTGAACTCAAGTTAAATAACCTATATGTTCTAAAATGTCCACGTTCTAATAAAAAAAAAACTTGTTCAATATTATATATTGCTTGCTGTCTAAGAAGTCAGATTGTCAGAGACGCTTCATTAAATTATCTCTATTTTTAAATATCTTAATCCACTCTCTCCCAGAGATGATCTTGTAAATATTAAACATTGTGCCATAAGCAGTAATAACTGAAAAGCTTAAATAACAACCACACTGGTATCATTTAGACTGAATATTTTAACTTTAAAATTATATAGCTATATATACACATATGGTATGCTGCATATTAAATTTAACATTTCAAGTAACTTAAATACATTTAGCAAACATTCAGCCAAACATTTTTTCATGAGAAGATATTGTCCTTAGAATAAAAAGGTAATGAAAGGCTTAGACACCAATGTCTGGACATAGTACTAAGACTATGGAATTTGAAGTTTCAAGTAAAATCTATTGTACTATTAAGAAAAAGAAGATTGATTTTTAACCCACTGAACTGTGCAGTGTATACAAAAGTGCTTAGCATGACAAAATCACCAAAATAAAATCATTGTAAAGGTTATTTGGTTCTAGCAATATTAACTATTCTGTACTTTTGGATAATTTAACATTTATATTTTAAATTTTATATAAATGTTCTCTTTTTAACAAGTTAAAAAAGCACACAAAAAATAGTTTAACTATAATAATGTTACTTTTCATCCTGGTTAGTTCATTACAAATAACAAAAGAATACTTGAATACTCAGCTCCACTGAAATGCAGTCTTTTAATAAAACCATCACTTCATCCATTGTATGCTAAACTGGACCCTAAGACAGGATGCCGACATACAGGACAAGTGCAATTCTCTGAGAGCCATCGGTCAATACAATGGATGTGAAATTCATGCATGCAAGGTAATTGCCTGAGCTTGTTTCCAGTTACATAGTCACTGATACAAACACTACAGATTTTACCTAGTTCATTGTCAATACTGTTATGCTCATAGTTCCGGGTAGAAAGATTGTCAATCTGCTCTTTGGTTAAGCCATGTATGCGATCATCATCATCACTTTCATTCAGTAAAAAGAAGTGAGCAAGGCGAAGAATAGGTAGTGTTCCAGTTTCCACTAAGTTATCTGAATTCCGCAACTGCCCACCACTTCTACTATCACTGTTTGGGATATGAGGCTGAGTGGTCTCACCTTCACCACTCATTTCAGTGTTGTCTTCTTGGGCCCATCTGTCTGGAGAGGAATCTTCATGGTGCTGGCTGATGTCATTCACTAGGTTACTAAGTTCTGAATCCATCTGTGGTAAACGCTCACCATTTCTCTGAATCTCTGACTCAGATTCGGCCTCCATTAGAGAACTCAGTTCTCCAAATCCAGTCATGATCTGCCTTAAAATTGACCGAAGAGCCAATGAGGATGGTTCAACAAGCTCATTCTCAGATATCCTACGAAGAGGAACTGTTATGGTACTAACATAGGTTCGAATACCTGACCGCTCTAAACGAGAAATAGTTCGGCGAAAGCCCCCGCTATTGCTTTCAATAGTGACTGTATTTTCTGCTAGCCCTACTCGAGATCGAGTTCTACTTGCAATACTATCCCGATCTCTGTTCTCTCCAGGACGAATCCTTCTCACTTGAAGGTCCAGTGTGATTGTTGGATGTCGTGCAGCACTTGAGGATCTGTTAGATTCTTCTCCTTCTTCTACTGTTATTCTTGACACGAGTCTTGAGTTAGAGAATGGGGTATATGATGTTCCTCTGTGTGCTCTATCTTGTTCTAAAAAGACACGAGTTATACCTCTCCTCCTAACAGACCTTCTAATGGTTTGTTGTAAGGATCTACCTTCTCTTTGTGAATTATGATAAACAGTGTCACTTTGTCTCTGAATTGGTGAACGGCTTCGACTACTGAAAGTAGACCGTAATCTTATTGGCTCTAATCTTTGGTTTGTATTCCTCACTGTCACATTAGTTCTAGCCCCATTTTCCCAAACATGTGCTGCTCCAAATCGTTGCCCCTCCCTTTGTCTGAGTTCACTACCACCTGACTGGTTTGTGTGACTACTGAAATTAGCACGTGGAGCACTAGTTCTAGGAATGCCAACTGCTCTCCCAGTTCCATTTCTTAAACTTCCTGAGGTTGAGAAAAATCTTTCTACTGAATTCTGCCCTCTTGAGTCAAGCCTACTCCTTGGAATGTTGGAACTACTACCACTAAAATTCACTGAGGTTTGGCTTCTTGTTCGCCTAGCCACAGGACTAGTTGATCTTTGCTGTCTATTTGTAGTATGATCACTGCTAATATCTGAAAGTGGAACGCCTATATTATCTTCATCATGAGTTTCAAATCCTCTATTCTCATGATTGATGTGGATTTCCAGACTAAACCGAAACTCTCCACTATGAGGATTTGTTCGACTCACAGCTCTCCAAGTTTGGTTCCCATTTTGTCCACTTCGAATCGCATTGCCTGTGCGACGAAAGGTATTTAACCATTCTAGTAGAAAATCTTCATCTGAACTTTCTCTAGGGACTGCTGAGTCTGGAAAGCAAGCCAAATCAATTTAAGATCAATTCTTAAAATCTATCCTTAGCTTTTTTATTGAAAGCTTGTAAGATAAAGTTTTCATTAAATTAAATTATATTGAAGAACATTTGTGCATTTTAATAAAAATTGGCAAAAAACAACTTTGCAAAAAATATCCCATATAATAAAGAGGTAATATGCAAACTGACTGTCACTCCAACACACAAGATGGCTACCCCCATGTGTATACAAGATGGCCACCACAAGATGGCCAGCCGGGGAGGGCAGTTGGGAGGGACCAGGCCTGCAAGGCAGGGCAGTTGGGGGCGATCAGGCCTGCAGGGAAGGGCAGTTGGGGTGACCAGGCTGGCAGTTGTGGGCGACCAGGCCAGCAAGAAAGGGCAGTTGTGGGTAACCAGGCCTGCAGGGTAGGGTAGTTGGGGGGGACCAGGCCTGCAGGGGAGGGCTGTTAGGGGCTACCAGGCCTGCAGGGAAGGGCAGTTGGGGGTGACCAGGCTAGCAGGGAAGAGCAGTTAGGGGCGACCAGACCGGCAGGGTAGGGCAGATGAGGGGGACCAGGCCTGCAGGGGAGGGCAGTTGTGGGGGACCAGGCTGGCAGGGAAGGGCACTTGGGGGTGATCAGGATGGCAGGGGAGGGCAGTTGGGGGCGACCAGGCCAGAAGGGAAGGTCAGTTATGGGTTGCCCCTAAACTAGGCCAGCAGGGGAGGGCAGTTAGAAGCAACCAGACCAGAAGGGAAGGTCAGTTACAGGCAACCAGGCCGGCAGGGGAGGCAGTTAGGGGCAATCTCACTGGCAGGGGAGCAGTTAGGCATTGATCAGGCTGGCAGGGGGGTGGTTAGGTGATCAGGCTGGCAGGCAGGTAAGTGGTTGGGAGCCAGCAGTCCTGGATTATGAGATGGATGTCTGACTGCCGGTTTAGGCCCAATCCCACAGGGATCTCACAGAGATACCTGAGCGGTCCCAGATTGGAGAGGGTGCAGGCTGGGCTGAGGGACACCCCCCCCCCCCCAGTGCACC
Source organism: Plecotus auritus (assembly GCF_963455305.1). Taxonomy (NCBI): domain Eukaryota; kingdom Metazoa; phylum Chordata; class Mammalia; order Chiroptera; family Vespertilionidae; genus Plecotus; species Plecotus auritus. Next base: position 127,238,632 of record NC_137772.1, on the reverse strand, counting down.
AATTTCATGCACCAGGCCTCTAGTTCACTATAAGCATATTAAAATATATTTATGTAAAATATTATTTATGCAAAGCTGTGAGGAAATCCTCACCCTTGCTTTCTATATGCCTGTTATTGGCAAAATATTAAGGCAAATGAGAAATATGTCTATACCAAAATTATACAGTTGGACTGCTTTATTCATATAGCAATATCACTATATACTGTGGAAAATTTATATATAATTCATTCTAAATTTGTGGAATCCTTCTGGTAAGGGTAACTCAATTGACATTTTTGCAACTAGGTATTTTTGTAACCTTGGGAATTTTTTTCCTATTTCTCAGGAATTGCCAAAAATGTACAGCTAAAGAAATCTGGCTTTCGGAATACAATATTAGAACTATATTATGGAAAACTTTAGGATGTTAAGTTCTCTATAGCTGTATCGTTATCTGTAATTTAGAGGTAGCAGTATAAATGTCACAGTGGATAAAATAAGCTAGTGTATATAAAATGAATAGTCAATACCTGGCACTCACAAAGCATTCAATAAATGTTAGCCATTATACATAATACTAGAGGTCCGGTGCACAAAATTCGTGCACGGGGGGTGTCTCCCTCAGCCCAGCCTGCACCCTCTCCAATCTGGGACCCTTCGAGGGATGTCCGACTGCCCGTTTAGGCCCGATCCTTAGGATCGGGCCTAAACGGGCAGTCGGACATCCCTCTCACAATCCAGGACTGCTGGCTCCCAACTGCTCGCCTGCCTGCCTTCCTGATTGCCCCTAATCGCTTCTGCCTGCCAGCCTGATCACCCCCTAACCACTCCCCTGCCAGCCTGATTGATGCCTAACTGCTCCCCTGCCAGCCGGATTGCCCCTAACTGCCCTCCCCTGCCGGCCTGGTCACCCCTAACTGCCCTCCCCTACAGGCCTGGTCCCCCGAACTGCCCTCCCCTGCAGGCCCGGTTGCCCCCAACTTCCCTCCTCTGCCAGCCTGTTCACCCCCAACTGCCCTCCCTTGCAGGCCTGGTCGCCCCCAACTACCCTCCCCTGCAGGCCTGGTGACCCCCAACTGCTCTCCCTTACAGGCCAGGGTCCCCCGCAACTGCCCTTCCTGCAGGCCCGATCACCCCCAACTTCCCTCCTCTGCCGCCCTGGTCACCCCTAACTGCCCTCCCCTGCTGGCCATCTTGTGGCAGCCATTTTGTGTCCACATGTGGGCAGCCATCTTGTGTGTGGGAGTGACAGTCAATTTGCATATTACTCTTTTATTAGATAGGATAACAAAATACATTTTCTGTTCATTTAGAACATAAGCTCCATGAAGACTAAGGGCTTTATTTTATTCACTGGTAAATTTCCAACCTCTATAACAGTATCTGATGCAAATCAGATTAAAAATTCATTTTATTGAAAGAATCAATTTTAGAAATTAATGTGTTCCTGATAGTCTTCTTTGACCTGATACTACTACTGTGGTAATAACTTCTGTTTTCCTTATTTAACTAGTAGATTACACAAAGTGCAAAACTGAATGAAAGGCATACTAATGCACATTAACTACATAGATTTTATTTTACTCAAAAACAGCTATTAAATGAGATTGCTTTGGTTTCGTTTCATTACTGCAATCTCTCATAAAAAGCTTTTTAAAAAATATATATTTTTGTTGATTTCAGCGAGACTAAGGGAGAGGAAGGGAGAGATAGAAACATCAATGATGAGAGAGAACTGATCAGCTGCCTCCTGCACACTCCCTACTGGGGATTGAGTCCAAAACCTGGGCATGTGCCCTGACCAGGAATCAGTCAGTCACCTCCTGGTTCATGGGTCGATGCTCAACCACTGAGGCACACTGGCTGGGCAAAACCTTTTTTAAATGTTGACTTAAGGTTGTTAATCAGCTGCTGGTATCATAAAATAAACACCAACTTTAGCCATATTTTAAAGATATAAACTATTTTGTACGTGGTAAGTACATTTTCAATTAAAACAAAGGACCAGTATTACCAGTTGTACCAATATGGTAGTATAATTTACATATCTAAATATAAAGTAGAAAGTGGTTAATATCCAATTTGCATTTTAATTTGGAAAAAGACATAGTAAAATGCAAGTAAACATTACCTAAATGGTACTTCCTTCTTTAATTACTAGAATGTAGTGATAAGGGTGTGTGTCCAAGAGTTCACTATTTACCTAACAAAATCTATCCTACCTTTCTTCCATTGTAAATGCAGCGTAATGTTCACGTTGGACTGCCTCGCAGTTAGGTGTGGCTATATGACTAAGTTCTCATCAACGGGATGGGAATGGAAGTGATATATCTCACTTTCAGGCTGGTGCCTGCATCTCCTTCATGCCAGCTGGAACCTGGATATGACTGTGATTTAGCTTGATTATGCAAACAGTATCCTGGAGAAGCTGTGTCCAATAAAAATTTGCATCATAGTGGAGAGGTCCTATATTTATCCTATCCAATGCAGACGCCACTAGGCACATGTGACTATTAAGCACTTGAATGTGGCTAGCATGACTGTTGCACTGCATTTTTTATTTCATTTGAACTTAGTCACATGTGGACAGCACAGTTGTAGAAACTGCTGATTGGATGGGTCCCGGGAGGATTTATGGAGCAAAGTTTGCCTACCTTCCCTGTCCTATTAACATGAAAGAGAAATAAACTTCTATTTTATTGAGCCATTATTTTTTGGTTATTAATAATCTTTGCCCTAAATAATATAATGCTCTTACATTACATATGAAACTACTAGTAATAAATACCTCTGGGGAAGGAAGTAGACCTGGTAAGAGGAACATTAAAGTTGGCTTTACTTTTAAAATTTATATACTTCTTATTTAGTTTGAATTCTTTTCATAAGAACTTTGTTTTTTATCACAACTTCTTATATTATGACTTAGTATTTGCTCAATAAAATGACAAAGCAAACACCAAAACAAGTAAAACAGGTTTCCTGCTGCAGTCTTTCTGTATTGCCCTACATAAATTTTTAGAAGCTAGGTTTAGTTATATTATTTTAAACAAAGTAGTGTGTACATTCTAAGATTAAAAAGAACTATGCTGGTAATTAACTTAATTGCATACTATTTCATATATGTGAGCTCCCTGAAGGCAATCTCTGTGTGTAAGACATTTCTGTATTTATATTGCCTGTCCATATTACCTAATTACACATCCCTGTCCTATATTGCCTAATTATACTGCTTTGCATATAATGTATAAATGCTATCTGAGTAATACATCAAAACTGGAAAACATTAAAAAAATATTGTATAAGATCTAGTAAGTTCATTTCTGCAATTGCTCTAATCAGACATGTTTCTTATGGAAAGGAGTCCACAGTACCTCTGGTATTTGTCCCATTTCTAAAGTCAGGCTGAGATGCCAGTTGTTCCTTGACTCCATCTAACCGCTGTTGTAGTTCTTCTGATGTTATTTCTCCTAAAACAATGAAAAATTGTTCACTGAAATGAAAAACTTTAAATTACAAAGTTTTATTATAACTCATGAAGGGTAAGACTAATCTTTAGCTGTAGAAGACATTTTATTGTTTTCATGTTCTATGCATTGAAGAGTTAAAAATATTAAACTGGTGTAAATACACATCATTTTGGTTGTGCTTCATTAATATTTTATTAAAATTAAGGTTTTATTTTAATAATTAATAAAGTACCCTCATTGATACACTTAAGCTGTAATTCCATGAATTTTTGTCAAAGTTAAAAAGAAATTAAGAAGGGCGTATTTATAGAGCAAATTTCAAATCTTTATTTACTTGAACTTCACCTCAATAGTTCATTACATGGGTCATCAATATACAATATGCAAATGTGCACTATATAAATATATAATATACAAGCATACAAATTTCAATGAGTTCATTTGTAAAATAAATTTGTAAAAAATTTATAGAGCACATTGGACTTTTTGGTAGTTATTAACTCAGTTAAATTAATTATAATACCTCAAATAAGTTACAATTGGGTTTTAACTATAGGAGTCCCCTTTATCCATAGGGGATAAGTTCCAAGACCCCCAGTGGATGCCTGAAACTATGCATAATATCAAACCCTATATATACTATGTTTTTTCCTATACATACATACCTATGATAAAGTTTAATTTATAAATTAGGCACACCAAAATACCAACAACTATCATAATAATACAATTATAAAAATATACTATAATTAAGTTATGTGAATGGCTTTGGGCCATTATTAAGTAAAATAAGGGTTACTTGAACATAAATACCACAATATCACCACAGTTGACCTAATAACAGAGACAACTTCTAAGTGAGTAATGGATGGGTAATGTATGCAGGGTGATATGATGGACAAAGGGATGGTTTACATCCAGGGCAGGATAGCACAAGATTTCATAATGGTACTCAGAATGGCATGAAATTTATTTCTTACCTTGGATAACTGAAACCTCGGAAAGAGAAACCATGGATAAGCAGAGGGGAGAGGGGACGGACACACAACTACAATAATTTTATTTGTACAAATATTACTTAAGAGAAATAGGACCACCTATGTAAATATGACACTATTATGTACATTAACCTGTCAGTTTGGCATTTGTATAACAGTGCTCTATGTATAATATTCTTACCTATTTATAAAATACACAAGTAAGCCTATGATTTTGTATTTTGTTATATTAAAAAGTTCTTGCCCTGGCCAGTATAGCTCAATTGTTTGGAGTGTCCTCCTATATACAGGAAGATTGTGGGTTCGATTCCTGGTCAAGGCACATACCTAGTCAGGCACATACAGAAGGCAACCAATTGATGTTCTCTCTCACATCGATGTTTCTCTCTCTCTCTCTCTCCCCCCTACCTCCCTCTGTCTCTCTCTCTACCTTCTCCTCTCTCTAAAATCAATAAGCATATCCTTGAGTGAGGATTTAAAAAAAAAGTACAGGATATTTTGGGAGGAGGAAGAAGGGGGGAAAAAAACTCTCCTTATTTTGAAATTCTTCCTTGATGATGAAAAAAGTGTTTCCTTTTTTACCATCTCTTACCCGGGGTGCCTAAAAGATTATGGTCTCTCATTAGTCGGTAATCTTCATCACTGAGTTCACTAATAAACTGATAATAAGCTTCCTCTCTGTGAAGTCGCTCTTGTTGCCATCTTCTCTCATTTTCATGGTCTTGAAATGAGGTTTCTTCACCACCATCATCTGATGTAGATCTAGAGTGATTCATACTGAGATTCCTGGCTTTCTGTTCAAACAATATATATAAAATTCAAGGTATTAGTCACAGACTACACATGGCTTCATGTTTTTAACTTAGTTTTTTTTTTAACTCATTTAAAAATTTTGTCCCCTACTCAAAGATTTCATGTGCCAAATCTTACAGTGAAGAACTTCCATATAAAATCAAAATCAGCTTCTAGGAGCTAGAACACAATTGGACCTACTTCTTTGCCTAAAGCTGTCATTTAAGTCAGACTGGCTTTGGTTTCACCACACATTTCTCATACCTGAATACCAACGTGATTATCTCATTTTTTACCCTTTGACTCTGCAGTACAGTTGGTCTAAAAGCCTTCAATAATGTTTCAAATATCTGGGTTCTTCATGTTAGCAAATTTTAATCTTGGATCATACACATCCTTTATTTAATAAGCAAATGGCTATTGGGAAGGTATTTTTTACATTTATTTTGAGCAAGGGTATTCTTCCCAAAATAAAGCTCATAAATGTAATATTAGATCCCCCACCCCGACCCAATTATACTTTTGTTGAGGTAAAAATAATTTAGCTGACTGTATCTATTGAATAGACTTAGAGTTGATGTCTCCTTAAATCTAACAGGAAAAAATACCCAAGGCATAGCTCTGAGGTTTGTTAAAGTGTGTCAGAGCATTTTGTGTCTCCCTATCCCAAACCTCATCCCTAAACCTGGAACGGTCTAGTCCCAGAGGTTTCTGAGTGCCTTTGAAACGTCCTGATACTCCCTAGAGCCAGCCGTGGGCAAACTACGGCCCCGAGGGCCGGATCCAGCTGTTCTATCCGGTTCTCTTGCTCTCCCCTCTGCTCCTTTACTTTGAATTTATATTAGTTCACACAAACACTCCATCCATGCTTTTGTTCCGGCCCTCCGGTCCAGTTTAAGAACCCATTGTGGCCCTCTAGTTAAAAAGTTTGCCCACCCCTGCAGGCAAACACTATCTTTGGGATTATATTTAAATGTCATTCCTGAGCAGCTTAATTTTAAACTATTAGAATATCAAGGGGAAGAAATTATTTGTTTCATAAATATTTTAGAATTTCTTAAATACATCTATTTTTTTAGAATACATTTTTATTGATTTTTATAGAGAGAGGAGGGGAGAGGGAGGGAGGGAAACATCAATGATGAGAGAATCATTGATTGATTGGCTGCCTCCTGCACAACCCTCACTGGGGATCGAGCCCACAACCTGGGCAAGTGCCCTGACTGGGAATCAAACCAGTGACCTCTTGGTTCATGGGTCGACCACTGAGCAACTAAACACGAGCTGGGCTAAACAAATCTATTTAGTAAATCATTAAAGCAACTGTTATTAACTAGGAGTACACATCAAACTCACATGAGAAAATTTTAAGAAACACAGATGCCCAGATCTTATCCCTAATCCTTGGTCAGAATTTTCCAGGGTAGGGCAAGTCAATCTTTAAGAGCTAACTTGGGTGTTTCTGTGGATGAAATAAATCATTGCTTAACAATTTCTGGTATGTGATATAACACATGACTTAATAGAGGCTGGACGATTAAATGACTGTTGCCAGTGAAGCAACAGTTGTGACTCTCAGTGTTTAATAAACCAACTAGTTTGTTTATTTATTTATTAATATTTAATCCTCACCCGAGGATATTTTTCCATTGATTTTTAGAGAGAGTAGAAGAGAGAAGTAAAAACAGAGAGAAACACTGATGTGAGAAACATCGATTGGTTGCCTCCTGCCCAAGCCCCTACCAGGGCAGACGCCGGGGAGGAGCATGCAGGACCCATTGACCAGAATCAAACCTTGGACCCAGGACTTCAGTTGCAGACTGATGCTCTATCCACTGAGTAGTCTAGGGTGCAAACTACTTTAAATATAAAGTGAAATCAGCCTACAGGTCTAAACTATTGTATGAGTAAACAACTATCCAATTCCATGCATATTCTAACAGTAAATTACAATTCAAGGATTTTTTAAGTCATTATTACATCATTTTTAAGGAAAGATCTAGTAGCACTATCCAACCAAATGCAAATTAACATTACTAAAGACTCAAGATTTCTTTTTATTTTCAGAATAATACGACTAGATCAGGCGTCCTCAAACTACGGCCCGCCAAGGACATTTATCCGGCCCGCCAGGTGCCGCTGCCTGTCCTGCTTAGCAGCCGACTCCTCCTGGGCCCACAGTGCGCATAGGAATTTGTTCATAGTTGTTTTTTAACTATAGTCCGGCCCTCCAACTGTCTGAGGGACAGTAAACTGGCCCCCTGTTTAAAAAGTTTGAGGACCCCTGGACTAGATCATCAATAGTAAAGATCATATTTGGTAGGTACAGCAATAATATGATTTTTGTATTAAACAATTTAAGAATTTGAATTCTATCATAAAATCAAGCTACCCTAATAGTATTCAAAACTTAAGAGCTTTTTCTCAAAGGTAATTTTCTTGTATAATTATAACTAAATCAAAATGAATACCTTATTTTCCTTTCAACATGCTTTTAATATATGCAATGTTATCCATCTTTCAATGGTTTTTGTGTTTTTGAAGCTGCCCATCTGAAGCAATAAAAGATAAAGTATTTAATAAGTCGTCTCTTTGAAGGTTAGGAGCCGCTGGTAGTCCCCGACCCTGCTGCAAAATCAAAGCAAAATCTCCAGTGGATTTTGTTAGACGCTCACCTAGAAAATTAGATCCCCAAATAATTCGATCATGAAAAGCTCCCCCAAGGCCTCTTCCCTCGCCACAGAAACTAGGCCTTGCCTCCTACACTGTCACTGCTCCTGGGATTACAACTCCCCTGTCAAAGGCCTGCCTTCCTATCGCGTTCCCATTGGGATGTTGCCAGGATTAGATGACTCCAATTTACTTCTAAACCTGCACTTTCTTGCCACCCCCGCCCTCCATACGGCTACTGGTTCCTTTTCTGGCGGTTGCAACGGAGGCTCGCGCCGGGTACGGTCTGCACTACAATAAACAGACTGGGCTCGAGTCCAACCAACCTCTGCCCAGCCTCGAGGACCGCTTCCCTTAGCGACCCCGCTTCCCACAGGGAGGCAGGTGACAGACGGTGCATCTGATCCAATCACCAGTTAGGGGAGCTCCGTCAGAGAGAAGTTAACCAATCGGAGAAGAGATGAGGGCCGTCCAGGATGGCCGGCTTTCTCAGAGTCTCCCGGAAGTAGTGGTGGATCCCAGCGCGTTCCTCCGAGCTCACCTCGCCAGCAGCCGGGGTATTCTGCCCCTGCCCGGAGAAAAATCCGTGGCAGGTGGTTTTCCTTTCAGGTCCTGGAGGCTGTGACCGGGAGGCGGTAGAGGCTTGCCCGAGAGGCCGCTGCGCCCTCCAATCTCTACTGAAGCTGGTGCTGCAGCTTGGGATGGTTCTTCTGGAGGGAGGATGTGGAGGGGGAATTGCAGGCCCCAGCCGTTCTTCCCCACGGCCAGGTTAACCCCCTACGTGGAGAAGAGGCGCTCGGGAGTGCTCCTGAGAACAGCGTCCGGCGGGATCCCGGAGGCCCGCCTGCCGCGTTCCGCCCTCCACGCCACGCGTTCAGCACTTGCGCTTGGGCGTCACTGGGCCTCCTTACTGCAGTGCCAAGCACCCGGCCGCCCCGCGCTCATAGCAGCCGCATAGTCCTAGGAGCACCGCCTGCTTTCCATTCTTGGGAAGTACCAGCACCTACTCTGAGCTTTGGTGTCGCTTGTTTGCCGTGCCCGGCTACAGAGTGCTATCCAACAGTCTGTTCCCATCTACCTAATGTCCAGGTATCCCATAGCTAACCAGCCAGGCTCTTCTGGCTCATTGAGACCTGGAAATGACAAATCCTAATCAATTCTGGAGTGCTTCTATTTGTGTTTCTTCACTGTACCGCTAGGAAGGCACTTTGAAACCCCTCACATTCACGTGTCTGATATTATTTCTGAGATGAGACACTTAAACTCACCATTAGTTAAGCCCTTAACTAGGACTCTCTCTCGTTATAAACTACATTCCTGACATCCTACTATCCACAAGATTTAATCATTACACAATGCTCACCCTGATGTTACTAATTTCATTCATTTATTCATTCAAGGAATGAGGAGCTACTCTATCTCCACCGTGATACTGAGCGCTTAGGTAACTGTCTTTAGCATCCATGAGCTACCAGTGTGGATGGACAAGTAAAAAAGAAGTCGGCGTATTCTTGTAGATATTAAAATGGAAATGAATATTGCAGTCTACAAGGCCCTTCAGATATTTTTGCTGCATACCTCTACAGACTACCTTTTCTTGGCATCACAGGACAACCATCAGAGGAATTCCTAAGCAATGCCAAACCCTATATATTATTTAACTTCCTTTATCTCCCAGGTTTCAGTTCAGAAGTCATTTTCAAGGATTTTTAAAATTATACCTTTGAAGTGACACCCTCACCCCACCCTCCAACCAAATCCCCACACATAAAACTAGGAAGATGTCCCTTTGGGAGCTCCCTTAGCTCCCTGTGTATAACTATTTTAGCACATTCATTCACTTAAATACTTATTGAGTGCCCCTATGTATTAGATACTAGTGATAACAGCAGAGAATAAGACAATAAAGGTCCTTGCCCTCCTTTCCAATGGAAACAGAGAGCCACTGAGAAAGTACTTACAATGATTTTCTGTTAATTTATAAGTCTCGCCATCTAAGAGTCTAAATTCCTTAAGTTTTAACAAATGATTTTATTCATTTTTATAGTCCCAGAACTTAGCACAGCACTTGGCACAATATTCTCCTCAGACTATTGCATGGATGAGCAGAGAAAAATGCAAACAAGATTAATGCATGTTAGTACAATGACCTCAAAAATTGTGAGTACAAGTCAGAGAAAACCTCTTATAAAGTACTAGAGGCCCAGTGCACGAAATTCGTGCACTGGGGGGCGGGGAGCTCCCCTCAGCCCAGCTGGCACCCTCTCCAATCTGGGACCCCTCGAGGGATGTTCAACTGCCCGTTTAGGCCCAATCCTGGTGAGATCAGGCCTAAACAGGCAGTCGGACATCCCTCTCACAATCCAGTAATGCTGGCTCCCAACTGCTCGCCTGCCTGCCTGATTGCCTCTAACTGCTTCTGCCTGCCAGCCTGATCATCCCCTAACCACTCCCCTGCCAGTCTGATCAATGCCTAATGCTCCCCTGCTGGCCCGATTGCCCCTAACTTCCCTCCCCTGCTGGCCTGGTCACCCCTAACTGCCCTCTCCTGCCAACATGGTAGCCCCTAACTGCCCTTCCCTGCAGGCCTGGTCGCCCCCAACTGCTGTCCCCTGCTGGCCTGGTCACCCCCAACTGCCGTCCCCTGCAGGCCTGGTTGCCCCCAACTGCCTTCCCCTGCTGGCCCAGTCACCCTTAACTGCCCTCCCCTGCTGGCTCGGTCACCCCTAACTGCCCTCCCTTGCCAGCCTGGCCGCCCCCAACTGCCCTCCCCTGCAGGCCTGGTTGTCCCTAACTGTCCTCCTCTGCTGGCCCGGTCACCCCTAACTTCCTTCCCTTGCCAGCCTGGCCGCCCCCAACTGCCCTCCCCTGAAGGCCTGGATCCCCCCCAACTGCCCTCCCCTGTTGGCCCAGTCACCCCTAAATGCCCTCCCTTGCCAGCCTGGTCGCCCCCAACTGCCTTCTCCTGCAGGCCTGGTCTCCCCCAACTGCCATCCCCTGCCAGCCTGGTCGCCCCCAACTGCCATCCCCTGTTGGCCCAGTCACCCCTAACTGCCCTCCCCTGCTGGCCTGGTTGCCCCCAATTGCCCTCCCCTGCAGGCCTGGTCCCCCCCAACTGCCCTCCCCTGCTGGCCTGGTTGCTCCCAACTGCCCTCCCCTGCTGCCCCAGTACTGCCCTCCCCTGCAGACCTGGTTGCCCCCAATTGCCCTCCCCTGCTGGCCCGGTCACCCCTAACTGCCCTCCCCTGTAGGCCTGGGTCGCCCCCAACTGTCCTCCCCTGAAGGCCTGCTCCCCTCCAACTGTCCTCCCCTGTAGACCTGATCACCACCAACTGCCCTCCCCTGCTGGCCTGATTGCCCACAACTGCCCTCCCCTGCCGGCCATCTTGTGCCAGCCATCTTGTGTCCACATGGGGGCAGCCATCATTGACCACATGGGGGCAGCCATCTTGTGTGTTGGAGTGACAGTCAATTTGCATATTACTCTTTTATTAGATAGGATACCAAACCCAACCAGAAATAATTTTATATATCTATATGCATTTTAAGAGTGAAATATTCCATTGAGTGCAAAAGTATTTTAAATATTAAAATGATAAAACGTATATATCCTAAGAGTCAAAATCCAATCAAATGGTTTACCTGATGAGAAGCTTCAGATTTTTGTGAGTAGATAGGCAATATATGTAACTTGAATCCAATACCTTGCTACAGTTTTTGTAGCCAAGACAAAGTGACTAGAAAAGGAGAGTAGAAGTGATAGCTGGGACAGAGAGATGAATCCTTCTGGATATCTGTATTTCCAGGTATCAGGACCTGCCAAAATCTCTGCTGTGATCTCCATTTACTGGGATGGTACCTGGCCTTTTTAGTGTGTATGCATCTTTTAACTCCAGGACTTTTTACAATTAAGAATTTAAAAATGAGGTATTTTAGCCGAAACCGATTTGGCTCAGCGGATAGAGCGTCGGCCTGCGGACTGAAGGGTCCCGGGTTCGATTCCGGTCAAGAGCATGTACCTTGGCTGCGGGCACATCCCCAGTGGGGGGTGTGCAGGAGGCAGCTGATTGATGTTTCTCTCTCATCGATGTTTCTAGCTTTCTATCCCTCTCCCTTCCTCTCTGTAAAAATATCAATAAAATATATTTAAAAAAATAAAAATAAAAAAAAATAAAAATGAGGTATTTTGTTATGGCAGCCCTAGCAAAGTAATACACTCCCTATAGCAATAGTTTAGAGTTTTATTCTACCAGAAATTCCTCCAGATAGAAGTGTGAGCCCAGGAAAATGGAGGATTCAACCTTCTAAACCTGTGTTCTAGAAATGTCCATCATTTCCTTTCAGAGTTGCTGCTTGTAAGGAACAACTCTAACCATGTGACCTCATTTCTCTAGCCACAGCTATTTAAAACAGATACATACCCCAGATTTTCTGGCCATTTGGAATTATGTCATGGAAGCGTTGTTGGTAAACTGTGAGTAAAAGAACTGAATGGTCATATAAACTAAAAGACTAAGATCTCTCAGGTGGAGGCTATAGGCAAGTAGGTAAGTAATTAGAAAAGAAACAAAGAGCATTCTATTTACCCAAGAGACTCAGCTATTTTGCCAATAAATGCATTTGTGAGATTCTCTTTTTAATTGGGTTCTTTTACTGGGGTTCTTGCAGCTGAAGAATCTTCTTTGATCAGCCAGAGTACAAGGCAGGATACAAAAATCACTCTGCCCTTTTAGATCAGAAAGGTATTTATTACAGAGAATTGGGCACCTACAAAATATTTGCAATGGATAAAGGAGTGGGCTCTAAGTTGAGCATCAGACTGACTCCCACATTCATACGGAGCCCAATCTGAGAGGAGCGGTACCATCTCTGATGTTGCCACTGGAAGTCTTAAGTTCAAGAATGCACTGTCTCAGCTACTACAATACAGTGATCTTGGAAGCCAACATCAGAAAACCTCTGCCATCAGAGCCACCAGTTACCTCTTAACACTATCAGACCTGGTAACCCAGAGCTGAATCACTACTGCAGAAAATCTCACCTTCCCAAAACCATCAGAAAAATAGCCCTAAGTGGGTAAAATATGGCCTCTGCTTTGGTTCAGTTTTCCACATTTTGGTGAATACATTTAACTGGGAGAAATAATTTGCATCCAGAACTGTGGCTGCAAGAAAGTCTAGGTAACATCAATTTTAGTTTTGCAGACTTTATACAAGATGGCATACTAGAAGAAGGAGAGAATGGAGCTTGAGCAAGAAAATCCAAAGTGTTCAACACTATTCTCATCAATCTCATCTACCAAATTAGGCAAAGACTGTGTTGGGCCAAGTTCTCCAAAAATAGATCCTGAGGCAAGGATTCTTGATTTATTAGGAGAGTGCTTTCTGGATAAAGGGAGTGAAGGAAGCAGAATTGGTTAGGAAGACAAGGAAACAAGAATGAGACTCAGCTGATCCCACAAAATTCTCCAGCAGTGTTAACCAAAAAGGCAGTTTTTTGTACCCCTATGCTATTGGACCAGATCTTCAGGGGCAGGAAGGCAGCAGAGCCTCATCAGTGGGATGGCTCCTGTTTGGCCAAGGACAATTCTCCTGTTTTGGAATTGCTATTTAACACTCATAGCAGCTAGACTAGAGATGCACTAGCTTAGAAAATGGGTTTGGGCACGTCACAAACAGAATTCACTATAGTCTACCTTTGCTTAGATCACTTACTTTTCACATTAACTTAACTCTATCCAAGCACAGTTTCTCCATAATTTGTCTTAGTCAAAATTTCTGGGAAATTTCATAAGAGGAGGGTAATGGGATGGATTACAGACTCTACTGCTACAGCTGGTCCAAGGCTATAACTGATACTCATTATCTCCCTCCTCCACCACACTTTCTGGATCCCCCTCCACTAGAGATATCACTTCTGCTGTAGGTGGCTTGACTGATGGATTGGCCCGGCACTCATCATTGAGGGGCTTGAGTCCCTGATTATTACACTCTTATCAGTCTGTCATTGCTGTATTTGCCAGTTCTTAGTTATAATCAGGCATGGAAATACCAAGAAATGTCTATGGTGAATCTCCTGAGTGCCAAGCATATTCCTCTCTGCCTCCATTACATTGCAGCCCCACCTCCTTCTGATACTTTGCTATTTTACTAGAAGAGACATCAGAACAGATATGGCAAGTCCATATGAATGTCAATGTCAGTGGAAAGGAAGCAAATATTAATGAATACCCACCATGTTCCAGACAATATACCAACTGTTTCCTTAGCAGCCAGAGGGCACAGCATGCAGTAGGAACTCAGTAAATATTGTCATATAAATAACAGAGCAGGGATGGAGCAGAAGGCAGGTGGAAGGAAATAACTTCCGTGTAAGAAATACCTTGCTGAGCCCGGCCAGTATGGTTCAGTGGTTGAGCATCGACCTATGAACCAGGAGGTCACAGTTTGATTTCCATTCAGGGCACATGCCCAGGTTGCAGGCTCAATCCCCAGTGTGGGGCATATAGGAGGCAATATCATTGATGTTTCTATCTCTCTCCCCCTCTCCCTTCCTCTCTGGTTTAGTTTCTAACTAGCCCACAGGGTTTAAGTAGTAATTTGGTTGAAATTAATTTATTTTTATTTTATTTGATCCCCTACTGTCCTTGCCCTGTAGGTTTATCCTTTTCTTTTTTTCAGTTTCTTCTTTTGCTATCTGTGTGACCTGGAGCAAATTACTTAATCCGTATATGCTTCATTCTCCTAACCTGTAAAATGAGTCTATAACCTCAGTACCTACCTAATTTTGAGGATTAAATGAGTCAATACCTTGCACATAGAAAATACTCAGTAAATAATATTGATTATTGTTATTCCTACTGTCACATTATTATTATGTGTCTTAGGTTGGCTCTTCCCCACCCCCTCAAAGGCAGAACCTTAGACTAGAAGTCACGTGAAAATGATTTATTTAGGAAGTGCTCCCAGGAAAAACCAGTAAGGGAGTGAGAGGGAAGGAAAGAAGCCAAGTAAGGGTACAAAATCCAATTTGACCTAAATTCAGAGGGGACATAGGAGACAGTGTAGGTCACTCCAGTGCTGCCCCAACCAAAGGCCATAAGAGCAGGAGAATTGATACTTGTACCCACAGTCATTAAGTTAAAGTGGGGGTGGCTTAATTCCAAGTAGTACTTCAGCTTTGTATGTAAAAAGGGGTTCTGGTAGCTTAAGGGTAATAGCCCCACAAAGAGGTAATCTGCAGGGATAGGGGTCAGCGCACTGACTTGGCATCTGCTCGCTACACCATCATCATCATCACCATCACCATCACCAACATCATCTCCCATAAAACACACAATAATACATAGTGTGAAAGGTATTGTGTTAGGTTCTGAGGATAAAAGAGCCATAAAAAATAATGTTGAATGTACACTGAGTGGCCAGATTATTAAGATCTCTGAACGCATAATAATCTGGCATAATATATATATATACACACACACTCAGTGTGTGTGTGTATATATATATATATTAGAGGCCTGGTGCATGAATTCACGCCTCGGTGGGGTCAGCCTGGCCAGGGGGAGGGGACATGGGCAGTTGGCCGGCCTGCCTGCTGGTCGAACTCCTGGTTGAGGGGACAATTTGCATATTAGCCTTTTATTATATAGGATATACACTGAGTGGCCAGATTATTATGCGTTCAGAGATCATAATAATCTGGCCACTCAGTGTAAACTGTAATTGAAAAAGAATTTTTTAATAAAAAAAAAAGTAAACCAGTTACATTGCAGTTCACCAAAGAGGGGTTGCTGGACAACACTGGGGTGAACTTAATGGACTGGTCAAATTTTTCATAAAACTAGTTTAAGGATAATCAACTTTTTCAAATAAAAGCATTTAAAAAATTTTTTTTAAGCTGTAAAAAAACAGTCTCTGTCCTTCTACACCTTAGAATCCTGTTGAAGAGATAGGATAAACACACAAAGGTAAAAGAAATATGCTAAGTGCCAAATAAGTGTAAACAAGTCATTACTACGGGAGTATATCTGTACTGAGAGATCAGGAAAGACCCCAGAAGTACCCGAATTGGATCTCAAAGAGTGGGTAAGATTTAGATAAGTAAAGAAGAAAAGGGAGTGTTGATGGGAAAATGAGCAGAATGACGAATGTTTTAGGGAGGATCAATAAACTTGCTCTAGTGTGGTGGTTCTCTACCTTGATGCTCATTAGCATCACCAGGGAGCTTTAAAAATCCCAATGCCAGGCAGTAGCCCAGGTCAATTACATCAGAATTGCTGGAGTGAGTCCCAGATATTTCCAATGGACACCCAAGGTTGAGAACCACTGTTTTATTGAATAGGAAGCAGCTTGTGAGAAACTGGTTAGGATATTAGAGATACAGAAGAGCTCAGATTGTGGAAAATTTAGCTATGCGGAGCTAGTTATTTTAATTTAATCCTAATGTTTCTATTGCAAGCTGCCTTAAAATAAGTTAGGCTAAAGTAAATACAGAGCCTGGAATATTAGATGAAGTAGTTAGAACTTTATGCTATAGGCAATGAAAGGTCACATAGGGTCCTTGAAGATTTTTGAGCAGAGGAATAATGTAAATAAAACAACATGTTAAAATTTAAACAGGATGTAGGGTTTCATAGCAGAAAGGACAATATCTAATGGAACTTGACCTTGGCTGGTAGGGGAGAAGGGCTTCTAAGGGAGAAAAAAATCCCAGAGGTTCTGGGCATGGAGTTGCATAGAAACAAATAGCCTTGGGTATTAAGTGTCAGGTGGTTGTAGAAGTGACCTCACCATGTTTATGTGTGATAGAGAGCTATGTGGCTCACAGGAGATCCATGTTTGTATAGGAACCAGCCAGCAAAGACTTGGCTTTTCTGATGATTGGGCCTGAGCAACAGAGTCCAGCTAGCTGGAAGGTATAACATATTGGAATAAATCAGAGTGATGTAGTAAGTCTTGAAAAAGTAAACACAAAACTAAACTGAGTTCATATAGATTACTTGCTACACTATTGTGTAGCGAAACATATTAAACTGAAAAAATAGCAAGTAATATGCTTATGCAAGAAAAAAGATATTCAATGATGGTAAAAACGACAAGATTATATAGTACTGTGTATCAATTTAAAAATACTTTAAATTCTTAATACTTATAGACCATGAGAGCAGAATTCATCAACAACTAATGTGAGAGGTTTCCAGTTAGGGATGACCTTATCACTCATAGTAATGGAAATCTGTTAGCTAAGAAAAGGAGAAATCATTTTTAACCTGCTACTTATATTATTGTTCAGCTGTCTGTTTTACTTAGTATGTACTTGATGGAAAGGCCTTGCTACCACATACAAATATTTAAAAAGCAAGGAATTATGCAGGTATTTATTTTATAAATAATCTTGCAAAAAATTTAAATTGAAAAAAATTCAAGCTCATGTTATGATATAAAAGAGAAAATCCTGTTCTACCTTCCTTCCTTACCAGTTTAAATAATAATCTGTCATTTTAACTACTCTACTGCCAATAATCCTAACTCTCCCCCTACCCCCACCCCCTTATTGTCATCATACCCACCTGGTGAGGCCCTAACCTTGGATGAATGTAACATCTGTCTTTGCCTTGGCTTCCACCTGGGCTATTGTGTGCTGGTGATGAAAATCTCACAGTAGGACAGATGAATATTGTTATAAATGCAAGGCCACACCTACAAATAGGCCCTTGACATTGGCTACAAGTCCTACCATGAAATCCTACCAGTTCTCATTCCTATTCTGCCCAGAGATTGTTATAATGTGCAGTCTTTTCAGATATGCAATCATTGCTTTTTTTTTTTTTTACCTTCCACCTCATCTCTTCATCACAGCAGGAGAACTTTTCTTTTGTCTTCTAGAGAAAACCAAAGCCACCTGAAAAGGAATTACTTCAACTTTCACCAAATCTACAGATTCATATGTATCTATACTTAGGTAGATTAAAAAACATGATCACAATATTTTATACTTCCTACTATCAAGATAGAGTCTACTTGCCCACTCTTTCAATCTGGGCTGCTCTTGTGTCTTGCTTGAACCAAGAGAAAGTGATATTGTGTTAGTTCCAGAGTCCAGGCCTCAAGAGACCTTAAGCTTTCACCTTTGCCCTCTTAGAGCACACCCACATGGTGTAAGTAAGTTTGGGCTTGACTGCTGAATAGGAAATACCATGTGGAGAGGCCCAGCCAAGAGCCAGGACCAAGGCTACGGACATAGACATAAGGTCATCTTAGACCCTCCAGCTCCTATTTAGCAACTGCCTGCAGCCACATGAGTACCTTCAGGTGAGATCAACAGAACCACTCAGTTAAGCCCAGCCAACCTATGGAATTGTAAGAAATAATAATTCATTGTTTTATGACCTACCTTTCGGAGTTGTTTGTATGGCAGCAATAGATGTATATGTGATAATGATTCTTATCCTTCCCATCTTTTAACCACAAAGAGATGCTCAAGCATAGGCCTTCCACCTATACACTGACCCATTCTCTCTTGCTATTTTAGGAGTACAGAACTACATGTTATCCTTAATATCTCCCTTGCAACTGGTTCCATCTATTGAGCAATGAAATATCTCCAGTCTCTTCTGACTAATAAAGTTTCTTTCAATCCTATGTTCACTTCCAGTGATAGGCCTGATGCTATACTAGTCAGGCCCTATCCTTCATTTCTCCTTCACAGCTAACATCATAAATGAGAATAATAGCTACTAGTAACATGTACAGAACACTTACCATATGCTAGGCACAATTCTAAATACTTTACATATATTACTAATGCCCTTAACCATCACAACAACCCCATGAGATAGTTACTCCTACTATTCCAGTTTTATAGATGAGGAAAATGAGGCACCAGAGAGTAAAGCAGCTTGCCCTGTTGCAGATTTGGGTACAGAAGCCAGACTGCATTACTAGAGAGTCAGTTCTCTTAACCATTCTGCTATAAATATATCTAACACTCATTGTTCCATTTAGTTAATTAACACTTACCCTTCAATCCAATGCAGACTGACTTCAACCCCTACCTCACCACCAAAACTACTTTTACGGTAGTGTCAAAAATGACTTGTATATCGATGAATCGTGTGTTCTCAATGGAGTGATATCACCCACAAGGGGTCAAAAATTGGTTCTGAAGGGGCTAAAAAATTCTTAGGTAGTACAGTGGCTTGTGGCCCTCTAAAATGCCACAGTATATAAGCAAATATTCAGTATATCTGTGGTATTAATATTTCATAGGGGTAGACAACTAGGGACAAAGGTCTAAAAATGATCCCTGATTTGGAGATCTTTCTCTAGACTCCCATATCTACCTGCCCACTAGTTATGTTCACTTATATATTTGAGACATCTCATGCTTGACATGTCCAAAATGAAGCTCTTACTTTTTTCTCCTAAACTTGGTCCTCTCAAGTCGTCCCCATTTCAACATCCTTACAAGTCCTCTTGACTCCTTCCTTTTCTTTACTTCCCAAGTCTATCTGTCTGTCTATCTATCTATCTATCTATCTATCTATCTATCTATCTATCTATCATCTATCTATCTATCTCAGTCTTGCCTCATACAATCCATTCTAAACATTGCAGCCAGGATATTCTTTTTAAACCTTAAATCATATCTAGTCAGTCCCCTCCTCACAACCTTTCAATAGCATTTTATTGTTCTAAAAATAAAATCCAACCCTCTTACTATGGTCTAACATGCCCTATATAATCTGCTTCTGCCAGCCTCTTTGTCTTCATGACACACAACTTTCTCTCTTACTCATGTCACTGCTATCATAAAAGCCTTCTTTCTGCTGCTTGGTTCCCAGCTTAAGGCCTTTACACTTATAGTCCTTCTGGTCCACCTGGACCACTCTGCTCCTTTACCTTAGCCTGTTTTGCTCCTCATCATTCAGGCTCAATTTAAGCATCATCACCTCAGAGAGTCCTTGGCCATCCACCCAATCTAAAGTAATCCCCTTCCTGTCCCACTTTCCATCACATTGCCCTGTTTTCTCTCCTTCACAGTACTCTCACTTCTCCTGTGAGTTCCCTACCTCCATCTTTCTCATCCCTCCCAATGAAGGTGCTCTCTCATCTGACCCCATGACATTGGGTTGGTCCAGGATGGACCCTTGACCTAGCTGGACCAGAGTCCTTCCTAGAATTTATAGAACTGGAATTGAGAAACAGAGTCAATTCTTCTTTAATGACAGGAATTACCTGATATCAAATTCAGCAACTGCTAGTGGCCATGTTTCTAGTCATGTGTAGGAAGTGACTATAAGAACAAATGACACTCACATGATGAAGGGGAGAAAGAAAAAGTTATTTTTGGAAGCATTTTTTTTTTTTTTTTGGTTCTGGTTGTTTCTAAGGTCTAACTTACATTCTGGATGCTTATAGAGTTAGTTGAGAAACTTTTTGCAACAATATTTTCTTTGAAAAGTTTAAAAGGCCTGAGTGTTGATTGATTTAACTTGTTTTTTTTTTATTGTGTCTAACACTGCACTCAGATGTAGATACTTAATATGTGCTTTTGATGATAAAGATAATGAACATTCCACCTTAGAATGGGAGGTTAGATACTTCACATTTAAAGCACACTTTGATGAGAAACCAAGATGGTGGCATAGGTAAACACCTGAAATTGCTGCCTCGCACAACCACTTCAAAACTACAACTAAAAGACAAAACAGACGTCATCTAGTGCCAGAAGCCGATCATTGTTTTATTAGTAGAAAGGTGTGAATGGGAATCCGGAAGGCTGACAACCTTAATTGCTCTGAAGGGTCAGAGCTAATCAATAGACATTGGTACTTGAAGCAGCCTCCACCTGTTAGTCTTAAGTAAATTCGCTGATTGGCTATTATTGGAGTTTCCTGCCTAGGGCAGTGGTCAGCAAACCATGGCTCTTGAGCCACATGTGGCTCTTTGGCCCCTTGAGTGTTGCTCTTCCACAAAATACCACGGCCTGGGTGAGTCTATTTTGAAGAAGTGGCGTTAGAAGAAGTTTAAGTTTAAAAAATTTGGCTCTCAAGAGAAATTTCAATTGTTGTACTGTTGATATTTGGCTCTGTTGACTAATGAGTTTGCCGACCACTGGCCTAGGGGATATGGGTATATCCCATAATCTTAATCTTAATAAAAGGGATGGCAAGGCTGGAGCGAGTAGTAGTCCTCTCTTGGGCTTCCGCCTGGCCCCCATTTCCCAAATTAATGCTTTTCTAGTCTCTTTCATTTGTGTGCGGCCTTCTCCAGAACCCAAACCCTGAACTGGAACCCTGAACCACACAGACGTGAAAGGGGTTTCCACATCTGGCGCCTGACCGAGGGGCATCTGGAGGAGATGATATTTTTCGCCTAGAGCGAAGGGAGGAAAAATACACCTAGAACAGGTGTGGAAAATTCACCAAGAAAAAGGTGAGGGAAATTCACCACACGCAAAGCCCACGCCACGGACTAACTGCAGAAACAGGATCTGTAAGTAGGGTGGGAACGTCTTTTTCAGCCAGGCTAATGGGGAAGAATTAGATTATAAAATAATGTGGTTTCTTGTTCAAATTAAAATCTTAATTGGTATTTGGAATTTAAAAACTGTAATAAGTGAAACTCTACTGATGAAACCGTCTCTGGTGCAGAGAAATTCAAAGGTGGCAGGAGAGGGCAAGGCTATCTGCTCTCCCGCAATGAGATTGCTTAAGGTATTGTTTAAAAATTATAAAAGAACTCGCAGGGAAATGCAAGTTTTGGCCAAATTGGGTGTTAGTTATTGATTCGAAAAGCGAAAAAGAAGGAAAAAATTTAAGACCTGTCTTTATCTATTAAGCATGAAAAGAAATTTGGCCAGATCTGTTGCTGAAACTTCCCCCAAAGTAAGCAGGATGTTGTTGGGACTGCTAAATGTTTGACTTGCCAGTTTTAAAAGTACAAAGTGCAAATTAAATTGGGAGAAATTATATAGTTGTGGTAATTAAAATTATATATGGATATATATATATATATTTGATCGTTTTTTCCATGTTAAAATTTCAAGGCTTTAACAGAGATGATTCTTGGAAAGCTCCAAGGGCCCAGAGTAATACAGGAAATTTGTTCTCTCTTCTTAAAGGAAATATTTTTGAAATTTAACCGATCTAATATACTTAAAATTGCATGGAAAGCTTTATCAAATAAAAAATAGTAACTATATTTTACTTTTAGATGTTATAAAGGTTTTGGCCTCTTAGGAGGGCAAAATATTTCTTAAAATCCCAACTTGAAAAACAAAAAGGGGGGATGATGGAGAAATCACCTTCGGGTAGGCTGCACCAAGCCTTAATTTAAATTTCTTCACTTGTGATGCTGATGGAAAGACACCTATGGAGCTACATTGGTGTCAGAATAAAACAAAAGAAAATGGTCTAGTTAAATGGAAAGATCCCGAATCTGGTTTATGGAAGGGACCCGATCCATTATTAACCTTTGGCAGAGGATATGCTTGTGTATTTCTAGAGAATTTTTTCAAGCCCATGTGTATTCCTGCTAGAAATATTAAACTGCAACAGGGATCCAAGAGAGAAACTAGTTAGATTAATGAGGACCTTGCGCCTGGAGCCACACCATGCAGCTGCAGACAATCAACTTTCTCAGCCACAGAGAGCAGCAACTCCAAGCAATCCACTGAAGATGAGGAGCAGGAGGAGTACCAGCCGGACAACAAACAGCCCGGAGACCACCTGAGGCATGGTAAAGAAGATGGTACAGAAGCCTGAGAACGTCTTTCTTGCCATGCTAGTAGTGATCAGCTGTACGGTAATATTACCTGGGGAAAACGGGGAAGTATTTTTGACTTATGTTCCTGACCCTTCATGGGTAAGAGCCCTTACGTGGGCTGATCCCCACCTAATGTAGTCACCAATAATACCAAACACCTTGGTTCATTCAGGAGGAACATGGGTGGGGCAAGGAAGTATAATTACACAGGGGTCGCCACCCAGCTTCCCTTTTGTATGACACAAAATCAAACCACTGCTCCTTTGTGTGTAAAATTAAAGAGAGGCTTCTGCCTTGCGTGGACATCAAAGGAGGGGAAACAAAAACAAAAACACGTCTACTATCATTACTTGCTCCTGGGAGAGGTGCAGAAAATGTGACTAGACCTTGTCTATACAAAAAGAAATTGACAGCCAGTTTGAAATTGAATTGCCGTGGCCTAGAGCAAAGAATATCCTTACATGATATTATTTTACAATGTCATTATAATTTTTGATATTTTATAACAGCATATTGTACAATTATCCCAAACAAATTTACAAACTAATTTTTTGAATGTTTGGCAGCAATTTAAAAAGGACATGAAAGGATTTAATCCCTTCCACTGTGTGGAAGTCCTCTTGGGAAGGCACTTGAGCATTCTAAATTGGCCCCTCTTGCCCTTTTTGCCAAGAGGGACCCTCTTCTCATAATCCAATTGCCCACAGCTGTTGCCTGAGCTTTAGGTTGAAGCCTTGTAGTAGCTGGTACCATGGATCTCTCGCCCAATGGCGTGAGCTGGGCCCTCTCTGCAGAAGAAACCTGGATTCCCCAAGATCTGTGATCAGTGCCCGGGCCCCGCCAGCAGCCGAGGTGGGATCCCAAGGCAGGATCCCGAGGCAGATGCTGGGCATGGAGGCCACGGGGACATAGACTATCAAGGAGACAGAAATGAACCTCACATTACCCTGCTTGGCCCCGGCAGATGGCTGGTTAGCCAGAGAAGGGTAAGATTCCTCAAGGAAGGAACAACCTAAGACAGGCACAGTCACAGAGAGGCCATCAGGAGAGAACTTGGGCATTAACAGAGGTGAGGCATAGACCCTCACCCCGCCCCCAACCTTGCAGGGACCTGAACCCTAGCCCCTTCTGAGGGAGGTCTCCTGCCCCATGGCTGCTTCACTTCCCACGCCCAGCTCAGATTGGGATTCAGGTAACAGACAGAGACTTGACCAACAGCAGTTGCCCTATATTTAAATCCAGCTTAGCACCAGGAATGCTCAGGGCCTACTCAAGAATGCAAATAATCCTTTCTACTAATATTTACAGGGCAAACTAAGATTGTTGTTTAGAGTATTAAATTTAACAGTAAAATAGTCAAGTTTTCAGATTAATTTAAATTGGCTAAATGAAATAAGTGAATATTCAAGAAAATTTAATTGTACTGGACAAAAAGCTGTTCCTAAAGTATTAATTAAAATTTCTATTGGTAGTTCATCTCATGGTAAAATTGCTTAACATGCAATGAACCTAAAGCAGTCATATTTTTGTGCAAAAAATTAAAATTTAAAGTTATCAAGACTGCATTATAAAATTTCCAAAAGCCTCCATTAATTAAAAGAAGGGGGGATAGTAGGGTAATATCATGTAAGGAAAAATATCCTGAAAGTAAATTACATCTAGAAATTTTTTACTTTGAAAACTAATTTTCATTGGTAATGCTAACAGCAAGACACCCATGAAAAACACACATGGTGTCAAAATAAGCCAAAGGAAAATCGTTTGGGCAAAAAATAAAAAGGATCGCAAGTCAAATTTATAGAAAAGATTCCTTTATTAACTTTTGGTTGAGAATATGTTTGTGTATTTTCAGAAAACAACTACAAGACCATGTGGATTAAAAACAGTCCAGAGATGGAAGACACTGATGACGCCTTGCCATGCTAGCATTCAGTGGCTGTGCGTCACTGCAGGTTGCCCAGGACCAAACCAGAGCGGGTCGGACCTGCATTGCCACCATTTGTCCACCATCCAGATATCATTGCTGACATGTACACATAGGGAACTGTTTGACATTGAAACTGGGACTCAGAAATGTTGCGCATTGAAACTGGGACTCAGAAATGTTGGACATTGAAACTGACACTTAGAACTGCTTGACATTGAAACTGGGACTCAGAACTGTTGGACTTTGAAATTGGGACTCAAACATTCTTTGTTCTTATATGTTTATTTCTAGCCTGCAGATGTAAGATTTTTTAAAGGAAAGAAATGGGGGAGATGCCGGAAGCCGATCATTGTTTTATTAGTAGAGAGGTGTGAACGGGAATCCGGAAGGCTGATCAACCTTAATTACTCTGAAGGGTCAGAGCTAATCACTAGACATTGGTAGTTGAAGCAGCCTCCACCTGTTAGTCTTAAGTAAATTCGCTGATTGACTATTACTGGAGTTTCCTGCCTAGGGGATATGGGTGTATCCCATAATCTTAATCTTAATAAAAGGGATGGCAAGGCCGGAGCGAGTAGTAGTCCTCTCTTGGGCTTCCGCCTGGCCCCCATTTCCCAAATTAATGCTTTTCTAGTCTCTTTTCATTTGTGTGCGGCCTTCTCCAGAACCCGAACCCTGAACTGGGACCCTGAACCATTCGTGATGTGAAAGGGGTTTCCATAATCTAGAACCACAGGAAGGCTGGCTGAGTGGAAATTCTACAACTAGAAGGAAAGAGAAAAGCACACTGAGACTCACAGGAGCTGCGGAAGTAAAGTGCAGAGGTATATAAGCGTGCGTGCGTGGAAAGAGCTGGAAACTGAGTACACGGTTGTCTTTCTCAATCAGGAGGGAGACACAGCTCCCGACTGCTCTGAACTCCAGTTCCAGGTGAGACTCTGGGGATCCAGACTCATACGGGGAGAAACTGGATTGTCTGGCATCGGGCGGTACTTGAGGGCAGCTTTCTCTCAGAGTTGCTTGCAGCGATTACCTTGGGACACTGAGACCTGGGGGCCTCTTAGGGCAGGGCTGAGGATCAGCCAATTGCTGTTTGCTCTGCCCTGTGGTTTCCCTGAGACCCCGCCCCACCCAAGCTGTGCACAGAGGCTTTTGCATATGAATGGCTTGGCCCTTTGCAATCTAAAATTACCTAACATACTGCAGCTGGGTCAGAGAGACCCAGAACATCCAAAAGAAGGCCCAAAGCCCCACAGCAGCTTGCATTGCTTCACAGCTGGGCCTCATCTGGGCACTTCCAAACCCCAAACAAAGAAGAGGAATCTTCAGATCTCTCTGTAGCTCCTGCTGGGTGGCCTCAGGCAGAGGCTAAATTAGCACCTCCTTAGAGATCCAAGAGCCAGTGTACCCAATGGTCAGAATGGGACCATCCAAATTACAACTCCTCAGATCCATAAGGGACACTCTCAGGGGGCAGACTCAGTGAGCACCAAAGCCCCACTGAAGCAAGTCTTGCCCCATAAGGGTGTCACCAGCACAGAAATTCTCCCATCGTAGACACAGCTGATTCTTACAGCCAGTTGGCCTGGAGGTCAATTCCTCCCAGTGATACCAACAACAATCAAGGCTTAGCTACAACAAGACTGGGCACACAGCCCACAAAGGGGTGCACCAAGAGAGTCCACCTCAGGTAACTGGGGAGGCTGAGCCACTGGGCCCTAGAGGACACCTAGCACACAAAGCCACTCTATCAACACAGGGAAGCAGCCAAAATGCAGAGACAAAGAAACAGGTCACAAGTGACAGAAATGGAGGAAAGCAAACTACTGGATATAGAGTTCAAAACCACGGTTACAAGGTTTTTCAAGAATTTTCTAGAAACCGCCGATAAATTTAGTGAGACCCTCGAGGATATGAAAAAGATCAATTAGAAATTAAGCATATACTGACTGAAATAAAGAATAATATACAGAGATCCAACAGCAGACTAGAGGAACGCAAGAATCAAGTCAAAGATTTGAAATATGAAGAAGCAAAAAACACCCAACTGGAAAAGCAAAAAGAAAAAAGAATCCAAAAATATGAAGAAGTGTAAGGAGCCTCTGGGATAACTTCAAACGTACCAACATCTGAATTATGGGGGTGCCAGAAGAAGAGAGAGAGATATTAAAAACCTATTTGAAGAAATAATGACAGAAAACTTCCCCTACCTAGTGAAAGAAATAGACTTACAAGTCCAGGAAGTGCAGAGAACCCCGAACAAAAGGAATCCAAAGAGGACCACACCAAGACACATCATAATTAAAATGCCAAGGGCAAAAGACAGAATCTTAAAAGCAGCAAGAGAAAAACAGTTAGTTACCTGCAAAGGAGTACCCATACAACTGTCAGCTGATTTCTCAACAGAAACTATGCAGGCCAGAAGGGCATGGCAAGAAATATTCAAAGTGATGGATAGCAAGAACCTACAAACAAGATTACTCTACCCAGCAAAGCTATCATTCAAAATTGAAGGTCAGATAAAGAGCTTCACAGATAAGAAAAAGCTAAAGGAGTTCATCACTGCTAAACCAGTATTATATGAAATGCTGAAAGGTATTCTTTAAGAAGAGGAAGAAGAAGAAAAAGGTAAAGATAAAAATTATAAACAACAAATACATATCTATCAACAAGTGAATCTAAAAATCAAGTGAATAAAAATCTGATGAACAGAATAAACTGGTGAATATAATAGAATCAGGGGCATAGAAAGGGAGTGGACTGACAATTCTCGGGGGGGGGGGGGGGAAGCGGTGTGAGGGGTGCGGGAAGAGACTGGGCAAAAATCATACATCTATGGATGAGGACAGTGTGGGGGGGTTAAGGGCAGAGGGTGGCGTGGGGACCGGGTGGAGGGGAGCTATGGAGGAAAAAAGAGGAACAACTGTAATAATCTGAACAATAAAGATTTATTTTTAAAAAAGAAAAAAATAAAGCACACTTTGATACTGAGATCACTGAATTAAAAGTTGTAGAGACAGCCTGGCCAGTATGGTTCAGTGGTCAAGCATCCACCTATGAACCAGGAGGTCATGGTTTGATTCCCAGTCAGGGCACATGCCCAGATTGCAGGCTCAATCCCCAGTAGTGGGTGTGCAGGAGGCAGTGGATCAATAATTCTCTCTCATCATTGATGTTTCTATTCCTCTCTCCCTCTTCCTACCTTTCTGAAATCAATAAAAATATATTTAATAAAATTTGTAGAGACAAGATGTGATCAATTCTGAGAAGACTCACTTGGGCCTTCTATGGGGAAGCACTGAATCCTTCTGCATGCTACAAAAAGTACACATTCAGAGGCAAGATGTTAAATGTTTTAAAATGACAGCTTCCCCTTTATTATTAAGGTCCATTTCAACCTTTATAGAAATTAACCTGGTTAGACACATTCTAATTAAATATAATTATGCAAACTATGTGTTGGGCACTGTAAGAGACACAGCGATGAGTAAGCCAGAGTCTCAGTCATTAAGGCTTTTATTAAAGGACTAGAGGCCCCGTGCACAAAATTCGTGCACGGGGTCAGGGGGCTTCAGCCTGGCCTGCACCCTCTCGCAATCCGGGACCCCTCGGGAGATGTCTGACTGCTGGTTTACGCCCAATCCCAAATTGGCAGTCGGACATCCTTCTTGCAATCTGGGACTGCTGGCTCCTAACCACTCACCTGCCTACCTGCCTGATTGCCCCTAACAACTCTGCCTGCCTGCCTCATCGCCCCTAACTGCCTCTGCCTGAACCCCGGCTGCAGTGGCTTCATTCGGAATGATTTCCAGACAGTCGTTCAGCTGTCGGGTCTAATTAGCATATTACGCTTTTATTATTATAGACTAGAGGCCTGGTGCACAAGATTCATGCACTGGGGATGGGGGGTTCCTCAGCCCGGCCTGCGCCTCTCACAGTCTGGAAGACGTCAGTCGGACATCTTTAGCATTGCTGCGGAGGCAGGAGAGGCTCCCGTCACTGCCGCTGTGCTCGCCAGTCGTGAGCCCGGCTTCTGGCTGAGCGGTGCTCCCCCTGTGGGAGCACACTGACCACTAGGGGGCAGTTCCTGCGCTGAGCATCTGCCCCCTCGTGGTCAGTGCGCATCATAGCGACTGGTCGTTCCACCATTCGGTCAATTTGCATATTACCCTTTTATTATATAGGATAGTTTTTTTAAGTGAATAAAGTAAGTGACTAAAAATACAAGGTAATGGGGATGTTTTTATGTAAGTTGCAAATAAAGTACAAGAGTGCCAGGGATGGGGTAGGAAGTCATGGTAAAGAAAGGTCATATTCAGTTTTATGAACCAAGAAAGGCTTCATAGTCAAGTTAGGCATTTGAGCTGCACCTTAGAGGTTGGGTAGGAATGCAAAGGTCAGAGATGGTATGAGGAAGCATCCAGCCCAGACAAAGGCATATTTGGCTATGTGAAGGACAATGAGCAGTTAATGAAGGCCTGAACTTGTAGGGTTATCAGTGAAACAACAGAATGTCTGTTTACTGGCACTGCTATTCACAGAATTGCATAGCATGGTATGTTCCGTTTCAGAAATTTTCAATTTGACATGACAGTCGATTATCCCCTTAGTCTGACCAGGTGGCGGATGAAATGTGGGACTGGTGTTTGGGAGCATGTTACAGCTGGAGATGTTAAATTTAGAATGTAAGTAAAATCACATTTTATGAAAAGACACTTGAAAACTATTTGTGAATTGTTTGGAACATGGACCAATGAAGGTCATAGACTCTATAATGTCACTGGTGCTCATCATGGAGCAGAGAGATTTGTGGTATCAGTATGATATGAGGTTGAAAATTAAACTGAAATGTCCATGTCCTTGATATGTTCAATTCCAAATCATTCAAATAACAAGTCTCAGCCCTCATGCTTTGATCTATGGGAAGTCCATTCTTAAAACAGGTTACATTCCTCAAGTTTTTGGAATACTAACATGTTTCAGGAGTCCTTCCTAGCTTGTTGCTTTGGTTCCACTTCTTACCTTTCATAATTGAATCTCTGGCTGCTGCTCTTTGCTTTCACCAGGGAAATATAGATACAGGCTCCACAAAAAAGACTAGCTTGATAGTTTGGGGATAACATAAGGAAATTACCACACAGAAAAGAAAAACCTAGAATTGATGTTAGATATTACTGCTCTTAACACATTAGCCAAACTCTCCTGTAAGGGGCGCCAGTGACTATCTCTTTCTTAGCTCTCCATCCTGATGCTGTGTTAAGGGGCCAGCTTACCTCATAATCACATATTTCCCCAACCTGAAGTCCAGACCTCTAACTTTCACCCTAGCTTCAAAGCAGGCTTTTCTCTTTCTCAATTTAAAGCTGGCTTTTTTTCCTGCCCCAGGATTGCTGACAATAAGAATATTGTTAGTTTGACTATAGTAATCATTTCACTATATAGATAGATAGATAGATAGATAGATAGATAGCAAAACATCATGTTGTACAATTAACACTCAAAAATGAGTGGCATTTTTATACACTAATAATGAACTCTCAGAAAGAGCAACTAAAAAAATACCACTTATCACTGCAATGGAAGAATTAACCATGTTCATTAATATGAAAGAATTAACATCATTAAAATGTCCATACTACCCAAAGCAATCTATAGATTCAA
The DNA here is from genome assembly GCF_963455305.1 of Plecotus auritus. Taxonomy (NCBI): domain Eukaryota; kingdom Metazoa; phylum Chordata; class Mammalia; order Chiroptera; family Vespertilionidae; genus Plecotus; species Plecotus auritus. Next base: position 127,208,364 of record NC_137772.1, on the reverse strand, counting down.
TGCAATCCCTATTAAAATACCAATGACATATTTCACAGATCTAGAACAAAGAGTCCAAAAATTTATATGGAACCAAAAAAGACCCTGAATAGCCTCAGAAGTCTTGAGAGAGAAGAACAAAGTTAGATGGATATCAAAGTATATTATACTATAAAGCCATTATAACCAAAACAGCCTTGTACTAGCACAAGAACAGGCATATATATATAAATGGAACAGAACAGAAAACCCAGAAACCAACCCACGCCATTATGGTCAATTGATATTTGACAAAGGAAGCAAGAGCATACAATGGAATAAAGACAGTCTCTTCAATAAATGGTGTTAGGAAATTTGGACAAGTACATGGAAGAAAAGAAGAAAGAAAGAAAGAAAGAAAGAAAGAAAGAAAGAAAGAAAGAAAGAAAGAAAGAAAGAAAGAAAGAAAGAAGGGAGGGAGGGAGGGAGGGAGGGAGGGAGGGAGGGAGGGAGGGAGGGAGGGAAGGAGGGAAGAAAGAAAGGAAGGAAAAGGAAGAAAGAAAGAAAAGAAGCTAGCCCACCAACTTCTACCATACACAAGAATAAATTCAAAATGGATAAAAGACTTAAATGAAAGTTGTGAAACCATAAAAATCCTAGAAGAAAACATAGGCAGTTAAAATCTCAGACATCTCACATAGCAGTATTTTCCCTGATACATCTTCTAGGGCAGTGGTCAGCAAACTGCGGCTCGCGAGCCACATGCGGCTCTTTGGCCCCTTGAGTGTGGCTCTTCCACAAAATACCACATGCGGGCGCGTAAGTACAGTGCGATTGAAACTTCGTGGCCCATGCGCAGAAGTCGGTTTTCGGCTCTCAAAAGAAATTTCAATCGTTGTACTGTTGATATTTGGCTCTGTTGACTAATGAGTTTGCCGACCACTGTTCTAGGGCAAGGGAAACAAAGGAAAAACGTAAACAAATGGGACTATATCAAACTAAAAAAGCTTCTGTACAAAAAAATACACCACCAACAAAATGAAAAGGAAACCCATTATATGGGAGAATATATTTACCAATGATACGTATGATAAGGGGTTAATTTCCAAAATATATAAAGAACTTATACAACTAAACACCAGGAAGACAAACAATCCAATTTAAAAATGGCCAAAGGATCTGAATAGATACTTCTCCAAAGTGGACATCCAGATGGGTAATAGACATATGAAAAAAATGTTCAATGTCATTAAGCATCAGAGAGATGCAAATTAAAACTACAATGAGTTATCACCTCACCCCTGCAAGATTGGCTACTATCAATCAACAAACAACAAGTGCTGGCAAGGATGTGGAGAAAAGGGAACCCTAGTATACTGCTGGTGGGAATGCAGACTGGTGCAGCCACTGTGGAAAACAGTATGGAATTTAAAAAATTAAAAATGGAACTCCCATTTGACCCAGTGATCCCACTTCTGGGAATATATCCTAAGAATACTGAAACACCAATAAGAAAGAATACATGTACCCCTATGTTCATAGCAGCATTATTTACAATAGCTAAGATATAGAAATAGCCCAAGTACCCATCAGTAGATGAGTGGATAAAAAAAGCTGTGGTACATTCACACAATGGAATACTGTACAGCTGTAAAAACGAAGGAAGTTTTACCCTTTGTGACAGCATGGATAGACCTGGAGATTATTATGCTAAGTGAAATAAGCCAGTCAGAAAAAGACAAATACCACATGATCTCACTTATACGTGGAATCTAATGAACAAAATAAACTGATGAACAAAATAGGTCCAGAGGCATGGATACATGGAAAAGACGGACAGATCTCAGATGAGAGAGGTGTAAGGGGTACGGGAAGAGATTAACCAAAGAACACATATGCATATATGCATAGCCCATGGATACAGACAATAATGTGGTGGAAGCCTGGGGTGGGGTAGGGGCTGGGTGGAAAAGGGCAAAGGAGGGTGGTGGATCGGGGACATCTGTAATACTGTCAACAATAGAAAAAAACACACACACACAAAAAAGAACCATCATGTTGTACATCTTAAATCTATACAATTTTTACTTTAAAAAAACTCAGTTTCTTCAGGGAGAATTCTTACCTTCATCCACAGAATAAGTTGAGTCAAAACCGTAGTCAAAAGTACATTTAAGGAAATCTGGGCCCAGCCAGTGTGGCTCAGTGATTGAGCTTTGACCCAGGAACCAAGAGGTCACTGGTTCAATTCTGGGTCAGGGCACATGCTTGGGTTTGATCCCCAGTAGAGATCATGCAGGAGGCTGATCAATGATGCTCCTCTCTCACTGATGTTTCTATCTCTCTATTCCTCTCTCTCTAAAAAAAAAAAAATCAATAAAAACATATTTTAAAAAAAGATGTTTGGGACCTTCAGGGTTTGCGAATATCACATGCAGATGATGCAGAAGATGGGTGATGGGGTGGGGGCACACAGTGCAGGGTCAAGCCCCATTCTATGCGTCTTCACAACTTTTCCTCCAGTGTGGTGGTTTGCTTTCTCAAGATCTATGCATAAGTCCCCTCCCTCCTCCTCTCCCAAGAAACACAAAATGTATTTTTCAGAAAGGGTCTATTCTAAATCCATATTTAGGAAAAATGTTATTCTTAATGCAAAGGAAACACTCCTGCTAGACAATTACCCAATTTATATCACTGAATAGAAACATATAACATCTCATTAATGTAAGCTTACTTTTTGTTGTGCACCTACTGTAAGTTAGGGCCTTTTTAAAAAAATATGTTTTATTGATTTCTTACAGAGAGGAAAGGGAGAGGATAGATAGAAACATCGATGAGAGAGAAACATTGATCAGATGCCTCCTGCACACCTCCCACTGGGGATGTGCCTGCAACCCAGGTACATGCCCTTAACCGGAATCGAACCCGGGACCCTTCAGTCTGCAGGCTGACGCTCTATCCACTGAGCCAAACCGGTCAGGGCAAGCTAGGGCCTTTTATATCTCCATTTTGCAAAGAAAGGAACTGAGGGTCACATTGCTAATAAATGGCAAAGCAGGATTCACAATCAGGCCCACCTAACCAGTCAGTGTACTTAAACACTAAAGATTTCATGTACGAGGTAGAAACAACTTCATTGAAACCAGTGGTGAACTCACTATTTTCTACAAGGAAATTTATGTGAGAAAAAAAACTTATGAGAAGTTTTCATAAAATGGCATCATTGTCATCATCTGTACATGGATCTTTTGAAATAAACACACTTACTCATTAATTCAACAATGTTTCCTGTGTACCACAATCCAGGCATTATAGGTATTATGGAAAATGCAAATATGACTTCCTATAGGAATTTATAATCTATCGAGAGAGAGGAAATAAAAGACAAACAGAATTTGATGAATACCACAGGAAAGGTGAAAAAAGTGTTAGGGGTTTAAAAGTGGGAGAGATTGCCCTAGCCGGCTTGGCTCAGTGGATAGAGCATCAGCCTATAGTGCAGACTGAAGGGTCCCGGATTCCTGCCAAGGGCACAAGCCTGGGTTGCCGCTCCATCCCCAGTAGGGGGTGTGCAGGAGGCAGCCAATCAATGACGCTCTCTCATCATTGATGTTTCTATCTCTTTCTCCTTCTCCCTTCCTCTCTGAAATCAATAAAGAAATATATTTTTTTAAAAAAATAATAAAAGTGGGAGAGATTATAAGTGCTGTGGTCAGTGGGGAACATTATAGCAAACAATAGCAACTCTAAGAGAAATACAAATATAAGATTAATATAAAATTAAAAAATAGACATCTAATTAAGAATGTTAAGACCAAATAAGGGACTCCTCCAGCTGACACCTTCCCTACCTTAAAATTATTAATAAATTAGTTCCTATGGATTTAGATCCACTGCTGTAATCATGGCTACAAATTGCTGTTTTTATAGGCAGATGTGCAGGTCATACTCAAAATAACGTCCCCTCTGAGTGGATGGGAAGCATTTGGATGGTCATCTGGTCACGAGTAACACTCTTTAGGATTAGCGAGGACACTCGTCAGTGGTTCACTTTTACTGATGTTTGTAATGTGTATCAGTATGTTGATATCATTCTGCAGCCCTTATTAGATAGTGAACGACAAGAATACATCAAATGGTAGTCCACGAGCTGTTCACAAATATACTGACTTTTTTTTTTTAAACAATGATAATGTCCTTTGAAATCTGGAGTTTGTAAGTGACACAAAATGTGACTTTAATACGAACTAGCTTCCATCACATGTAACTTTCTTTGGTTAAGTTTATGATTCAAAACAGACACTAACAATATCGCTATAAATTTTTTTTTTTCCCCAAGTGATTGAAACTTATTTCACCTTGGACTACTTATCCCATCATGCAACGCTCCCCATATCCCCACTGTGTGGGGTGGAGTCGTAGGAGGGGTGGCAGCAGCAGCGGCCCGTGCATTCTGGGCATTGTAGTCTAGGGCTCTGGCCACCGTCGGGACGTCCACGAGGTGCGTTTGGCTGCAGCTGTGGTCAGTAGCTACCTTGTTCCCTCCACTTGGTCCTCCGGTGCTAGCTCTAGCGGGGGCAGACAGCCGCGGCGGAGCGGGATGGAGGGAGGGTCGGAGGTAGCCCGAGCCTTCGCGACGTTTTTGCGACAGCCGCGGCCGTGTTCCGAGAGTCCCCTCCCTCCTCCTCTCTCTGAGGAGGCACCGGCTGTTGTGCGGAGCTGCCTTTCTGTTTGAGTGTATGGGAGAGTGAGTGAATGAGTGAGTGCGAGCGTGCGTGTGAGAGAGGGTGAGGCGTGAGTGCGCGTTTGAGAGAAGGAGAACCCGCAGTGGCCGCTCGGCGGCTCCCCGCAGCGGGAGCAGAACGCGCGGCCGGAGAGAGCCGGGGAACCGGCGCCGGGAGCCAGCGGGGACAAGGGCGAGAAACCCTCTCCCCACCCCCAGTCCTCTCTCTCCGCTCGCTCTCCTTCGTCCGGGGGAGCCTCCCCGTCCCACCCCACCCCCCGCTGGCCACTGTCCCGCCGCCCCCCTGGATGTCCCCAGCGCTCTCGCGGGGCCTCCTCCAGCTCTTGCCGCATCAGTCGGCCCGGTACTGCGGCCGCCGGGTGTAGAGCGGGAGGGTTCCCGGGGGCTGTGGCTGCCGGTGCTTCCCCGGGCCCGCCCGTGTCCCCCGGTCCCCCGACCCCAGCTCCCCGGCCTCGGAGGCTGTGACAATGGACTATGACTTTAAAGTGAAGCTGAGCAGCGAGCGGGAGCGGGTCGAGGACCTGTTTGAATACGAGGGCTGCAAAGTTGGCCGAGGCACTTATGGTCACGTCTACAAAGCCAAGAGGAAAGATGGGTGAGTGTTTGTGTCTGTGCGGTGTCCGCGCTGGGTGGCGCTCCCGCGGGCCCGGGCAGGTACCCGCGAGGGGGAGTGGGGCTCTGGAGTGCCGGGCTCCCACTTCCTCGACACCCGCATCTGCCCTGCCAGCCAGGTTTGGGGAGGAAGTGGTATAAGGGATCCAAACCCACACTGAATCCTGCGTGCTGCCGCCTCTGTGTTCTACTTTGGTGGCTCATAGGGAAAAGGAGCCTCTATTCCATGGGCTGTATACTTTTCAAGGTTTCGGTACTATATTTTAAAAAAGAAATTCGTTATGAAACGTCAGCTTAAATCATTTTTTTTGGGGGGGGGTGTCGATTTATTATGGTAAACTTCTGGGGATTTCCTCACCTGCTTCTGGAGTGACATCCACCAGTCTGGAAGGGAAGCTGTGATCCTTTCCTCTACCAGTTTGTGATTGACTTATTGTCAAATTTGGATTTTATTTTGGGGAAAGAGAGCAGCAGGTACATCCAGTCTGAAGAGTTCCTCGTAGTAATCATCTGAAACATAAATGTAGCAATTGCTGTTTAGATACCATTAGCGTGAGTTTGACATAGAACAATGGGGGTTTGGTGCAGGGTGGGTGGTAGGGAAAACGGCAGGCACAAATAGGGGTTATCTTGTTCCGGCTGGTTCCCCCAAAATTTAGCATCTAGCAATGAACTTTAAATAGTCTCTTTGCCTTAAATATTCTTCCTTATTAATAACTTAATTAAGTCTATGACTGGTATTGCTCCCCATTTAGTTTCTTAAACAGGCAAGTGAAGTGTTCGTTTTTCCTTTGTCAGTAGATGAATGTCTTGTAATATTGACAAAAGAGAAGGCAATTCTTAGTGGAGGAAAAAATGTATTTAATGCCTTGTTTTCCTCTTGTAAAAACGGATGTTGTCTCTGTTGCCTTTGATATTATTGACAATTGCTGGAAAGATAATGTCAAAGCTTATTATATAATCTTTAGATTTTATTATAAACAAAGTAGCTTTACTTGACCATCTCTGTTAGTTTGCTTAGCTGCTGTTTAACAATGAAAATAATTGCTTTTTTCCCCAACTTAGGTAAGGGGGTATGTTTAGAACTATATAAGTACTAAAATATGAAACATTTCATAAAGCTGAAGTAAGTTACCTGGGGGGTGTGGAAGGGAAGCCATATTTATAACTAGTATTCTGGATATTGAAAAAGGAAGTGTATATTCAACATTTTTTTCTTAGATTTATTGAGATATCTTTCTAAAAAACTTAAAATGTATTCTAAGAGTCATAGAGTAATTCTAATTTTGGGATGTGCATTTCAGTGTTTATATGCAGCAGTAAAGCAGCACAGGTATCTGCAAAAGATAGGAATTTGAAAACTTGAGGCTCTGGGTACTGCATGTATTGAAAAGTACTTTTTAGCAGAATGAATAGTCTGGTGACATTTGAGAAATCAGTGTCTGAAGAGAATGTTGACTGTTTAATTATATTTCTCATTGAAGTATTACTTTGTAATAACACATATATTTAAAAAATTATTCTTGTCAACTTCCCATACACTATTTTTCAAAAGCCTTTAACCATCTTGCTATCCCCCAATATAATAATTTTTTTAGCATATTCATAAAACCCCCAATCCCATGAGATTGAACACTGTTGTACATTTGACCAGTCTGTCATTTGTTTTATAAAATTCTGGTGACTTTAAATTATTTTTAACCTCTCTGAGAGAAGCCAGGTCTGTTTTTATATGTTACCAATTTAACCTAATAAAATCTGCAAATTTAATTAACTTTGATTTTATGTGTTATTTAAAAACTATAATATTATATATTACCAAAAGGTACTTTAAACCACATTTTATATCTTATGGTCAGGTTTTAATTTAGGCTGAAAATAATTTTAGAAGCATTGTACAATTTAAAAATAGCTGAATGTATAGTATATGAACATTTCTTAGTAATTTGTGATAGTCGAAAAGTAATTGCATTTTGGGAAAAGATAACTTTTTTATTTATAATTCTTTGGGGTTGTTTTCCAGCAACCTTTAATGATTTTGTTTATAGGATGAACTTTTTAAAAAATGGATCAAATGTCAGAGTTTTAAAATTACTTAAAACAGTGTTTGTTTTCTAGAGGGAATACTTTTTGGGTTAACTTGTTTTTTATAACCTCAGTGGTAAAATACTGCATTGTATTTATGAGGTCCTTTTGATCTTATGTCAGTGAAATGTAATTTAAGTCCTGGTAAAATAAAATTTGTAGTTTGTAGTTGTTAAATCTTTTATAGAAAGTTGATGATCAAATAATTTTTCTAGTGTTGATTTACTTTCAAATTAAATTATATGTTCTGTAACTGAAATTTCAGAGTATTCTCAGAACCCAGACCTTCAAAAAGAGTCTTGAGATTTACAATAAAATGAAATGTTTTGTTTATACAAATTTGGCTATTGAAATGAATATTTAAATTTTATTTCTTTCAGTTGTCTAGAGAGCATCATAGAACATGAATTATTAGAAAAAAATTAGAAAATACACAGCCTGGAAGGTCATTTCTTTGAGTTAAAGAATTAGTAATACTATACTGCTAGTATACTGCACTTAGATAAACTCAGCATTTTAGGAATGTGGTGCAGGAAGAAATACTTTATTTGAAGCATGATTATGTAAATACATGGAAAAGGGACTTTTTATAATTGTGTTGATTTCAAATTCTAATAGAGTTAAAAAATAAATGCGCCATAAATCTTGGAAATAATTTGCTCTTACTATCATTATAAATGAGATAGTGTCCTTTGTGTCTGAACGCCAAAAGGGTACTTTAGTGAGAAGCAGGGGGATTAATTTTCTGAGTCAATTGTACTTTTTCTTTGCAGAATTTAGGCAACTACACTTATTTTGTTCCAAAGAATGGAAAACTGAGAAGGCAAAAAACAATTTATGTTTTTAAATTCTGAACTCTGGACATTTTTAGAATTTAAAGATCAATTTGGAATAAGAGTTTGATTTCCAAAAAAGAAAAGCAAAAGGAGTTTTCTTCTTCGTTTTTTAATCCTGACCCAAGGATATGTTTATTGATTTTGAGAGCAAGAGAAAGGGAGAGAGACAGAGAAACATCGATGTGAGAGAGTAACATCGATGGGTTGCCTCCTGTATGTACACCAACCGGAATTCGAATACGCGACGTGGGTATGTGCTATGACCAGGAATCGAACCCACACCTTTTTGGTGTACAAGAGGACGCTCCAACCAACTGAGTCATCTGGCTGAGGCAAAAGGAGTTTTGTTGTTTTTTTAATATATTTTTATTGATTTCTGAGAGGAAGGGAGAAGTAGAGAGAGGTAGAAACATCAGTGATGAGAGAGAATCATTGCTTGGCTGCCTCCTGCATGCCCCACATTGGGGATCGGGCCTGCAACCCGGGCATGTGCCCTGACTGGGAATTGAACCATGACCTCCTGGTTCATAGATTGAAGATCAACCACTGAGCCATGCTGGCCGGGCCAAAAGGAGTTTTCTTGAATAGGGTTCTTAGACTTCTTTAACCTATGTTCAAAAGAACAGATAATATATAATTGGGTGCATGTGTGTGTATGTGGGTGTGTTTGTTGTAAATATATGGAAAACTTTTATAGAAAACCAAGAGATTAGTAGGCAGTGATAATGATAATAATAGCTAAGTTATTGTGTAAGTACGAGGTCCTGGGCAGACTCCTTTAAGGTCATCTCTAATCTTCACAAGTACCATATCAAGTCAGTTTTGTTTTTCTCTTAATAGTTTTGCAGGTGAGGAAACTGAGGCTTAGGAAAGTTAAGCCAATTTGTCCAAGGTTACATGATTACTAAAGTTTCAGAGCCAGAATTAGAGGATTACAAGCAGCTCTCTTACTGTAAAGCCGTGCTTTTAACTATTATGCTTCATATAATTGATATTTTAAAATAAATATAAACATAGACATCAAGATTTGTTTTTTAGTGGGTCATTCTGAAAATATGAATGCTTTATCCCAGGACTAGTCTTTTCAGTTAACTGGTGTACTTGTTTTTTTTTTGTTTGTTTAAATATATTTTATTGATTTTTTTACAGAGAGGAAGGGAGAGGGATAGAGAGTTAGAAACATCGATGAGAGAGAAACATTGATCAGCTGCCTCCTGCACACCTCCTACTGGGGATGTGCCCGCAACCAAGGTACATGCCCTTGACCGGAATCGAACCTGGGACCCTTCAGTCCGCAGGCCGACGCTCTATCCACTGAGCCAAACCGATTAGGGCTGGTGTACTTGTTTTAGTAGATTTCTGAAAAGGCTGTTTTTTTTTGTTTTTTTTTTTTTTTTAAGGTATGTAGATATATGTGTATCATAACACACACGTATATATAAAGCATGTTAAGATATGAAAGTTCTTCATCTAGTAAAAGGAACTCAAAATTGGAAAGACTGGAGACCTGAGTTTGAGTTTACACTCTGCCTCTTGTTACCAATATGACCGTGGGCAAGTCATTTGCTCCTGTAGACCTTGGTTTCTTGTAAGATTAGGGGGTTTCAGTTGATAGTTTTTAGGATCTTTTCTAGTATTATGAATTAAGGAACTAAAAATTATGAATATGAAATGTAATATGCATGATTATGTAAAAACTACGAAAACAAAAATTTTACTTTAGATCATGGTTTACCTCCATATTTCCTAGCCTCATGGTTTAATGTGCGTTCTCATCAACTCCTAGAGAGAAGTTAGGAAGTTCACAAAGACGTAATAGCTACTTTATCTAACATGTCTTATACTACCTTAACATTTCTTCATATTTATCTCTTAAGATGTTGGGAGTTTCTCTGTTCCCACTCTGTGAACCATTCATTTGGTGGCTAGCACAGGGACTCTTCTGATTCAATCTGCATTGGAGCTTTTATTCAGTTTTATTTTAGTTCCTTAACTATGAACTTGGTTGGAATCCTTTATTTCTCCCAAAGGAATTTAATAGTTTTTCTTTGAATACTGTTGACCCCTGTATATAGATTCAGTTTAATTGAAATATTTCTTTAAATGTCAGAGTGCCAAATACAACATGTAATAATCCCCATCACTGGGGATTTTGTACGCCCAATAAAGAGTATTCCTTATAATCTTTAAAAAGCATGATGAAAAGGGAAAAGCAGAGTATTTAACTTTGACTTCTTATCTACTGTGAGTTGAATTTATCTGCCTTGGGTATCAGTGCATTCAGATCCACTGTTTAGGCCAGCGGTCGCCAACCTGTCGGACCTCACGGACCACTAGTGGTCCATGGACCACCAGTTGGCGACCTCTGGTTTAGGCCACTTAGAGGTTTCATGCTTATATTCCATTTTCTTGTAAGACTGGCAAATTAGTTTTTCTCCCAACATTTGAAGAAATCCATTCTATGTGCCAAGCACTGTCCAAGGTATTGGGACTAGAAAGATGAATAAAATATTCCATTATTTGAGGAGAGATCTATGGGGGAAACAAACATATAAATAAACTGTAGCAATTTAATAAGCACTATAATTATTAATACAAAGTGCTGTTGGAACATAGAGATGGAAGCCCCCAACTGCTTAAGGTTTTCAGGAAAAGCCTCTCAAAGATAACAACATTTTGTTTGACCCTTAGAAGATGAGAGGATCTCATCAGAAAGGATATTTCAAGAGGAATGGGACAATGAGGGGTGCTTTCTATTGTGCCTTTACAGAAATGGGACAAAGAAGGGTACTTTTTATTATGCCCTTACAGACCCCAACATTTTGTGAGATTAAATTTTTTTTTATTCCTACACCTTTCCTCCCTATTCCTTTTTGTTGCCAGCATTTTTGATCTGCTGCATGTGTAATACATGCACTCTACAAATGTTCCATTGTACCCAACGGACATGACAAAGTTTCTGTTATTTAATAACAGGGATAAATTTATCAGCATGCACTGAACACCTTTAATTGTCTGTGTGGCAGTTTTTCATTCACAAGAATGTTGAAAATCAAAATTCAAGGAGATTCTGAAATCCAAGTGTCTGATTTAAGACTCTCATATGTAAACCTGCCATGGCAGAACTCCATTTTGATTACAGTTCTGGATAGCAGACGACACTTCTTTGGCCTCACCTACATGAGGAGTAGGTAGACAGTCTCTTCTATGCTGCTGAGATGGTGGTGGCAACAGATTGGAGGGGCAGAATTCTCTTAGTGGGACTTTGATGTGTGAAGAGATGGAAGGTAGGGAAATGGCTTCTGGCATACTGGATTTCAGCAAGAAAAACAGAAATAATAACAAATTATTATAAATTATTATAGGCCATGTGCAAACAACTACTTTTTAAAAAATGATTTATCTCGAAAAATGTGTTCAGAATAATGATTTACAAACATTTGAAATGTATTCCATATGTAAGTTGGGAACTGTATATGCCAATTAGTGTTGATAAATGTATATTTGCCCCATAGCTGGTGTCATTTTTCTTACAGTGCCTTTTATTGTTGAATCCAATCCTCATTGTCTTATTATTCCTTTTCTGGGACTGGCTGCTGCTGGAGAATGAAAATCCTACAGTCCTTTCCTCCTTTAGAACAATTTGTAAATCCTTTCATTCACACCAGCTTAGATAGGTCTTGGTCATCTCTTTGTTACTGATTTTTTGTTTGTTGTTTGTTTTTAGAGATCTCTTGTCACCTCAAGGCATTTCTTGATGTTGTCACTAAAAAGTGACTTTCACCTGTTATTTTGATCTTGAGACTTGAAGGCCCTTGAGTATAGTGATTCTTAATATTCTTTAGTATAGTTATTGTCAAAGTCACAAAATCAGTTCCTGCTATAGCAAGCTGCCTTCAGTAATGGAATTATGTCATGTCCATCAGATGTGTTATGGCAGAGATAATGTTGCGAACTGCTTTTTAAAAATTGAGATACATTACATACCATAAAATTTGCCCTTTTAAATTGTGCACATATATTCATAAGGCTGTGCAGTTATCACCACTATCTAATTCTATACTTTTTTTTTTGAAATTTGGAAGATGTTTAATAACAAAAGGTGCCTAGAAGCCTATGGGGAAAGATCTCAAGAAACATTATGACAGAATCATATACATAATAGACACTCCATAAATTCCAATGAAATTAACAAATGAGTGAACTATGTTTTCATTACGATTTCTGAAATTTAGGGAGATACTAATTCTCCCGGAAAATAAACCTTATGCCCATCAGCAGTCATTCCACATTGCCGCTCTTCCAGCTCCTGGCAACCATTAATCTATTTTCTGTCTATGGATTTGTCTGTTCTGGACATTTCATATAAATGGAATCATATAATATGTATTGGCCTTTTATGCCTTTTACTTAACATGTTTTCAGGGACTGTGTATGTTGTGCATGTATCAGTATTTCATTCTTTTTATGGTTGAATAATATTGCATTGTATGGATATACCTCATTTTTTAAATCCATTCATCAATTGGTGGGCATTTGAATTGTGTTTTATTTGAAGTCCACATCCTTTAATGAAACAAAAACATATAAATAGAAACAAAGGTAAATTAAATATTATCACATTTGTTTACACCACTATCTAGTTCAGTGGTTCTCAACCTTTCTAATGCCGCAACCCTTTAATACAGTTCCTCATGTTGTGGTGACCCCCAACCATAAAATTATTTTCGTTGCTACTTCATAACTGTAATTTTGCTACCATTATGAATCGTAATGTAAATATCTGTGTTTTCCGATGGTCTTAGGCGACCCTGCTAGTGGTTCAGGTAACAATTTAGGGGCTAGGAAAGAGATAAAACAAAATACATTTCTACCATGTCTATTCTATATTTTGTAGAGCTGTGCTCACAGACAGTTTCTTTTACCATACTTCTCCACTGTGTGGGAATTCTGTTGTATATAAAGTTGAACCAGCTCAAAAGCTGAGAGAGACTAGTAATATAGGATCTGTATCCTGGTGCATTGTCATACAATTCAAAAAATGGTGCGGCTACCAGCTTGTAATTTTTAGGGACTGCAAACAAGGCTTTTTCTTGAAGTTGAACCAAAAACAACTTACGTTCCTTTGGTTTTATATTATGTGCAGGAATATATGGATAGTGAAGAGGTTCAAAATTTGGTCTCCACCAGTTACTAATGCAGTCTTCAATGACCCAGTCTTGTAGGACTCCATCCTGAATGCCGAGTATCTCTGTCATTAAGCATTTTAGTCCTTCATCTTCATCTTCCTTTGGTAGCTTGAAGAAAATTGTTCCCAGTGTAACAGTAACATATGGTAGCCAATGCTCATGTAGAATCAGAACCCCTTCTACAGTTCTCATCCAGTTTTATCAAATTCCTCCCTCATGCGTTGAAATCTGGCTGCCACAGAGATGCCCTTCTCATAGAGGGGCTCTTTTGTACCAAAAGTATAATTAGTAAGAGGGTACAGGTTAGTAAGGTGGTACGCCCCAAGTGAGGGGCTTGGTCTGCTGGATGTACTTGTTGCTGAACTGGTTGAGGACCTCCCCATCCCCTGGAAACAGCTGGTTTGTGAGCAATTGGGTGGCACCACAGACATGCTGCCGAGCACTGGTGGTGAGCAGAAAGGGAGAGTGGTGGGAGACTATCCTTACTATCTGTGTCTTACTCAGCAGCTGCCAATTTTCATGAAAACGAGCACTAGAGGAGCTGTTCGTACTTTTTGGCTCTCCTATATAATAAAAGGCTAATATGCAAATTAACTGAACGGCAGAACGACCTGTCACTATAACGCACACTGACCACCAGGGGGCAGACGCTCAATGCAGTAGCGGGCTCATGGCTGGTGAGCGCAGCGGCAGTGGCGGGAGCCTCTCCCGCCTCTGCGGCAGTGCTAAGGATGACCGATTGCCAGCTTGGAGCAGGCCTTAGCCATCAGTTGGATATCACCCAAGGGCTCCCGGACTGCGAGAGGGCACAGGCTGGGCTGAGGGACCCCCACTTCAGTGCACAAATTTTGTGCACTGGGCCTCTAGTCATAAATAATGCTTCTGTGAACCTTCATGTACTCGTTGAACCTTCATGTGTTATGTGGACAAGTTTTAATTTCTCTTGGGTATATATCCAGGTATGGAATTATGATACTTCTGTGTTTAGCTTTTTGAGAAATTACCAAAATTTTTCAAAGTGGCTGGAGAAACACTTTTGAGTACCTTTACCTTGACTTTGTTTTAGGATCAAGATCTTTGTCCTTTGTCTATAAGACCCAACTAGCCTTCCTATTGCTAGGACAGTGTTCACACTTTATATTATTGCAGTGATTCTGAAATATAAAGTAATACAACTCCTCCTCCGTCATATCAGACCACCATTCTGACTACCTTGTGCTAGAAATTTTTTCCTCTCACTTGGAATATGTTCTAACATTTAGCTTCAGAAATTCTAACTATTTTATGTTAACATACAACTCGCATAATTCTCTCTTCACTCATCACCCAGAAAACATAGTCCTTCATAGATGTATTATGTAACTACTTCAGTGTATATGTGGTTAATGTTTATATGTCCTTTGGGTCTTTCTGTTGAATGTTTATGGGTTAGATATTATAGATTTCCTCTAGGGCAGTTTCTGGCACATTGCCAAATGTTGACAGGTATTTAATACTTTTTTATTTGGGGTATACCTGTAATTCATATTTGAAAGTCTTCCCTTTAAACTTTCTAAAATTAAAAACTTAAACATATTATGATAGAATAAAAAAGCATCACCATGTGAATTTACGCAGAAAAGCAAAGTCTGATGGGCTGGCTATATTGATACCAGGAACAGAATTGAACAAAACCAAAGCCAAAGGCAGAGATAAACTTTGTTAATTGGCTGAAAAAAATAGAAGGCCCGAAAAATTGAGCCACTACAAAGAAAGTATTTTTTGACATATGCCTTGTAAATGAGTCAGTTTAAAGTAAATCAAACCTATATTTCTAAACTTAAGGAAAATATAATTAGTTTCTGAACCACGGTTGCCATTTAATTTTGTTTAAATCCATAATTGCTTCATACTTGAAATTTACTTTTGTTATGTGAATAAAAATTATTTAGGTTAACTATTACTCAAGATAATTCAGTTACTCATCTCTCTAGACAAGCTCATTAAGATCTATAACTTCATAATGGCCCATGAATTCTAGCAAATAATATCCTAAGGAGAGGAATTCTTTACATCATGATGCAGAGCCTACTCTGGGTGTTTCTGTACACCTGAGTTTGTTTATATGTTGTCTAGAGAACTAAAGAGATTAAAAAAACTCATCCTTGCCTGGCCGGTGCGGCTTGTAGAGCGTCAACCTATGAACCAGGAGGTCACAGTTCGATTCCCAGTTGGGGCATATGCTCAGTTTGCAGGCTCTATCCCCAGTGTGGGGCGTGCAGGAGGCAACTGATCAATGATTCTCTCTCATCATTGGTGTTTCTATCTCTCGCTCTCCCTTCCTCTCTGAAATCAATAAAAATATATTTGAAAACAAACAAAAATGCGTCCATCATTGGTATTATGGCTTATATGAAACAAGTATGTTTTGGGGGAAAGAGGAGGTAGGTATTGAAAAAATATTTTTTATAAGGCTTTTGTTTTAAGAAAGGCCAATAGAGCATGTGAAAATTTAAATTCATATAGAATAGATTAATTGGAATTTTTTCGCTTTTAGGATCAATTCTTTACAAAAGAATTTCTAAGTACATGAGCTCTCCTGGCATATTTATGGTGTACCTCAGTTTGTAAAAAGTTCTGTTTATACACAGTTTCCAAGAAAATGTCAAGCACAAAGTAAGCATATTTGTAATTTGTTTTCTAATGCTGACTTAACATTGAAGGTACTTTTATTTTTTGATCCTCATCCGAGGATACATTCCCATTGATTTTACAGAGAGAGGAAGGGGAAGAGAAAAAGAGAGAGAAAACATAGATCAGTTGCTTCCTGCATACCCCAACTGGGATTGAATCTGCAACCTTTCCGTGTAGGGGATGATGCCTTAATCAACTGAGCCACCTGGCCAGGCTGAAGATGTTTTTAAATGTAAAATTAAATCATTTAAATATTGACATTTTATAGTTTCTGTTTAGGTGTAGTGTTTTTTGGGGGGTGGGAGGGATAAATTTGTATATTTGTGATTCGTTTGGTAGCTCTTTACCAAATGTCTGTATTATGCCAGGTTCTATGCCAGATATAGGTGATTCAGCAGTGAATAGCCCATGGTATAAGTCATTAGGGAACTTAAGACTTTTGAAGGGCATAGGCATGTAAACAGGTTATTATAATATAGTAGAATAAGACTGTGATAGGGAAAATTATAGGTTGCTATGGGGTACCTAATCTGCTCCTGAGGACTCAGGGATATTTCAGTTGTGTCTTAAAAGATAATTAGAAACGACCAAGTGAATGGTTATTAAATAAGGGTGAGTGGTGTTATAGCACAGTCTGGTTGAAAATGGAGTGTGGTAGGGGTTGAATGATATGTAGTAAACAAATGTTAAATTATTTATTTGAGGTAGTTTTGGGAGCTTTTGTGTTTTAGTGGGGAGGCTAAAGTTCTCTCCAGTAATCTCTGGAGTCATAACTGAATATCACTTAAAAATATATGAACGAAAGATATTATAGTGAGGAGATTGAAAGAATTTCATTGTCAGATCTTAGAGAGGAGTAACGGGTAGGGTGAGAAGTATCTTTTTATATAAAACCCTAATATGCAAATAGACCGAACAACCTGTCGCTATGATGTGCGCTGACCACCTGGAGGCGCACGCGTGCGGAACATGGCGGGTGTTGGCAGCAGGCGGCAGAGCGTGGAACATGGCAAGCATCAGCCACAGTGGGAGCAGGTGAGCGGGGGTGCCAGACAAAGGCGAGGCACCAATCGCTGTCACCCGGGCAAGTGATTACTGAAAATTCTTTGCTCCTGCGCACTGCGGTCCTGTCCGGTGCTCGCACCTGCTGCCAGCGCCGGCCCCACTTGACCCGCTGCCAGCCCGGAGCCACCACTTGCACCTGCTGCCGGCGTCAGGGACCAGCCCCGATCACTTGGCGCCGTCAGCAGGTACAAGCAGCTTCTGGCCCGGTAGCCCCTCAGGGCTTCTCCACCTCCCCCTGCTCCTGAGGGGCGATCAGGACCAGCAGCTGCCTCTTGCACCTGCTGCCGATGACAGCCCCGCTTGCCACCAGTGCTGGTGCTGGCCCTGCTCGCACCCGCAGTCGGCGCTGGAGCCACTGCTCACACCTGCTGCCAGCGCCTGGTGCTGGTCCCAATCGCTTGGCGCCATAATTGGGTGCAAGTGGTGGCTATCGGCCCCGATCGCCCCTGAGGGCTTCTCCACCTCCCCTTGCTCCTGAGGGGTGATCGGGGCAGCAGCCACCGCTTGCACCCGCTGCTGGTGCCAGCCCTGCTCATACCCACTGCTGGCGCCGGCCCCACTCGCTCCATCAGCGGGTGCGAGTGGGGCCTGCGCTGTCAACACCTGGGAGCGGCGGCAGGAGCGGGACTGCCAGCAGAGAGGGGACCCGGGACCGCGGCAGGAGGGGCTCAGTGGGGGCACAGAGGATGGGCCAAGACCCCACCCTGTACCCACCACAGCCTTGTGGCCCACAGTTCCTTTCAAGGTGCACAAATTCGTGCACTGGGCCCCTATTAAAAAATAAAATTCAAGAAGTAAGTGGGGTCTTGTAAATCATGCTTTCTGGACTTTGTACTTTATTCTGAAGATAGAGTCATTTGTGGGATTTTATATAGATAGTAACTAGTTGATGTCTCAACTTAAAAATATTGCTTTGCGATACAATTAGAATGGCTATAGGGAACTAGGTTTATAAGAATGTAATAATAACCCAGGTGAGAGATGCTGGTGGCTTAAATTAGGGAAATGACAGAGAGGATGATAGGACTTGTTGAATTATTGGATGTGAGAGAGGAAGAAGTGAAAATAACCAAGGATAATGGCCTAGGTTTCTGTTTTGAGAAGCAGGATGTTGCCATTCACATCAATAATCAAAACAGGAAGAGGAGTACATTTGAGGAGAAATATGATGAATTGAGTTTTGTTATATTGAATTTTAGGTGCCTGTTAAACACCTAGGAAGAAATATCCATTAGGCAGATATATGAATCTACTGTTCAAGAAAGAGATCTGGATAGAGATAGACTTGGGTGTTACCAAGCACTTGAGTGGTTTTGAAATTTCCTAGGGATAGTGTGTAGCGTGAGAAGAGGACCTAGGACAGAATATAGAAGAGGAGATGTCTATCCCTGAGGCTCAGAAATTGAGTGCTGAGGAGGAGGAAACCCAGGGTCCACCATTGTGCAACAGGAACTGTGCTATACACAGTTTATTGGCTGTACACAGCAGAATGGAGAAAAACTAGGACCTTATAGATAGAATCCTGTCTACCATGGAGAGTATTTCCAGAAAGAGTGATAGGCAGTACCATATGCCACACAGAGGGCAAAGATATAATGAGGTGTCTGAATTAAGTAAAGTCTTTAAACAAAAGTTCAGCTAAAGGTTTTTTGGGTTTTTTTTGGACACCAGAGCTTATATTATAACACATTTTGTAGATTTTATCCAAAACTAGAGGCCCAGTGCACGAAATTCGTGCACGACGGTGTGTGTCCCTCAGCCCAGCCTGCACCCTCTATCAATCTGGGACCCCTTGAGGGATGTCCGACTGCCCGTTTAGGCCCGATCCCACTGGGATCGGGCCTAAACGGGCAGTCGGACATCCCTCTCACAATCCAGGACTTCTGGCTCCCAACCACTTACTTGCCTGCCTGCCTAATTGCCCCATACTGCTTCTGCCTGCCAGCCTGATCACCCCCTAACCACTCCCCTGCCAGCCTGATAGATGCCTAACTGCTCTGCTGCCGGCCCAATTGTCCCTAACCGCCCTCCCCTGGAGGCCTGGTCACCCCCAACTGCCCTCCCCTGCTGGCCCGGTAACCTTTAACTGCTCTCCCTTGCCAGACTGGTTGCCCCCAACTGCCCTGCCCTGCAGGCCTGGTCTCCCATAACTGCCCTCCCCTGACAGCCTGGTCCCCCCCAGCTGCCCTCCTCTGACAGCCAATTTGGTCCTGATTGGTTGGTTTCTGTGCCAGTCAGCGTCAAAAGCTCCGCCTCCTAGGCAGTCATTGGCTCCTCACAGTTCACCCAGATTTGGTTCTGATTGGTCGGTTTCTATGCCAGTCAGCGTCAAAAGCTCTGCCTCCTAGGCAGTCATTGGCTCCTCACAGTTGACCCAGATTTGGTTCTGATTGGTCGGTTTCTATGCCAGTCAGTGTCAGAAGCTCCACCTCTTAGGCAGCCATTGGCTTCTCACACTTCACCCAGATTTAGTTGTGATTGGTCGGTTTTTATGCCATTCAGCGTCTCTGGGCCTATCAATGGAGCCTGATCAGAAAGGCGGGCCTGATCTGCCACCCCGGTGGAGGCCTGGAGAGAAACGGAGGCATGGCTGCTGGCCAGGCCTGGAGAGAAAGAGAGAGGTAAGTGCTGATCAACAGCTGCGACAGAGGCTACGGATCAGACCCTGCTTCTCTCTTCAGGCCTCTGTACAGGCCTGATTCACAGCCCCCTCAGCAGTCAGTGCTGGTTCACTGCGCCTGCTGCCATAGCAGTCACTGCTGGTCTCCATGGCAACCCAGTGCTGACTGCAGGATTGACTTTCCATTAGTCGAGCCTCCGGTCGTGACGGACCCAGGGTTTTTATATATTAGGATGATTTCCAAATGTTTTCTCCTATTCTGTGGGTTGCTGTTTTACTCTGTACATAGTCTTTTAATACATAAAATTTTAAGATTTTCATGAAGTCTAATATATTTTGCCTTTTGATTCCTATACCTTTGGTGTTAGGTCCAAGAAATCACTGCTAAATCCAATGTCATGAAGCCTTTGTCTTATGTACATTTTGGTCATGGATTCATTTTGAATTACTTTTGAATTAATTCTCTTACGTATGGATATCCACTTTTCAGCAACTCGTTGAAAAGATTTTTTTTTTCCTGTATTGAATGGCCTTCACACCCTTGTCAAAATCATTTGATCATATACGTGAAGGTTTATTTTTGGACTAGTTATTCCATTTTATTGGTCTATATCAGGGGTGGGCAAACTTTGAATCGAGGGCCACAATGGGTTCTTAAACTGGACTGGAGGGCCAGAACAAAAGCATGGATGGAGTGTTTGTGTGAACTAATATAAATTCAAAGTAAACATCATTACATAAAAGGGTACAGTCTTTTTTTTTAATTTCAATAGTTTTATTCATTTCAAACATTTTAACAAGAAGAATGTAAACACTATTATAATTTGAAACTTCAAAAAAATGGAGGAATCATAGCACAATAACATACCTTATACTGAAGATGGCAAAGACAAAATAAAATTGCCTAACAAAGGAAAGGTACAAAAGCCTTTCAAATTAAACTTAAATATAATAAAATAATTTAAAACTAAAACAAATCGAAAAGAAAAAAATGTGCAAACAGTAAATTAAACATTTTCTTTAGTGCAACTTCCAAATTATGCCCGGGACGTAGATGTAGATGGCAATGTAGACTGGGTTGAAAGGTTTTTGGTCTTTAAAACATCAACTTCAGTGGGAACAGTGTTGTTGGTCTCCTTTTTAGCTAATGCTCTGATACTGTGCTCTCCAGGGGCGTGTCTCCCTACATCACCACGATAACGTGTCTACGCATTCCCAGGGTGATGTCGGGGGGCATTACAAGGAGCCTCTGGAAGATTGAGAGGTTGTTCCTTCTACTGAATGGGCGGATATAAATCCGCCCACTCAGAAGAAGGAGCTGCGGCCGTGTTTCCCGACGTTGCCATGTTAACACTGCTGCTGGTGAAGGAGCGGAGGGGAGAGCAAGAGAACCCTCAGCTCTGCTCTTTCGGCTCCGCGGGCCGGATAGAACAGCCGAACGGGCCGGATCCGGCCCGTGGGCCGTAGTTTGCCCACGCCTGGTCTATATGGTTGTCTTTATGTCATTACCACACTGTTTTGATTACTCCAGATTTCTAGTGTTTTCAAATCAGGAAATATGAATCCTCTAGCTTTATTCTTTTTTTTAATTTTTTTATTTTAATAAATCTTTATTCAGATTATTACAATTGTTTCTCCTTTTTCCCCCCATAGCTCCCCTCCACCCGGTTCCCACCCAACCTTCTGCCCTTACCTCCCCCCCACTGTCCTCATCCATAGGTGTATTATTTTTGTCCAGACTCCTCATGAACCCCCCATACCCCTTTCCCCCTGAGAATTATCAGTCCACTCCCTTTCTATGCCCCTGATTCTATTATATTCACCAGATTATTCTGTTCCTCAGGTTTTAAATTCACTTGATTTTTAGGTTCACTTGTTGATAGATATGTATTTGTTGTTCATAATTTTTATCTTTACTTTTTTATTCTTCCTCTTCTTTAAGAATACGTTTCAGCATTTCATATAATACTGGTTTGGTGGTGATGAATTCCTTTAGCTTTTTCTTATCTGTGAAGCTCTTTATCTGCCCTTCAATTCTGAATGATAGCTTTGCTGGGTAGAGTAATCTTGGTTGTAGGTTCTTGCTATTCATCACATTGAAAATTTCTTGCCACTCCCGTCTGGCCTGCATAGTTTCTGTTGAGAAATCAGCTGACAGTCGTATGGGTGCTCCCTTGTAGGTAACTAACTGTTTTTCTCTTGCTGCTTTTAATATTCTCTCTTTGTCTTTTGCTCTTGGCATTTTAATTATGATGTGTCTTGGTGTGGTCCTCTTTGGATTCCTTTTGTTTGGGGTTCTGTGCGCTTCCTGGACTTGTAAGTCTATTTCTTTCACCAGGTGGGGTAAGTTTTCTGTCATTATTTCTTCAAATAGGTTTTCAGTATCTTGCTCTCTCTCTTCTTCTGGCACCCCCATAATTCTGATGTTGGTATGCTTGAAGTTGTCCCAGAGTCTTCTTACACTATCTTCAACTTTTTGGATTTTTTTTTTTTTTTGCTTTTTGCTTTTTCGGTTGAGTGTTTTTTGCTTCTTTGTATTTCAATTCCTTGACTTGATTTTTGTGTTCCTCTAGTCTGTTTTTGGGTCTCTGTATAATATTTTTTATTTCAGTCAGTGTATGTTTAATTTCTGGTTGGTCCTTTTTCATATCTTTGGGGGTCTCATTATATTTATCGGCCTTTTCTAGGATATTCTTTTTTTTTTTTTTTAAATATATTTTATTGATTTTTTACAGAGAGGAAGGGAGAGGGATAGAGAGTTAGAAATATCGATGAGAGAGAAACATCGATCAGCTGCCTCCTGCACACCTCCCACTGGAGACGTGCCCGCAACCAAGGTACGTGCCCCTGACCGGAATCGAACCTGGGACCCTTCAGTCCGCAGGCCGACGCTCTATCCACCGAGCCAAACCGGTTTCAGCGCTAGGATATTCTTGTAAAGCCTTATAACCGTGGTTTTGAATTCTATATCCAGTCGTTTGTTTTCCTCCATTTCTTTCGTTTGTGATCTGATTCTTTGACGCCGCATTTTCACTGCTTCCCTGAGTTGGTAAGGTAGATTTGTGTGCTAGGTTTCCAATATGGCCCAGTGGGTCTGCCTCCCCAGGTAACCTTAGGTGGACACTCTTGGTGCACCCCTTTGTGGACTGTGTGTACAGCCTTGTTGTAGTTAAGTCTTGATTGTTGTTGGTATCACTGGGAAGAATTGACCTCCAGGCCAGTTGGCTGTAAGGATCAGCTGTGTCTATGCTGGCAGAAGTTCGGTGCTGCAGACAGCCTTATAGGATTAGACTTGCCAAATTGCAATAGCCTCTGTGCTCAGCTTGGATGGGGTGGAGTCTCAGTCTTGGCTTCCAGTCAGCCTTGCCCTTGCGCGCACGTGCGCGCCTTCAGTCCTCCGCCTTCCCCGGCTCCCGAGTCTCCACCTGAGAGTCCAGATTCCCCCCACAAGAGCGTGAGTCCCCAGGGGCTCGCCTGGAACTGGGGTCCAGTGCAGTCAGAACTGGGGCTCAGTGCAGTCAGGAGCCTCTGACTCCCTTCCACTAGGGAAAGCCTGTGGCAACCTCCGCAGCCTTTGTGCACACTGGCACGCGCGCGCCTTCAGACTTCTGCCTTCCCCAGCTCCCGAGTCTCCACCCGAGAGTCCAGACTCCCCCCGTAAGAGCGTGGGTCCCCAGGGGCTCGCCCAGAACTGGGGTTCAGTGCAATCAGAACTGGGGTTCAATGTGGTCGGGGGCTTCCTTCCCCCTTCCGCCAGAGAAAGTCAGCCAGGTTCTCAGCCGCCCTTCCTCTCTGCGCACGAAGACCCTTTGCCGTACCTCCAATTCTCTATGAGCTTTTCTCTTTCCTTCTAGTTGTAGAATTTCCACTCAGCCAGCTTTCCTGTGGTTCTGGATGGTGTCCGTTCTGTCTTTTAGTTGTAGTTTTGAAATTGTTGTGCGAGGCAGCAGTTTAAGTGCTTACCTATGCCGCCATCTTGGTTTCTCCTAGCTTTATTGTTTCTTATGAATTCTTTTGACTATTCTGTGGCTCATTAAATTTAAACTCTGAGTACTTCTGGTATTAACTTTCATTTTTCTATTGTATTGGGATGTTTTAGAAATACTAATATGTGTGTGTATGTGTGGTTCCAAGTTATTAAGTTTTTTAGGAAACTGGTTCACTTTCATTCACCAAACCTTCATTTTAATCATTGTGGATGAAAATCATTCTAAAAGGTATTTTTTATCATTGTCCTGTAGTTTTCCGTGTATAGGTCTTTTACCTCCTTAGTTAAGTTTATTCCTAGGTATCTTAATTTTTTTGGTGCGATGGTAAATGGGATTGCTTTTTTAGTCTCTCTTTCTGTAAGTTCACTATTGGTGTATAGAAATGCCATAGATTTCTTGGCATTAATTTTGTATCCTGCTACATTGCCGATTTCATTTATTAAGTCTATTAGTTTTTTGATGGAGTCTTTCGGGTTTTTTATGTACAATATCATGTCATCTGCAAATAAGGACAGCTTTACTTCTTCTTTTCCAATTTGGATGCCTTTTATTTCTTCTTCTTGTCTAATTGCAATGGCTAATACATCCAGCACTATGTCGAACAGTAGTGGTGAGAGTGGGCATCTCTGTCTTGTTCCTGTTCTTAGGGGGAATGGTTTTAGTTTTTGCCCATTAGGTATGATGTTAGCTGTGGGTTTATCATATATAGCTCTTATTGTGTTGAGATGTGATCCTTCTATTCCCACCTTGTTGAGAGTTTTTATCAAGAAAGGGTGTTGGAAACCCCACTGAATGGGAGAACATATTTGCAAATGGTATCACTGATAAAGGTTTAATTTCCAACATCTACAGGCAGCTTATACAACTTAATAAAAGGAAGATAAAGGATCCAATAAAAAAATGGGCAACGGACCTAAATAGAATCTTTTCAAAAGAAGACAGAAGGAAGGCCAAGAGACACATGAAAACATGCTCAAAGTCACTAATTATCTGAGAGATGCAAATCAAAACGACAATGCGATACCATCTCACACCTGTCAGAATGGCTATCATCAACAAATCAACAAACGACAAGTGCTGGCGAGGATGCGGAGAAAAAGGAACCCTCGTGCACTGCTGGTGGGAATGCAGACTGGTGCAGCCATTGTGGAGAACAGTATGGAGTTTCCTTGAAAAACAGAAAATGGAAATCCCATTTGACCCAGTAATCCCACTCCTAGGAATATATCCTAAGAAACCAGAAACACCAATCAGAAAGGATATATGCACCCCTATGTTCATAGCAGCACAATTTACAATAGATAAGATTTGGAAACAGCCTAGGTGCCCATCAGCAGATGACTGGATCAGAAAACTATGGTACATCTACACAATGAAATACTATGCTGCCATAAAAAAGAAGGAATTACTACCATTTGTAGACACTTGGATGGAATTAGAGAACATCATGCTAAGTGAAATAAGCCAGTCAATGAAAGAAAAATACCACATGATCCCACTCATTTGGGGATAATGAAAAACATTATAAACTGATGAACAAAAAGATAGTTACAGAGGAAGTAAAGCATCAAACAGACTGTCAAATTACAGTGGTAAGGTTAGGGAGAGGTGGGGGAAATAAGAGATCAACTGAAGGACTTGTATCCATGCATATAAGAGTAACCAACGGATGCAAAACATTGGGGGGTGAGGGCATGTATGGGAGTGGGGTGGGGGTGGGGGGCAATGGTAAGATATGTACACATATAATACCTTAATAAAAATTTGAAAAAAAAAGGAAAAGTACCAAACTTTATTAAGATATGTTAAAGAAAACCTAAATAAATGGAGAGATATTCCAAAAAAAGAAAAAAAAAGAAAAAAAAAAAGAAAGGGTGTTGGATTTTGTCAAATGCTTTTTCTGCATCAATTGATATGACTATGTGATTTTTATCTCTGTTTGTTTATGTGATGTATCATCACGTTTATTGATTTGCGGATATTGTACCATCCTTGCATTCCTGGGATAAATCCTACTTGGTCATGGTGTAGGATCTTTCTGATGTAGTGCTGGATCCTATTTGATAGAATTTTGTTGAGGATTTTGGCATCTATGTTCATGAGGGATATTGGCCTGTAATTCTCTTTCATTGTGTTGTCTTTATCTGGTTTTGGTATTAGGGTGATGTTGGCTTCATAGAAGGAGCTTGGAAGTGTTCCTTCCTCTTGAATTTTTGGAATAGTTTGAGGAGGATAGATTTTAGTTCTTCCTTGAATGTTTGGTAAAACTCCCCTGTGAAGCCATCTGGCCCCGGGCTTTTGTTTGCTGGAAGCTTTTTGATGACTGCTTCAATTTCTTCCATAGTTTTTGTCCTATTGAGATGTTTAGATTATTCGTGATTGAGTTTTGGAAGGTTATATTTTTCTAGGAATATGTCCATTTCCTCCAGGTTGTCCAGTTTGTTGAAATAGTTGTTCACAGTATTTTTTTAAATAATCCTTTGTATTTCTGTGGAGTCTGTTGTTATTTCACCTCTTTCATTTCTGATTTTGTTTATTTGGGTCCTCTCTCTTTGCTTCTTGGTGAGCCTGGCTAGAGGTTCATCAATCTTGTTTATCCTTTCAAAGAACCAGCTCTTGGTTTTGTTCATCTTTTGTATTGTTTTTTTTTTTTGTTTTTTTTGTTTTTTTGTTTCAATGTCGTTTATCTCCGCTCTGATCTTTATTGTTTCCTTCCTTCTGCTTACACTGGGCTTTTCTTGTTGCTCTCTTTCTAACTGTTTGAGTTGTAGGGTTAGGTAATTTATTACTATTGTTTCTTGTTTTTTTGCATTAGGCTTGTAGAGCTATGAACTTGCCTCTCAAGACTGCTTTCACTGTGTCCCATAGATTTTGGATTGTTGTGTTTTCATTGTCATTTGTTGCCATGATGTTTTTTATTTTTT
Source organism: Plecotus auritus (assembly GCF_963455305.1). Taxonomy (NCBI): domain Eukaryota; kingdom Metazoa; phylum Chordata; class Mammalia; order Chiroptera; family Vespertilionidae; genus Plecotus; species Plecotus auritus. Next base: position 127,181,669 of record NC_137772.1, on the reverse strand, counting down.
TTTGATTTTTCTGGTAACCCAGTCATTGTTTAATAGCATGCTGTTTAGTCTCTATGTGTTTGATTTTATTGGATTGTTTTTATTGTAGTTGATTTCCAGTTTTATGCCACTGTGATTTGAGAAGATGCTTGAATGTTTTCTATCTTCTTGAATTTGATGAGACTTTGCCTATGACCCAACAAAATGGTCTGTCTTTGAAAATGACCCATGTGCACTTGAGAAGAATGTATATTCTGTGGCTTTCGGGTGAAATGTTCTGAAGATGTCAATTAATTCCATCTGGTCTAGTGAGTCATTTAGGATTGATGTTTCTTTGCTGATTTTTTGTTTAGAGGATTTGTCCAATGGTGATAGTGGGGTATTAAAGTCTTCTACGATGATTGTATTGCTGTCAATCTCTTCTTAGATATCCTCCAGGAGTTTTTTAATGTATTTGGGTGCTCCTGTATTGAGTGCGTATATGTTTACCAGAGTTATTTCTTCTTGTTGGATTGCTCCCTTTGGTATTATGAAGTGGCCTTCCTTATTTCTTGTTATGTCCTTCAATTTGAGATCTAATTTGTCAGATATAAGTATTGCTACCCCAGCTTTTTTTAAATTTCCATTCACCTGAAAAACCTTTTTGCATCCCTTCACCCTCAGTTTGTGTGCGTCTTTTTTTCTGAGGTGGGTTTCTTGTAGACAGCAGATATATGGGTCATGTTTTCTTATTTAATCCATTTTCCTATGTCTTTTGATTGGGGCATTTAATCCATTTACATTGAAAGTTATTATTGATAGGTTCTTATTTGTCGCCATTTTTATTCTTTACCCCTGTGTTCCTTCTTCACTTCCTATTTCTTTTTTTTACAGCAGACCTTTTAGCATTTCTTGCATTGCTCGTTTGGTGGTAATAAATTTCCTTAGTCCTTTTGTGTCTGTGAATCTCCTGATTTCACCTTCAATTTTGATTGATAGCCTTGCTGGGTACAGTATTCTTGGATTCACACCCTTCCTTTGCATGACTTTGTATATTTCATACCATTCCCTTCAGGCCTGATGAGTTTCTCTTGAGAAATGAGTTGCTAGTCTGATGGGGGTTCCTTTGTAGGTAACTTTCTGTCTCTCTCTGGCCACTTTTAAGATTCTTACTTTTTCATTGGTGTTTGCCAGTTTAATTATAATGTACCTTGGTGTTGGTCTTTTGGGGTTCATTTTGTTAGGGACTCTGTGAGCTTCTTGGATTTGTGTGGGTGTTTTCTTCCCTATATCAGGGAAGTTTTCTGTCATTATTTCTTCAAACAAGTTTTCTATTCCTTGCTCAGTTTCCTCTCCTTCTGGAACCCCTATTATGCGGATGTTGTTTTGTTTCATGGTGTCCCAAAGTTTCCTTAGGCTCTCCTCCTGCTTTTTAATTTTTTTTTCTAGAAGCTGCTCTACTGGGGTATTTTTTCCTACCTTGTCTTCTAGCTCACTGATGGCGGTCCTCTGCTTCTTCTAGTCTACTCTTGATGCTTTCTATTGAGTTCTTTACAGCAGCGATGTCATTTTTCATTTCTTCTTTGTTCTTCTTCATTTTCTCTTGGTTCTTTTAAAAAAATACATTTTATTTTTTACAGAGAGGGAGGGAGAGGGGTAGAGAGTTAGAAACATCAATGAGAGAGAAACATCGATCAGCTGCCACCTGCACACCTCCTGCCGGGGATGTGCCCGCAACCAAGGTACATGCCCTTGGCTGGAATCGAACCTGGGACCCTTCAGTCCACAGGCCGACACTCTATCCATTGAGCCAAACCGGTCAGGGCTCTCTTGGTTCTTACTCATATAGTTGAATTTGTCTTCCATTCTTTTCAGCCACCTTATGACCATTTCTCTGAATTTTTTCTCTGGCAGGTTGCTTGCCTCCATTTCATTTACTTCCTTTTCTGGTGATGCCTGCTTTTCTTTCATATGCGGGCTGTTTCTTTGTCTCCCCATGGTCTCTCTTCTCCAGTGTCTGGTTATGTAGTTCTCTCTCTCCTGCGTTGATTTAAAGGCACAAAATACAACACAACCAGGTACCACACACAAGGCACTTAACAGAAATGTATTCACGATATTAGTAACCACAAATAAAATTAACCACCAGAGAAAGGCAAATTAGGGGATAGGAGAGATAGAAGAAGAGAATAAAGAAGAAAAGAAAAGAAAGGAGTGCCAAAATGAAATTGGGAAAAGAAAAAAAAAGTAAGAGAGAAAAGAAAGAGAATAAGAAAGAAAAGGGGAACAAACTATATATATGGGGGGGGGGAGCTCCAATAGAACAGCCATTAATCCCAGCAAATACCAGCAACAAGTACCTGGAGATGAATACAAACTACAAACAACAATTAATATCAAGCAAGGCAAGGAAAAACATTTGCAAAAAAACAAAGCAAACAAAACAAAACAAAAATAAGCAAGACAATCTCACAAGCATAAAAAATCGATATAATCAACATTCAAGCAAACAATAGCAAAAGGACAGAGAGAAAAACAATTTTTTGGATAGTGAAGACAGAGAAGAGAGAGGTGTGTATGAACTCGGAGCAGGGGATTGGAAATTAGATATATAAGTAGGGTGAAATTTTAACGGGGTAAAAAGAAAGAATAGGGAAAATCTAAAGCAGGAAAAGGGTAAGAGAAACAGGACAACAAAAGGGCAAAAGTTAGGAAGAGAGTGATGGCATAAAGGTAGAGTTGAGATAGAGTAGAATGATGCTAAATGAAAGTTGAAAATAGAATATAGAACACTAATCTCAAAGTCAAATAAAGAGAAAATAAAATGACACCTTTTTTTTAAAAAAGGTAAAATAGTAGTAGTAATAATACTGATTCAAAATAAGAATGTAATAATTAAAAAGGTAAAATCAAGTGAGGAAAAAAGGAAAAAATTAGTTTCTTAAGTAAAAGATGAAAAATAAAAAAAAAATAAAAAATAAAAATAAAATGTGCAGGAGTTAAGGTCATTCACTTCCTCCACTGTTCCGTTTGGCACACCTGTTTCCCAGTCAGGACAGTATTGCAGTTCCCTGCGTTCCACTGCTCCTCAGTGTTGTAAGGCAGTCCTGATTTTTAAGCAGGCAGTGTGTCTTACTTTCTTGTATTCCTTAATTTGTGATTACGCAAGAGTCAGTTTGTGATTCAGCCCCTGGGTGGCAGTGTTTCTGGGTTGACTTCCGGGTCTATAGGTCCTCTCTAGCCTGTCCTTAGATCCTGCTTTCCCTGTGGCACTCAATATGGGTTTGTGGGAGTGGGCTGCCCCAGAGCTGGTTCTCTGACGGTCACTCCCTGCTCTGATCCCCAGGTTCCAGAAAAACAACTTTCCCCTGCACTCTCTTAGGGTGTCCCCAACTGGGTGATCCTATGTATTGGGCTCAGTAATCAGAAGCAAGGATTCAAAGAGTAGAAAGCACGAGTGTGCGAACTCCGGGTCTGCGCGTAAGCCTGCGCAATCCTTTTTCCCCACTTGTGTCCAACCAGCTGGCACACTCCCCAAATTTTTAGGCTGTCCTTCTGCGTCAGATCAAAATGGGTTGCTTTTTAGAGATCCCCTCTGTTAGCAGCTTTGAGGATCCCCTTCCACATTCACAGATGACTCCAGCCCCAACAGCCACGGATTTTTCTAGGTGCAGACTTCCCCCGGTCCTCCAGCTCCTGCATTGCGTGCGTTTCTCTGTCCTGCCGGGACCAGAGACCTCACCTTATCCCAGGCAAATCTGACCTTTCCGTGGTGGAGTGTAGAGCTCCTCTGAATCCGCATGTTTGCGCCAATTGGGGACTGGTGCTCTGGGGTTCGCAGCTGTTCAGTGGGTGCCGCAGTTGTAGATTTTCAGGTTTCCCATAACATCCACTTTCCCCTTCAAGATGGCGCGGTCTCCACGTCCGAGCTGGTGGCTCCGGGAGGGAACCCGGCAGCAGTGGGGGCTGCCCGGTCAGGGGACCCCCTTCCAGCAGTCCCCCACCTTCTCCTGGAGTAAAGCTGTCCCTTAACTCTCAAGCAGACACTCCCCATGTGACCTTCAGCTGTTCTTTCTACCTGCTCCCGGATAAGGCTCAGGACACGTCTGTCTATTCCGCCGCCATTTTTTCCTCTCTCTAAAATGTATTATCTAATTTATATATCACGTATGTATGTGTTGGCTCCTGGAATAAATAGCTATGTTTTTAGAGTTCATTTGCCCATGTTGCTTTCCTTTATTCTTCCCTTCTTGTCAACTGTCACTTGAAAAAGACACTTAATATTGTTTAAAATATAGGAGTAATAAGTATCTTAGTAGAACATGCAAATAAATTCTAAGAAGAAAATAAAATTCACCTTATTTTGGCCACCTAGACTTTTTTCTAGGCATTTTAAAAAATATATTTTTTTATTGATTTCAGAGAGGAAGGGAGAGGGATAAAGAGATAGAAACATCGCTGCCTGCCGCTGTTGCATGGGGCGCTGCTGGCAGCCGAGGGAGCATGATTGTGCTGTGTAGGGTGCTAGGCAGTATTGTTGCTGTGATGCCCCCTTGTCAGCTGCATACTGGCCTAGTGGCTGGCAGCAGGACACCCGAGTCTGCATGCTGAGGAAGATGGGTGAGGTGGTGGCCAGAGTTGCGAGGAAGGTCAACAAGATGGTGGAGAGTGACTCTAACACCTGGTTCTGGCCGAGTACAAGCTGGTTTCTTTCCCCATCGGCATCTACAAGGTCCTACGGAATGCCACTGACCAGATCCACCTCATCACGCTGGCCAACAATGAGCTCAAGTCCCTCACCAGCAAGTTCATGACCACATTCTGTCAGCTTCAAGAGCTCTGCCTGGAAGGGACTTCCTGCACCACCTCCCCAACGAGGTCAGTTTCCTGCTGCACCTCAAGGCCATCCACCTGTCTCGGAACCAGTTTCACGACTTCCTTGAGCAGCTCACTACCCTGCCGGCACTGGAGACCATCAGTCTGGAGGAGAACGAGATTGTGGATGTGCCCGTGGAGAAGCTAGCCGCCATGCCTGCCTTGCACAGCATCAATCTGTGCTTCAACCCGCTGAACATCGAGGTGCGCGTCATTGCCCTGCCACTCGTCAAGTTTGATGTGCTTAGGTCTCCAGAGGGCTCCCCCCACCGTAGGCCTCCCTTCCTCCTCATGCCCACTCAGAAGGGACAGAGGCCACTTGGCCTGGCACCCTAAGCGGGGAACCCCAAGGGCCCATGGGAGGCCAAGCTTGGGGGACTGGAGATAGGTGGGCCAAACAATGTGTGGGAGAGGGTGCAGAGGTCCAGGATAGATAGCTTAGAGCTGTAGAATCCTGGAATATCCAGAGGAGGAGGCAAGGTTGGAGCTAGAGCCAGGACTGTGAGCATTCATAGCCTCTCTGCAAACTTGGGCAGACCCCTACCCTTTCTGAACTTATAATTTTGGGATAGGGGTAGTGGCAGTGGGTCCTGCCTCCTTGGGTACACACACCTCCAAGACTTCTAATCCTCGGTATCTGCTGAGCTCGCAGCTAAGCATTTCTTGGGCCCTTGTGGGTTGAGGCCTTGCTTCTAGTGCTGAGAGCCAGTCGCTGCCCTGAGACGAATAGACGACAACCTGCATCTATTTATTGCTTCCTGGGAACCAACCCTTCTCTGTGCCCCATCCTGAGCCCTGTGGATCCCTAGATTGGCAGGAGCCTGAACCAGGAGTTGTGGGAAAGCTGCGGAGAGAGTGCGGAGGCTGCAACAGGGCTGACAATGTTTACATAGGAGCCCCAGGGCCATCAGGCCAGGAAACTGGGGAGCAGATCAAGGTGGCTCTGTCCTTCCTCATGATTAAGAAATTGCTGGAGTGACCAGCTGCGCCTGGCATCACCCCTTGAACTATAGGAGAGTGGCCCAGAGAGAAAGAAAGCCACGTGCACCTGTGCCTCCCTCCGCACAGTCTCCTTCTGGCAGCAGACTGGCTGCCTTGTCATTGGTTCACCTGGACGCAGGCGGCACTATGGACTGTTGGATTATAGCTGGCCAGCCCCTGGGTCACCACTCAAAGCCCTGATAACCTCGTCATTTCTAGGCTCTGAACCTGGAGCCTGGCCAGGCAATAGGATGACCTGCCATCCGTGTTTGCTCAGGACTTTCAATGCTAACACAGCGACAGGAACTGCAAACAGGGACAACTGGTGGCTCCACCAGGTGAGGGCCTGAGGCTCTGGCTTCTTATGACAATACCTGTGGTTTGGAGAACCCCTGACCTCTTGATCCTGCAGGTATCTACCTCCCACCTTCTCATCTATGGAGCAAGCAGATCAGAGCCCACCTGGTCTGGAATTTGTCAGAATCTGTGGGAGATGCCTTAGTCCCCAGGACTTGGGGCAGACCAGGCCACACAAATCTTACATCCGTGGGCCAGTAGCCACTCTTCCACACTCAGAGCACTGACCCTTTCTCAGAATGTTCCCATTTCCTTCCTCTTCTCCTTTCCCTTCCCCAGCCCTGAGGCTGCCCTGTCTCTTGGCAAGAAGCTGATAAGTTGGGGGATTGTAGGCCTGTCACCAAGCACTTGAGAACTCAGCGTCCCAGGAGATGCCTGTTCACTCTGCTCATCTCCCATGCCTGGTGGGTCAAGCTCTGGGAAAAGGGTTTTCAGGGCAAGAAGGCCAGATAAGATCTCCAGGGCTACTGAGTTCAGTGGGGGACAAGTGAGGGCTGCAGTCTAGCCCAGCCTGGAATGAGGTTTCGCCTTGTTGAAGAAGGTGCATTTGCCTTATATGCAAAAACCATTTTATGCAACTCAGTGTGGTCTGCATGAGCACCTATGGGAGCTTGTTAGAAACACATGGCCCCAGGCCCAATCCCAGACCTCTGGGATCAGAACCCGCACTCCAAAAAATCCCCAGGGATTCCTATAAGCACCTTACTGTTGAAGAAACAAGGCCTGGGGATGGCCTGGGAGTGAAAGGTGGAGTTTCTCAGCTTTCCCCCAACACCAAGTCTGTGCCCATCCCCCTCCCTAAAGCAGCCCTTCACTCCCACCCTGGCCTCATAGATCTTTTCAGAGTCTGCCTGGCACTCCCGTGAAGGGAGTGACCTGTAGTCTCCAGGAGATGAGGGTTGGATTTGCCTGGCCCCCTGGCCTCTCTTTCTGGTTCAACCCCGAATGCCAAGCTGCTACTTCCCCAGGTCCTCATCTCAGGCCTTTCAGAGGGGTTGTTTTTGGAAGTTGTATCCTGCTCTGCTTGGAGAGTGTGCCCTGGTCTCTCTGGAAAAGCTGGGCAACAGAGAAGCCCCAGTTCAGAGCACAGTGTGAGCCCTTAGCTTCAGTCTGCAATAAAGAATGCATTGGTTTAAAAAAAAGAAAAAGGGAAACATCAATGATGAGAGAGAATCATTGATCGGCAGCCTCCTGCATGCCCACACGGAGGATCAAGCCTGCAACCCTGGGCATGTGCCCTGACCGGGAATCAAACCTGGAACCCTTAGGCTGATGCTCTATCTACTGAGCCAAACGGGCTAGGGCTATAGGCATGTTTTAAATCAGATTATATTGTGCCTATTGTTTTGAAACTTGCTTCATTCCATCAACAATAGGTTATGTATATTCCATGTCATTAGCCATCTTTCTAACGTTGCATTTAGTTTTAATGTGTATATTTATTGTATTGGGTGGCATAAATTTTTAAATATAATTTGCATTTTCATTTTACTTTTACATTCAAGTTTTTCTCTTTTTTTTGATGGCTTTTTTTAAAATTTAATAAATCTTTATTGTTCAGATTATTACAAATTGTTTCTCCTTTTCCCCTCCATAGCTCCCCTCCACCCGGTTCCCACCCCACCCTCTGCCCTTACCTCCCCACTACTGTCCTCATCCATAGGTGTATGATTTTTATCCAGTCTCTTCCTGCACCCCCCATACCCCTTTCCCCCTGAGAATTATCAGTCCACTCCCTTTCTATGCCCCTGATTCTATTATATTCACCAGTTTATTCTGTTCCTCAGATTTTTAATTCACTTGATTTTTAGATTCACTTGTTGATAGATATGTATTTGTTCATAATTTTTATCTTTACTTTTTTCTTCTTCATCATCTTAAAGAATACCTTTCAGCATTTCATATAATACTGGTTTGGTGGTGATGAACTCCTTTAGCTTTTTCTTATCTCTGAAGCTCTTTATCTGACCTTCCATTCTGGTATCTTAATTTTTTTGGTGCGATGGTAAATGGGATTGCTTTTTTAGTCTCTCTTTCTGTAAGTTCACTACTAGTGTATAGAAATGCCATAGATTTCTTGGCGTTAATTTTGTATCCTGCTACATTGCCAAATTCATTTATTAAGTCTGTTAGTTTTTTGATGGAGTCTTTCGGGTTTTTTATGTACAATATCATGTCATCTGCAAATAAGGACAGCTTTACTTCTTCTTTTCCAATTTGGATGCCTTTTATTTCTTCTTCTTGTCTAATTGCAATGGCTAATACTTCCAGTACTATGTCAAACAGGAGTGGTGAGAGTAGTCATCTTTGTCTTGTTCCTGTTCTTAGGGGAAATGGTTTTAGTTTTTGCCCATTGAGTATGATGTTAGCTGTGGGTTTATCATATATAGCTCTTATTGTGTTGAGATGTGATCCTTCTATTCCCACCTTGTTGAGAGTTTTTATCAAGAAAGGGTGTTGGATTTTGTCAAATGCTTTTTCTGCATCAATTGATATGACTATGTGATTTTTATCTCTCAGTTTGTTTATGTGATGTATCATCACGTTTATTGATGTGCGGATATTGTACCATCCTTGCATTCCTGGGATAAACCCTACTTGGTCATGGTGTGACCTTCCATTCTGAATGATAACTTTGCTGGGTAGAGTAATCTTGGTTGTAGGTTCTTGCTATTCATCACTTTGAATATTTCTTGCCCCTCCCTTCTGGCCTGCATAGTTTCTGATGAGAAATCAGCTGACAATTGGATGGGTGCTCCCTTGTAGGTAATTAACTGTTTTTCTCTTGCTGCTTTTAATATCCTCTGTCTTTTGCTCTTGGTATTTTAATTATGATTGTCTTGGTGTGGTCCTCTTTTGTTTGGGGTTCTCTGCGTTTCCTGGACTTGTAAGTCTATTTCTTTCACCAGGTGGGGTAAGTTTTCAGTCATTATTTCTTCCAATAGGTTTTCAGTATCTTGCTCTCTCTCTCTTCTGGCACCCCCATAATTCTGCTGTTGGTATGCTTGAAGTTGTCCCAGAGGCTTCTTACACTATCTTCAACTTTTTGGATTCTTTTTTCTTTTTGTTTTTCCGGTTGAGTGTTTTTTGCTTCTTTGTATTTCAAATCTTTGACTTGATTCTTGTGTTCCTCTAGTCTGCTGTTGGGTCTCTGTATAATATTTTTTATTTCAGTCAGTGTATGTTTAATTTCTAGTTGGTCCTTTTTCATATCTTCGAGGGTCTCACAAAATTTATTGGCCTTTTCTAGGATATTCTTGAAAAACCTTATAACCGTGGTTTTGAATTTTGTATTCAGTAGTTTGTTTTCCTCCATTTCTTTTGTTTGTGATCTGTTTCTTTGTCTCCGCATTTTCGTTGCTTCCCTGAGTTGGTAGGGTAGCTTTGTGTGCTAGGTTTCCTATGTGGCCCAGTGGGTCGGCCTCCCCAGTTAACATGAGGTGGACACTCTTGGTGCACCCCTTTGTGTACTGTGTGTACAGCTTTGTTGTAGTTAAGTCTTGATTGTTGTTGGTATCACTGGGAGGAATGGACCACCAAGCTAGCTGGCTGTGAGGATCAGCTGTGTCTATGCTGGGAGAAGTTCAGTGCTGGAGACAACCTTATAGGATTAGACTTGCAAAATTGCAAAAGCCTCTGTGCTCAGCTTGGATGGGGCGGAGTCTCAGGGCAGAGCAGACAATCTTGGCTTCCCGTCAGCTCTGCCCTTGTGTGCGCGCCTCCAGACCTCTGCCTTCTGCGGCTCCCCTGAGTTTCCGCTTGACAGTCCAGATTCCCCCCGTAAGAGCGTTGGTCTCCAGGGGCTCACCTGGAACTGGGGTTCAGTGCAGTCGGAACTGGGGTTCAGTGCAGTCAGGAGCTTCCGACTCCCATCCACTAGGGAAAGCCTGCAGCAACCTCCGCATTCAGTCTTCTCTGTGAGGACTCTCTCGCACATGCACCTCCAGACCCCTGCCTGCCGTGGCTCCCCCAGGTCTCCAATTCTCCATTTGCCTTTCTCTCTACCTGACAGTCCAGACTCCCCCTGTATGAGCCTGGGTCCACGGGGTTTCGCCCAGAACTGGGCTTCAGTGCAGTCAGAACTGGGGTTCAGTGCGGTCGGGGGCTTCCTTCCCCTTCCGCCAGTGAAAGTCAGCCAGGCTCTCAGCCGCCCTTCCTCTCTGCGCACACAAAGACCCTTTGCCGTACCTCCAATTCTCTGTGAGCTTTTCTCTTTCCTTCTAGTTGTAGAATTTCCACTCAGCCAGCTTTCCTGTGGTTCTGGATGGTGTCCGTTCTGTCTTTTAGTTGTAGTTTTGAAATTGTTGTGTGAGGCAGCAGTTTAGGTGCTTACCTATGCCGCCATCTTGGTTTTCTCCTACATTCAAGTTTTTCATTGCAATTAAAATTTTGTTACTATATCTTTGTTCCATGACACCCTTAGGAAAAAATTTTAGAGGTAGATTTGCTGGGTCATTTTTTAAGACTTTTTGATAAATAAAGGCTGGTTTTCTCCTAGAAAGTTTGAACTAATTTGTAATTTCATTCATAATGAACAGCAGTAAAGTTCTCACAAGGCCATATAAGTTACGTGTACTTTAATGTATTTATTAATTTAAATAGTATGTTTATTATTTTTTTAACCTTTGCAAATTTGATAAGAAACCTATGGAATCATGGCTTTATTTATACTTGTTTCATTAATCTTTAAATTTATAGTTTCTTGTTTATTTATGATTTAATTTCACTTTCTCCAATTATAGTTTGCCCAATTTCCTATAGGACTCTTCTTAAAAAAACTGTTTTTGTTAAAGTGCTTTGTTTATTGGTATATTAACTCTTTTTACTCATGCTTTATTTGTCTGTTTTTTCATTTATGATATTTTAATGGTAATCAAATCTGTTATTGTTTTACTGCTTCTGACTTTTCTTAATAATATACATTTTTCTTACATTCTAACATTTTTATGGGTTTAAAAAGTTTTTGCAGTTACATTTTTATTTAATCTTAAATTTATTTGGTATCAAATGGAGGCTGCAGCCAAGAAATCAAGAGAAGGCTGAGACTTGGAAAAACCACAGTGGAAAAATTAAGAAAAATCACTAAGAGCAAAGATCCTATCTAATAAAGAGGGAATATGCAAATTGACTGCCACACCGTCAAGATGGTGACACCAATAGCCACAAGATGGCGGTGCCCAGTCCCCTCAGCCCTGCCGAAGTCCCCTAGTCTTTTCAGCCCAGCCGGTGTGGGGGAGGGCGGCAGGCCCATGGTATGGCCAGACCTGCCTTGAGCCCCCCAGCTGCCCAGGGCCAGCCCGAGATGCAGGCAAGCCTCAGATGGCGGCTGCCCAGCCGATGCCTGAGGTGCAGACAAGCCTTGGATGGCGGCTGCCCTGCTGCCCAGGGCTGCCCAAGGCTCCAGTAACCAGCTGGCAGTGGCAGCAGCAGAGATGTGATGGGGGCGTTGCCTTCACCTGATTGCCAGGTCGCCTTCCACCCCTGAGGGTTCCCAGACTGTGAGAGGGTGAAGGCCAGGCTGAGGGACCCCCTCCAGTGCATGAATTTTCATGCACCGGGCCTCTAGCATGTTAATAAAGACCAAGGATAAGGTAACCCACACCCTTGTATTCCTAGTTACTATGTACAGATGTGCAAGTTGGACAGTGAAGAAGGCTGATAGGAAAAAAAATCAATTCACTTGAAATCTGGTTTTGGAGGACAGCTCTGTGGATACCCTAGACCAGGGGTGGGCAAACTTTTTGACTCGAGGGCCACAATGGGTTCTTAAACTGGACCAGAGGGCTGGAACAAAAGCATGGATGGAGTGTTTGTTTGAACTAATATAAATTCAAAGTAAAGGAGCAGAGGGGAGAGCAAGAGAACCGGATAGAACAGCCGGATCCGGCCTGCGGGCCGTAGTTTGCCCACGGCTGGTCTAGACCATTAGGAAGACAAACAAGTGGGTCCTACAGCAAGTTAAGCATGAAACATCACTAGAGACAAAAATGACAAAGCAGAAGTGGTATTACTTCAGGCCCATCATGAAAAGGCCTGGTTCTTTGGAAAATACAATAATGCTGGGAAAAATAGAAGATAGCAGGAAAGGAAGAAGACCACATATGAGTTGGATTGACTCCATAAAAGTGCCATAGGCATGAATTTATAAGAGCTGAGTAGGACTATTGAGGACAGCACTCATGCATAGGGTTGCCTGGAGTTGGAGCTGGCTCAGTGGCACAAAACATAACAGGTTATGTAACTGTATTTTTCTAGTTCTTTTAATATTATTGAATAATTCTTTCACAGTTTATTTGAAATACTACCTTTACCATTACCCTAAATTCTCATGTATACCTGGTAATTACCTCTGAACTTTTTCTGCAAGTCCATTGATCTGTCTATATCTGTGTTACTCCCCTATTAAGTCTTATAAATTTACAATACCTGTTAATATCATACCCTTTCATTATTATTCTTTAAAAAATTATACTTTCTTGTCTATTTTTACAGGTAAACTTTAAAATCAACAATTCAAGATCTAAAATAAATTGTTGACTTGGGTTTAAATTTTGCTTAATATGTAGATTACTCTCCATACTCAGTATTTGGCTATATTTTTTTCATTTCGAATTTTATCTTAAGAATCTTCATAAAGTTTTATACTTTTCTTCATATAGATCTCACATATTTTTTATTACCAGGTATTTTATTTTATTTTAATATTCTTATGTACAGGTTTGTGTATCACTTGGTCTTGTGCAATATTTGTCACATACTTATACTAAAAAATTATTTGTTAATTATTTGTTATGGAATTTTAAAAATATACCCTAAAACAGTACAAAGAATTAACATACCATGGTTCTCAAATAGTGATAAACTTTCTGCTGTTCCTGTCTTAGTTAATAATTTTTATAGCATTTGTGAATCTTTCATAATATATTTTTAAAATACTTATTTCTAATATGTAATTTTATATATATATACGTATTGGTTCTAAACACTTAGAGTTCACTGTCTTGGATTTTCTAGGTAGATATTCATATGATCTGCAAATATAAATAGTTTATTAATTCCTTTCTAGTATATCAACTTTAGAAAATTTATGTTACTGCATTGATTATAACTTTACAACTAACTTTTTAATAATGGCAGTGTTGTGGTATTTTTGCCTTTTAATTTTAGATGGGAATGTGTTCTAGTGTTTATGTTTTCTTATTAATTTTTATTCTCATAACATTAGGTATGAGATTGACATCTTATGCAGTATGCTAGCTTTATGAGCTTAAACAGTTTTTGTAATCTCTCTGAGCACATCACATTTCTCATCTGTAAAAGGAATTCACCTCACAGAGTTCTTTTTGTATACCATAATAAGATAAAGCATGTAAAAGAAGTTTAAAAGTTCTCACAAGGCCATATAAGTTACATGTACTTTAATGTATTTATTAAATTGATCTCACTTGTTCAGTCATTAATGATTTTCTATTTTTCCAGTGTCCGAGTACGCTAATTCAAATTTTTAAAGAAGAATTTAAGATTGTTAATAATTTTCCTAAATACAGGGTTGGACAAAAGTAGGTTTACAGTTGTGAGTATGCAAAACACAGTTGATTCTTGTATTATTATGTATTAACTAGTGGCCCGGTGCACAAAATTTGTGCACATTAAAAGGGGATTAATTAGAGGAAATATTTTAATATTGCTATTTGCCCTTTCTCTATAATAGAAGTGTCAGAGATGAAAATTAGTAAAATGTATATGAAAATCTCCCTCCTATCAGAGTCTGGGTCATGCTGCAGGACCCAGAGTCAAGTCCCCGCCCACCCACTTAGTCCCAAAATCACACGAGACCCAGACCCAGGTCCCCCAGCACACCCTCAGGTCCCCTGGTACCGGGGCAGGTGGCGCGGCCTGAATTCCCCTGGCCTGGCGTGCCTTGAGGTCCCCCATAAAGCCCCGCCAGGTGTGGAGCATGCCTTGAGGTCCCTCAACAAGCCCTGCCAGGCGGGGGATGCTGCCTGAGATCCCCCATAAAGCCGCGAGGGGCGCGGTTTGAGATCCCCCATCAAGCCCCACCAGGCAGGGGGTGCAGCCTCAGGTCCCCTGGCCCAGCACTGGGAGAGAGGTGCAGCCTCAGGTCCCCTGTCAAGCCCCGCCGGTTGGGGGTTGCAGCCTCAGGGCCCCCGACAACCCCCACCTAGTGGGGGGCGCAGCCTCAGGTCCCCTGGCCCAGCGCTGGGTGCAGCCTAGGTCCCCCAGCCCAGGGTGGGGGGCGCAACCTGAGGTCCCGTGGCCCAGCAACAGGGCGGGGGGGGGGGTGTGGCCTGAGGTCCCTTGTCAAGTTCTGCCGGGCAGGGGGTGAAGCCTGAGGTTTCCTGTCAAGCCCAGGGGTGTGGCCTGAGGTCCCCCGGCCTGACGCCAAGGTGGGGGATGCGGCCTGAGGTCCCCTGTCAAGCCCCACCGGGCAGGGGGTGCAAGCTCAGGTCCAATGCCCTGGCCCAGCACCACGCAGCCTAAGGTCCCTGCTGATTACTCCTTAAGGCTCCTTACGGGAACTCTGTTGTGGGTGCAGCCATCTTGTGTTACGGAAACCCCGCCTCCACTGTGGGTGCCTCAATCTTTGTGATGGTGTGACAGTCAATTTGCATATTCCCTCTTTATTAGATAGGACTAGAGGCCTGGTGCACGAATTCGTGCACAGGTGGGGTCCCCCCGGGTGGCCTTGGAGATCGGGTCCCAGCTTGCGCCCCCAGCCTCGCAGCCCCGCCTGGCACCCCACCTTGGCCTGGCGCTGCACCCTCACCTGCTCCACCATCCCGCCTGCGTGGCAATCGATCGAGCCGGGACCCTACCTGGCTCCCTCAGCACCTGGGAGCCAGGAGGCGGCCCTGCCCCCCACTGCTGCTGCTGCTGCTGCTGGTCACCATCTGTGGGGCAATTAGCGGGGCGATCGGCTCCCGCTTGCACTTGCCTTGGCCTGGCACCTCCCGCTTTCCCACTCCACCATCCCGCCGTGGTTCCACTCTCATTGGGGCCATCAGGGCCAGTAGTGCCTCCACTGCCTCCCACTGCCAGTACTGTGTCTCTGCGCCCACCATGTTCCGCGCCACCCCCTGGTGGTTAGCGCACATCATAGTGAGCGGTCTCTCGGTCGAATGACCACCTGAGGGGACAATTTGCATATTAGGCTTTTATTATATAGGATAGTTGTATTTTCTATACAAATAACTGTAAACCTACTTTTGCCCATCTGGTAAGTCTGTTTGCAAATAGCAACCTATAGTGTTGCTGCTGCAATGTGTTGGTTGTGTTTCTTGAAGTACTGTTTGTTACCACTGCCAGGGGTAAACGAAAGCATGAAAGAATGCTTGGGTAAACAAAACAGTTCTATTTCAGAAGAACACCCAGATACTCAAACAATTTAAGTGTGCCTATTCTTTGTATGCAGTTATTATTTTTCTTATTTATCCTGTGATTATTGCAGTTTGCATTAGAATAATGCCTTCATGTGGTGGTTTTTCCCTTCCAGTTAATTGGTGATGTTATAGCCACATTATGTTATAAAAACTCACACTATAAGAGACTTTTCTGTATTTGCTAATAGAGAGTAAATAGTAAGTACTGTAAATACTTGTTGATTGCAAATGGCCCATTTCATATATTATTTCAAGTTTGGTACAGTGAATTGTACTTATTGTTTAGGATCTGGTTGTATAAATATGGTTGTTTTTATTATAAGCATTTGAATGAGTTCCAGAAAATTGTAGGGGGAGGGCAATTCTAGAAAAACACATGTTCAGGGTAGGAGTTGGGCACATGAAACAGGTATTCACTGTATCATTTAGACCATGTGTTAAAACAAAGTAGAAAATGTTATCCTATTATTCTATAAAATAATCATAGTACTCCTTTACTTTTGACAAATGTCACATTGTAGGAAGAGAAGAATGAGAACAAGTTTGGAGAAAGGCAAATAAAATGATTGAGGGAAGGGTATTGTAGTATATAAACTTTTAGAGATGGATTTGAAGTATAGAAAACTGATTATACTGGTAAGTTGAGTATGGGCTTGGTTGTAAATCTCAGTTTTATGAGCTTATTGTTTCTTTCCCAAGCTTGAAATAGGACAGTTGTATAGAGGCTCTGCAATATTTTAGTTTGCTACTGAAAACATAATGAATTTCTATGCAAATTTAGGTATATTCATAAATGACAGATCTATAGTTAGTTACTAATAGTATTAAGCTATTTTAAGACTAAACCTCTGTCTTCTGAGGTTTAACTGGAGGGAATAAGTATGCTTTCCCATGTGGGTGCTATTTCTCATAAGTGGGAGAGGAACATAGCTTCTTTGTGACTCAAGATGTAGAATTGTGACCAGTGATTGAAGATACTAAAGAAGATACTCCGGCATTGTAGTGTTGGGAGCAATTTTTTAACCAAGTTGTCTAAACACAAAGTGGAAAATAAAGAATTCTTCTTTTTACAGATGGTTTAAGCATATCCTGAATGACAAATTGATGGAATTGTTGTAGAGGAAACTCAAGTACTGGATGGTTGTTTAGATTAAATCACTTGTATAGGCCTACGAGCGCTGAGATTTTAAAATACTAGGAACCATCATCAGTTAGAAAACATTGGCCTGAATGGGCTGAATTTAGAAAAAATACAATAAGTTATGCTGAAACCTGAAGATTGTTGGTTTGCCTATAAAAGTTGATGAGCCCAGCCCTAACCGGTTTGGCTCAGTGGATAGACCGTCGGCCTGCGGACTCAAGGGTCCCGGGTTCGATTCCGGTCAAGGGCATGTACCTTGGTTGCAGGCACATCCCCAGTAGGGAGTGTGCAGGAGGCAGCTGATCAATGTTTCTCTCTCATCCATGTTTCTAACTCTCTATCCCTCTCCCTTCCTCTCTGTAAAAAATCAATAAAATGTATTTTAGAAAAAGTTGATGAGCCCAAGCTCATAATTTTTACATTTTTTAAACAATACTTAAAAAATTTAAAAATAATGAAATGGTCATGGAAAGAAGTATAAACAGTACATATGTAGTCCATAATAGGGCATGGTAGTGCTACAGTCCTCTGAGTACCCTATGTCCTTCTCAAACTAGTAGTGAGAGAAAGGGAGGGCTGAAAATTATTCTAAGGTTTCTGGCTTGAATAATAAAGATAATGGTGGGGGATGCCATTAATGGAGAGATGGAGAAAGAGCTGAGAGAATAGGAAGCTGTGGGACAGTCTTACTCAGTTGTCTTTCATTGTCTGACCTAATTATTTAGGTCTTGAATTCTGTTTGCTCTCTAATGGCATCTTATCTTTTCAGGTGTCACATTATTTCAAAAGGAATAAGAGATGTCTTAAAGCGGTTTTTACTGGATTAAAAAACCTCTTAGGAAGAGAGAGTTCTTTACAGAAAAATACCAGTTGATAAATATGGAAGGAATGATAGAATCAAAAAAACGATTTGTAATTCCCAGTTTAACAATTGATTCAGACAAGAATCATCTATGGATGCTAAAGCCATTTGATGAAAGTTTGTTGGGAAATAAAATATTCCTTTTGTTTCCAAGTATCGCCACACAAATTATATAGCTTTGTTAAGCTGTTAGTCACCAGCTTAACAAAGTGATCAGTCTTAGCATCATTATATATATATATGTGTGTGTGTGTGTGTGTGTGTGTGTGTATCCTATCTAATAAAAGAGTAATATGCAAATTAACCATCACTCTGCTACACCCACAAGCCACGCCCACCAGCCAATCAGGAGCGAATATGCAAATAAACCCAACCAAGATAGCTACGGCCACAGAGAGCAGGAGGGAGGCTTGGGTTTCCCCGGCAATGGAGGAAGCCAAGCTTTCCGCCTGCCCTTGCCGGCCTAGGCCTCCACTCAAGGCTACAAAGTTTCAATGATAGAAGATACATAAACCCAAACAGAAATGGTGGCAGCCACGGAGCTGGAAAGAGCAGGAGGATAGGGTTGCCCCCGGCGATGGAGGAAGCCAAGCTTTCCGCACACCCTGGCCGGCCCAGGCCTCGCTTAAGGCTACAAAGTTTCAATTATAGAAGATACATAAATTCCAATAGAAATGGCTGCTGCCACGGAGCAAGCAGAAGGCTTGGCTCTGCTCCAGGCTACAAAGTTTCAATTGTAGAAGATAAATAAACCCCAGATACCAGGGCCTCCGCTTGGGTCGCCAGGGGGCGTGGCCAGCCTGCAAACCACCACAGGCCTCTCACCCAGGCCACCCCACACCCCAAGGGAACCCCCACCCTGATCTGGGACACACTTCAGGGCAAACCAGCTGGCCCCCACCCGTGCACCAGGCCTCTAGCCTATCTAATAAAAGAGTAATATGCAGATTGACCATCACTCCAACACACAAGATGGCTGCCCCCATGTGGTCAAAGATCCTGCCCCCATGTGGACACAAGATGGCCACCACAAGATGGCCAGCAGGGGAGAGCAGTTGGGAAGGACCAGGTCTGCAAGGGAGGGCAGTTGTGGGCGACCAGGCCTGCAGGGAAAGGCATTTGGGAGGGACCCAGGCCTGCAGGGGAGGGCAGTTAGGGGTGACCAGGCCTGCAAGGAGGGCAGTTAGGGGTGACCAGGCCTGCAGGGGAGGGCAGTTAGGGGTGACCAGGCCTGCAGGGGAGGGCAGTTAGAGGAAAACAGGCAGGCAGGGGAGCAGTTAGGTATCAATCAGGCTGGCAGGGGAATGGTTAGGGGGTGATCAGGCTAGCAGACAGAAGCGGTTAGGGGCAATCAGGAAGGCAGGCAGGCGAGCAGTTGGGAGCCAGTAGTCCTGGATTGTGAGAGGGATGTTCGACTGCCCATTTAGGCCCGATTTAACCAGGATCAGGCCTAAACGGGCAGTCAGACATTACTCGAGGGGTCCCAGATTGGAGAGGGTGCAGGCTGGGCTGAGGGACACCCCCCCCCCCACCCGTGCACGAATTTCGTGCACCGGGCCTCTAGTACATATATACATACATATATATATATCTCCTATCTAATAAAGAGGGAATATGCAAATTGACTGTCACTCTGCCACAAGGATGGTGGTGCCCATAGCCACAAGATGGTGGCGCCCAGTCCTCTCAGCCCGCTGGAGTCCCCCAGTCTGGGTGGGGCGGCTGCTGAAAGCATGCAGCATGAGCAGCCTGGTGGAATGCTTGCTTCGTCGCCATGGCGACAAGGCAAGCATTTCACCCCAGCCACAGTGGGTCTCTGGGCAGCGGGCACCAAGTGGTGGGGGGGCGAAGCAAGTGTTTTGCGCCCAGCCACGGAGGCAAGTGTTTTGCGCCCAGCCACGGAGGGCCTCCGGGTGGGGAGGGCAGTTGG
Source organism: Plecotus auritus (assembly GCF_963455305.1). NCBI lineage: Eukaryota > Metazoa > Chordata > Mammalia > Chiroptera > Vespertilionidae > Plecotus > Plecotus auritus. The sequence continues at coordinate 127,162,164 of NC_137772.1, read as the reverse complement.
GAGCCATGAGGCTGGCAGAGGGCCTCTGGCCAGGCTGGGCGCAGAACGCTTGTGTCGTTGCCCCTGTGATGAGGCAAGCATTCTGCGCCAGGCTGCAGAGGGCCTCTGGCCGGGGAGAGCAGTTGGGAGCCATGAGACCAGCCAGGAAGGGCAGTTGTGGGCCATGAGGCTGGCTGGGGAGGGCAGTTGGGGACCATGAGGCCGGCAGGGGAGTGCATTTGGGGGTGAGCAGGCCAGCAGTGGGGGGGGGGGGGGCAGTTGGGGATGAGCAGGCCAGCTGGGGGCAGTTGGAGGTGAGAAGGCCAGCACGCAGAGTAGTTAGGGGCGATCGGGCAGGCAGGTAGGTGAGCGGTTAGGAGCCAGCAGTCCCAGATTGTGAGAATTATGTCCAACTGCCAGTTTAGCCCGATCCCACAGGGACATCCCCCGGTAGTTGGACATCCCCCGAGGGGTCCCAGATTGGATGGGTGCAGGCTGGGCTGAGGGACACCTCCCCCCCTCCCGTGCATGAATTTCGTGCATCGGGCCACTGGGGTGTGTGTGTGTGTGTGTGTGTGTGTGTGTGTGTGTGTGTGTGTATCTTCATCTTCTGATGTGATACAATAAGAAAAAAAATTACCTATGAAGTATTCTTGCCCAAAGTGTTTAACTTAAGTCTGTAGATATTTACTATATTATTCCTTCAATTTTTCATTCGGTTTAACATTTTTAAATGGTAAATTTTTTCGAAGTATGATTTTTAATGACTATTAGAATCTTTTGTAGCTATATGTAACAATTTGTTATATAATTAAACTAGAGTCTTGGTGCATGACATTTGTGTACTGGTGGAGGGTCCCTCAGGGAGACCTGCGTCCTCTGGCAGTTCAGAACCCCTTGGCGGACATCCCCCAAGGGGAGTGGGCCTAAGCTGGCAAGTGGAATCCCCCAAGGGGAGCAGGCCTAAGCCAGCAGGCGGACAACCCCCGAGGGAAGCGGGCTTAAGCCAGCAGGTGGACCATCCCCTGAGGGGTCCTTAGTGCTGCCGTGGAGGCGGAAGAGGCTCCCGCCACTGCTGCTGCGCTTGCCAGCTGTGACAAGCCCGGCTTCTGGCTGAATGGCGCTCCCCCTGTGGGAGCGCACTGACCACCAAGGGGGCAGCCCCTGCGTTGAGCATCTGCCCCCTGGTGGTCAGTGTGCATCATAGTGACCGGTCGTTCCGCTGTTCGGTCAGTTTGCCTATTAGCCCTTTGTTATATAGGATGTAAATCTGAGGGATGAATGGTGGTTTAGGAGCTTAAACTCACATATTCATTTGAACCTATGATATAATAAAAATAGCACTAAAAGTAACTCTGAGTGACTGTAACTTTGTGAACATTTTACCTATTCTTCCTTGGAGCCTCCTGCTCTCATTAAAGCTGAGCCCTGAGCCTCCAGGAGACTGAATTGATAAGGATATGGAAATAGTGAGATAGGTATTGTCAGCTATACAGATCCCATAGTTCCATAACAATAAGGAGCTCAAAATTTGGTATTATCTGTCTATAAGTTAAGCTAGTTAGCCACTGCTGGTATGTTGTGGTACCTCAATGTGATTTTAGTTTAATTTCACTGATAACTAGTGAATATGAATATATGATTAATGGCCACTTGAATATCTTTTGTGACGATATTCTTTCAAATCTTTTGCCTGTTTTTCTACTGGGTTTTCTTATTTTTTTCTTATTGCTTTGTAGGAATTGGTATCCTTTTATGAATACACATGTATTGCAAAATTTTACTGTCATCCTGCTGTGGCTTGCATGTTTACTTTTGTAACTGTCTTTTGATAAGTTATTCATTTTAGCACAATTTAATCATTTTTCTCTTTTGTGTGCAGCAGTTTTTGTGTCCTACTTAAGAAATTATTGCCTCAAGTTTTTTTCAACATTTAGAACTACAATCCATTTAGGATTAATGTTTATATATTGTGTTAGATAGGGTCAAGATTTATTTTATATATTGTGATTACTGTAACTTTATAATAAGACTTTGTAATAAGTCAGGTAATATAAGTCTTCCAATTTGTTCTTTAAGATGGTTGTGGCCAATCTAGCTCCTGTTTATTTTCCATACACATTTTAGAATTAGTTTATCAAGTTATACCAAACACACACACAGACACACCCAAAGCACAAAATCTATTGGGATTTTGATTGTGATTGCTTTGAATCAATCTATAGATCAGTTTGGGGGATACTTAACACTTTTATGATACTGTGAACCTTCCAATCCATGAACATGGTAAACCATTTATTTAGAACTTGAATTTCTCCCAGTCTTCTCAGTTTTCAGTGAAGTTCTTACATGTTTTTTGTTACATTTATAACCAGGTATTGAATTTTTTATCTTATTGTAAACTAGGGGCCCAGTGCACGAATTCATGCACCTTGAAAGGAACTGTGGGCTGCAAGGCTGCGGTGGGCACAAGGGTGGGTCTTGGCCCAAATTGGAAGACTTATATTACCTGACTTATTACAAAGTCTTATTATAAAGTTACAGTAATCACAATATATAAAATAAATCTTGACCCTATCTAACACAATATATAAACATTAATCCGTGCCTTCACCTGGCCCCTCCTGCTGTGGTGCCAACCCCCCCCCCCCCCCGTCCTCCCATCCCCTCCCTGCCAGCAGCCCCGCTCCCGCCGCCACCGCTCCCACGTGCTGATGGCGCCAGCCCCACTTGCACCTCCTGATGGCATGGAGTGATTGGGGCCAGCACCAGCAGCTGGTGTGAGCAGGGCCGGTGCTGGCAGTGGGTGCGAGAGGTGGCTCCGGTGCCAGCAGCAGGTGTGAGTGGGGCTGGCGGCAGCAGCAGGTGTGAGTGCCGGGCAGGACCATGGCACGGGAGCAAAGAATTTTCAGTAACCACTACAGGCTCGCCCAAAGGTTCCAGATTCCTGACTAGTTGGCAGGTAGACTTTTATGCCACAAATTTAATATCAGTCTTTCGGAGCCACTTGATGATCTGTTGGGACAAAATACCCCTGTTGGAGTTGTCTAAGAGTATTGTAACATTTTGATGTCATCTATCAATAATGATCCAATGCCAAGTATCGAAATTTGTAGTGTCAATACCTTAAGGTAGCTCTAAAGCAGAAAAGCTTGGGGTTGGGTTTAAGTGATTTATCTTCATTGTGAGATATGTGAAAGTAAGACACCTTCACATATATTATCTATTCTCTAGTCCAAGCCTATTTCTGTGAAAGTTAAGTTACAAAAGCTGCCTCCTTTGAAAGATCCCTGTGTATTGTTTTGATGGAGACAGCAACCTTCCTTCCTATGAACTTATATGATAAATGGCCTTTTGTGGGACTTGCCATTTAGAAAATTATTTAACTTTTGAGTCCAGTTACTCAGAAAACAAGTTGATTCTTTATAAGGAAATGGTACCAAGAAAGCTGGGTGACTCCCAGAGGAAAATGGGATATGAACTCATTAGTCATTGATATAGACTGAATGTTTGTCTCCCCAAAATTCATAGTGTTGGTATTTGGAGGTGGACTCTTTGGGAGGGCAAGCCCTCATGAATGGAATTAGTGCCTTTATGAAAGAGACTCCAGATAATTCCCTTGCCCTTTCTGCCATGAGGGAATACAGCAACAAGATAGCTAACTATGTATGAACCAGGCCCTCAGCAAACACTGAATCTGCCAGTGCCTCAATCTTGGACTTCTCAGCCTTCAGTGCTGTGAGCAATTTCTGTTGTTTCAAAGGCACCCAATCTATTTTTTAGTCAAATCATGAGTAAATTTTAGCCAGGCTTATACCATGGAGTGACTAAAAATGAAAAAAACAATTTTAAGAATAATGGCTTTATAGGTAAACTTAGTTAAAGGTAACCTTAATAGCAAAAGAGGAAAGAAGAAAGGTAGGAAAACAAAGAATAGAATAACAGATTAAAGCATGATAGTCACTAGTCTTGTTCTGGAGGCTTTGGTTGGAGTATTCTTCCAAAGACCTGCTTCTAAGGTTCCAAAGATTCCTAAGAATCTTCAACTTGAGGTCTGATTGGAATAGTCTTCCAGTGACTCAAGGCTGACTTACACTTTTTTAATTGAGAGAGACGATTCCAAGCAGTTGCACTGCCAAACTAGTTGTTAACAGTAAATAAGTTCTTTCCATCAGATTCAAGGACTGTCTTTCTCTGTGTCTTTCATAAAACCATGTCTTCAGGTTTCAGGTTACATAGGAGTTGTTTAAGAGGATGTTGCGGAAAAGCTGTTTATACTGTTGATGGTAAGACTGGCTATATTGCATGAGTTCCTGGCAGACAGTATGGCCAGGTCTGCTAAGAGTAGCATGGAGTTCAGTATCGGAGATATTTCCTAAATCAGGGGTAGGGAACGTCTGCCTTGCGGGCTGTTTAAGACCTGCAAAATCATTTGGTCTGGCCCTGCCAAGGCATTAGTGGGGATGAGTTAATTAAATGTTTGACCAAATATAGCAGGCTAATTTTTAAGATGATAATTTTGTATGGTCTACAAAAGGTATTATAAATATCCAAATGGCCCTTGGTAGAAAAAAGGTTCCCCACCCCTGTCCCAAAGGTATGGGCTGGTCTGTACTAACTCATAATTGGAGAGTGGTTGAGCCCCAGAAGGAATTTACATGGAACCTTGTTTCTCGAATGTCTCCCATCTCGAACAATTCACTTCAATCTGGTAATAATTCTTTCATTCTGATACCTGTAGGATCAGTCACACATCTCAGGTGACAGACAAAGGAGAGAATGCATGAATATGAGTCAGTTTACCACTGTTAAAATATCAGGATATTGTGCTGTGAATATTTTTGTGTTTTTTTGGTTTTGTTGCTGCTTAATATTATTATTAAATTTTCATTTTTTACTGTATATTTTCTTTCCTTTTTGTTAAATTTCCATTTACATTTAATGTCCCTTTTGTTTTAAAGTGTTTATAGATTGAACAGTATAATAGACATGTACTGTATATAAGAAAGGTTAAAATAGGGAATCATTTGGGGGGTCATGAATGGATTAATTCAATTTACATGATTTCTAATGGGGAAAAATGCGTCGGGTTTTGAACAGCCTTCCAGAACGAATTAAGTTTGAGAAACGAGGTTCTACTGTATTTCATTTTCATTAAAGGCAATGGCAGTATCTTAGGCCATAGAAGTTCTAAGATCTTTGCTAATAGTAGTTTCAGAATTCCTTTTGTTCTACCTTTCTTGAAGATTAGAGGTGATATGGACAGTGAAGTTTCTGAGTAAGTGGAAGGGCTTTGGAAAACTTGAATAATAGCTTCAGCAAAATGGGTAACCCCTCATGAGAGACAGGTTGGTATTCCTCTGGATGGGAACATAAAATCAAGTAAGTTTTTTGCCACTGTTTGAGCTGTAGATTTCCAATAAGGAAAGGCTTTAAGTCTATCCCAAGAATAAGCAAACAACGACCAGGACACATTCAAAACCCTTGTATAAAAATCATTTGGAGGTGTTCAAAAGGATCTTGAGATTTGGACTCTTGCCCATACCTCACTTTTACTGTTTTACCGAACGATTACGCTAGTGAGAGATGAGACATAACACTTTCAGTACTTCAGTAAAGTCTCAGCAATTTCAGTAAAGTCTCCCATTGATTGGGTTCACTAACCAATTTCTCCTTACCAGGATATATAATTTTATGTGAAAATTTCCCCAGGTTCCATGTGAGGACCTCGGAGGCCACAAAGAAACTGTCCTGGGAGCACTGGAAGTTAACTTAAGTAATCTGTACTCAAATTTCTCTCTATATTCCTCTTTTAGCTCCAGAGATTGTCACTGGCATCCTTTAATAGCCTCTTTGAACCCAGATTTGGTCTTTCCTTATCATGAGGGCTGGGATGTTAGTGGGGGACGCCTGTCTGCCATAAGGATCAGCCAGGGCATTTTATTTAACCTTCATGTTATCTCCTTTAAAAAAAATGGGCTTCTGTCCTAGCTGGTGTGGCTTAGTTGATTGGGCGTTGTCACATGCACTAGGAGGTTGTGTGCTTGATCCCCAGTATGGAGCGTGCAGGAGGCAGCTAATCCATGTTGTGTTCTCACATCCATGTTTCTCTAAAAGCCAATAAACTATTCTTTAAAAAAAGGGGGGGGGGGCTTCTATCTTTATAATAGTTATCCCTGTAGCAAGCATAAATGTTGAGGTCAAGAACTATCATTATTTCTGGAGCATTCCAACATTATAGACTATCCCCAAAACAATCCACTCTCAGTTTGTGTATATTAACCCTTTAGTCTCTGGCTAATTTGCTAGCTAACTGGCAAAGTGTAGTGAATGCATTGAGTTATGTCGTCTGGGCATGTCTTGCCTCTAGTAAGGGTAAGTTAAGATCTGTTCCAACATATCTTGCTTCATTTTTTCTTGTTTCGTTCTTGAGATAAGATCCATTAATAACGAAGATTAAGTCTGAGTTTTCTAGAGGAGTTTATGATAAGTCTATTCAGGGCACAACATACCAGCAGAGATGAGTTTCCCCTTTTGGGGGAAAATAGAGGAGTAGCAGGGATCAGCAAACTTCCCTGTAAAGGGCCAGATTATAAATGTTTTAGGCTTTGTGGTCCACATAACAGTGTTGTGTTTTATTTTTTAAACAACCCTTTAAACATGTAAAAACCATTCTTAGCTCATGGGCAGTGAAAAACACACACAACAGAATGTGGGCTGAATTTGACTCATGGGCTAAATTCATTGTTGTAATACTGATCCCTGAAGCATTACAACAATGAATGGAAATGTGTGAGGGATAAAGTTAATAGGATTTTGTATGAGCGAAGCTTCCTTGCTCGGACATGTTTTGTCTTTTCAGTGAGCTACAAAGATTGTACAGTTTGAAGGACCTTGGAGTTAAAAGAAGATCTTTACCGTGGCTATTGTTAGCCTTTTGCCACTGGGTTAAGAGAAACTTTAGTAACCTCTAGATTTCTGATGATTCTCATGAAGTTAAGTCAGAACACCAAGGGCTTGTTCAGATTTTTCATGGATGAATAGGTGGAAAAGTTTATGATGATTAGGTAACCTCAGAGTAGGGAGTTGTTGAAGTGCTTATTTTAAATTGCAAAAGATCTGTTCATGGTTAGGTTCCCGGGGAAGAGGTTTGTTATTGAGGACTGAGTTAAATCATTTAATAATCATATAATTATTGAAAAATGGGAACCCATTATCTACAATAGTCAGTGAGATCTAGGAAACTTTGTGTCTTAGTTACATGCCTTGGAGTGCTGAACAATTTTTAATCTGTCAATAGTAAGGGATTTACCTCCTTAGGATAAATCATGAGCTAGATAGCATATTTTATTAAGATTGTAACTTCTCTTTGGGAATCTTATGTCCTTTCTGAGCTAAAATAGAAAAATGTAATCCGTCTTAGAGCTTACTCATATTTTGAACACAACAAAAGGTCATTCACATATTAAAACTAGAGTAGAGCCCGGCTGATGTGGCTCACTGGTTGAGTGTCGATCTATGAACCAGGAGGTCATGGTTTGATTCCTGGTCAGGGCACTTACCTGGGTTGCGGACTCATTCCCCACTGTGGGATGTGCAGGAGGCAGCCAATTGATGATTCTCTCTCATCATTGATGCTTCTGTCTCTCTCTCCCTCTCCCTTTCTCTCTGAAATCAATTAAAAAAAAAAAAAATATATATATATATATATATATATATTTAAAAAGTAGAGTAGAAACCCAGGAATATTTAAGATTTCCAAGTACTGGTTGAGGATTTGTTGAAAAATTGGAGGGTGCCTCAGTAAACTCCTCTGGCATAACTGTCCAGAGGTACTGTAAATTTTCTCAAGACAAACGAGTATCGACTAGTTTGATCTAAAGAAATACTACAGAAAGACATAGATCTGCAAGTGTGATATATGTAGTTCAGGAGACTGATGGTACTATTTTTGTTTGGTTCTGTGGGAAGTGAAGTGGAAAGGAGGATGAATATTCTATTCTATAGCCCTGAGATCCTGAATAAATCTGTATTCCTTTCCGTTGTGTTTTTTCTAATCACAAAGATGGAAATATTACAAGGATTAGTATGAGGTATGAGTCCAATCTCTGTAAGGTTTTCAACTGTTTGTTTTAGTCCTTTTAGCTTCTGCTCTAGATAGTATTGTCCAAATTTGGGAAGATATTTGGATGGGTTGGTCAGACCTTGGTGGGTTCAGCCCCAATAAACCTGCCAATATCAGTAGCCTTTTGGGTGTGTTTTTTTTTGTGTGTCCATAAAAAGTCAACTTACTGGAGATACTCAATATGGGCTTGGTTTAAATATAGACACCATTAAATGAATGTCCAAATTAGCTGTGACTTGGTTATTGAAAAGGAAGACCGTGAGGATTTCAAGGAAAGGGCCATTAGGAGAACATTTAATTTGGTCATCCCTTTTGCACAGTAGAGCCCTCCCTATTAGATTACCTGTAGAGATGTCACAAAGGGAAGGAAAAAATGTTTCTTTGGTAAAGGCCTGCCAGTGAGTTAAGATAGTACTGTCATCTGTGGGTTATGAGGAATGCCACCACTGAAGTAGTATGTCAGCTCCAGGGGAGAGGTTCTGTAACAGTGGTAGGATTTAAGGTTGATATTGCATCAGCATTAACACAGATTTTGCAAGGTTGTACTTTAATATTTAGAGAAATTTCTCCATGTGAGTTTAAGGGTAAAATGGGACGTTATTCATCATATCATCTTCCTTGATCACCCACTTAATTTTTTTCCTTCACTTTCTTAGCAGTTTCAGAACTATTATTTTTCCATTGTCCTTTCTAATTATAGTATCTTCAAGTGTCTTTATAAAGAGACTCCCTTTATTAACTTGGATGTTCTATGCTCTTGCTATTTCTTTAATGATAATTCTAGAGATTAAACATGCATTTTTTACTTACCAGTGTCTAATATTAATTGGTGCATGGACCTTTTTCCAATGTACCCTTTTCCAACAGTGCAAGAATATTAGAGTATTTCAACTTTATTTACTGCACCATTCCTGACTTAACATGACAGTGTTGTATCTTTATTCTGTATGTTTAAACTCTATAAGATACTGTCATTGTTATGTACACTCAATGGTCATTTAGAATTACTACCACCTTTACCATTTCTTATTCCTGCCTGCATTACTGTGCTTCCGTTTTAGCTCATTTTCAGTCTGAAGAACACTCTAGTATTTTGTTTAGTGTGGAACTGTTGCTAACAAACTCTATTGTAATTTGTCTGAAAATGTCATTATTTCACCATCAGTCTTGATAATTCACTGGGTGCAGAATTCTAGATTAGCAATTGTTTTCATTATATTAAGATACTCTTGCTCTTCTGTTTTCTGTTGATCCTGTTAAGAAATCAGCTGTTAGTTCTATTAACTATTCATTTGCAGGTAATGTGTCTGCATTATTGTGCTTCCTTTTTTGATCTTTTTTTTTTTACCTAAAACAAAACCTTGGTACTTATGCTGCTATGATTCATAATTTGAATCTAAAATTTTCTGTTACTAGTTTTATGAATTATTATGCTTTTGGCTGCAAATAATAGAAAATTCTGTCTCACAATGATTTAAATTGTAAGGAAGTTTTAATATCTCATAAAACCATTAAATCAAGATTTAAGGCAACCTCTAGTTACAGTTCTCCAGGCACAGTGCCTCATTGTTGTCATTAAGATTTTAGGTTTTAGTCCTAGCCTGTTTGGCTCAGTGGATAGAGCGTTGGCCTGTGGACTGAAGGGTCCCAGGTTTGATTCTGGTCAAGGGCAAATGCCCGGGTTGGGGGCTTGATCCCCAGTAGGGGGCATGCAGGAGGCAGCCAGTTGATGATTCCCTCTCATCATTGTTTCTATCTCTCCCTCCCCCCTTCCTCTCTGAAATCAGTAAAAAAAATATAAATATATATATATATATATAAAGATTTTAGGTTTTTCCCTCTTTGTACCTGCTGTCCTCAATATCAACTACAGAGGTCGTCCCCATAGAGCAGTGAGTGGTTCTCAATCTTTCTAATGCCGCGACCCTTTAATGCAGTTCCTCATGTTGTGGTGACCCCCAACCATAAAATTATTTTCGTTGCTACTTCATAACTGTAATTTTGCTACTGTTATGAATTGTAATGTAAATATCTGTGTTTTCCCATGGTCTTAGGCTCTACAGCAGCAGTTCTCAAACTGTGGGTTGCGACCCACAGGTTGAGAACCACTAGCAGGGTCGCCTAAGACCATCGGAAAACACAAATATTTACATTACGATTCATAACAGTAGCAAAATTACAGTTATGAAGTAGCAACGAAAATAATTTTATGGTTGGGGGTCACCACAACATGAGGAACTGTATTAAAGGGTCGCGGCATTAGAAAGGTTGAGAACCACTGCCATAGAGCAAGGGATCCAAACCCTAGGCTGGGGGACTTAAACCAGGAAGAGGAGCCCCCATAACATCTGGCTTTGAAAACTAGTGGGGCTTACTTCTGGAAGAGCTAAAGGGCTATAGAAAATCCAGGTTGTCCTCTTCCTGAGTCCTGGCACAGCAGCAGCAGTTTGAAAAGCACCCTAGGTCATATGTGAAGGTGATACTTTGACTAATTTTAGGTTGTGTGCTGGAGGGACAGGGATCTGTTGGAACTTTCTCCTGAGTCAGAAGTGCTGGCAGGTGCCCCCACCCCCCCACCTTCTTTAACTTGCCTTGTCTGACACTGGCAGGCACAATTTCTGACACTTTCCATTAACTTTGCTAACACTGTTCACCCCACCCTGGCACTTCCCTGAGAACCCACCCAGGCTAGCAGCTCTCCAAAGTGACTCCTGCCCTGCCATACCGTGTGGGCAGCCTCAGTCAGCACTGACACACAGCAGTATGTCTGAAATAGTGTGGCTGGGCCACACTGAAGGCTTGCCCTGCATACCAGTGAGCCTGCAACAGTTGTGGCCAGGCCTTACAGCCAGCAGGCCAGGGGCCAGCTATACAAGTTGTGGCTCAGCCACAGCAGAAGGCTACACTGGTCTACCCAGGGAATATTTCTGGAGCACCTGGCTCTGGTGACAAAGAGGGTTCCACCATTGGACTCTACAGGACACCTTCTAAATAAGTCCACCTACCTAATACATAGAAATTAGCAGGCAAAATGAGAAAATAAAAGAATATTTTTCCAGATAAAACCCTAGAAAAAGAACTAAGTGAAACTGAAAAAAAAGCTGTCTGTTAGATGAATAGTTCAAAGTAATAGTCATAAAGATAAGCTTATTAAACTCTGCAGATAAGTAGAGATTATTTTAAAAAAGGACCTATCAGAACTGAAGAATATAACAACTAAAATTAAAAATACACTGGAGTGAATCAACAGTAAATCAGATGATGTAGAAGAATGGATCAGTAATCAGGAAGACAGGATAGAGGAAATCACCCAATTGGAAGGCCAAAAAAAGGAAAAAGAATGAGGATAGTCCATCCCTGTGGACTCTTTTGTTCTTTCACTTCAACTCTTTTTGGAAGTCTAGAGTTTGAAGACCAGGGAAAAGATGTCAGAGCTTTTGAAGGTGTTGTTTTCTAATCCACCATAGGTGTCCATCATTTTAACCTCTTATTCACCAGATGGTTTTTCTATTTAATTTTTTTCTTTCACATTTTATTTTGGAGATAAGCCTTATGAAGTATTTTTATCTAAGATTTCCTACATGTATTTTTAGTATAGGTTTATTTTGAAAACTATGATTAGGAAATACAAGCCAAAGGCCATTTTCAAGTTTCTTTAAACATCACCAATTTAAATACTTTGCTTTCAATTCAGCTTAAGGAAATCAAACATTAGAATACAAGTTAACTCTGCAGCCATGGGTTATATGTTTTGGAGAATTGGGTGACTAGGATGCAATAACTTACCTGTTTGTAGTTTTCTCTTTTTGATTGTTTGGATCAGCCTTTTTTTTTTTTTTTTTTTTTAAATCTTTATTGTTCAGATTATTACAGATGTTCCTCTTTTTGCCCCCCATAGCTCTCCTCCACCTGGTTTCTACCCCACCCCAGGCCCTCACCCTCCACTGTCCTCGTCCATAGGTGTAAGATCTTTGTCCAATCTCTTCCCGCACCCCCCACACCCGCTTCCCCCCACTGAGAATTGTTAGTCCACTCCCTTCCCATGCCCCTGATTCTATTCCATTTACCAGTTTATTCTGTTCATCAGATTTTTTATTCATTTGATTTTTAGACTCATTTGTTGATAGATATGTATTTGTTGTCACTTTGTTGTTCACAATTTTTTATCTTTATCTTTTTCTTCTTCTTCCTCTTCTTAACACGTTAAGCACCCAGTCAGTCACCGGTGACTAACACTATACTTTCCATCCTGAAGACAAAACAGGCTGGGCACTTAACGTTTTAAAGAATACCCTTCAGCATACTATCTAATAAAAGAGTAATATGCAAATTAACCACCACTCTGCTACACCCACAAGCCATGCACACCAGCCAATCAGGAGCAAGTATGCAAATTAATCCCAACCAAGATGGCTGCAGCCACAGAGCGAGCAGGAGGCTTGGATTTCCCCGGCAATGGAGGAAGCCAAGCTTTCCGCACACCCTGATGGGCCCAGGCCTCAACTCAAGGCTACAACGTTTCAATTATAAAAGATAAATAAATCCCAACAAAAATGGCTGCAGCCACAGAGCGAGCAGGAGGCTTGGCTCCACTCAAGGCTACAAAGTTTCACTTATAGAAGATAAATAAATCCCAGATACTAGGGCCTCCGCTTGGGTCTCCGGGGAATGTGGCCGGCCTGCAAACCACCACAGGCCCCTTGCCCAGGCCACCCCATGCCCCAAGGGAACTCCCACCCTGATCCGGGACACCCTTCAGGCAAACCAGATGCCCCCCACCTGTGCACCAGGCCTCTATCCTATCTAATAAAAGAGTAATATGCAGATTGACCATCACTCCAACACACAAGATGGCTGCCCCCATGTGGACACAAGATGGCCACCACAAGATGGCCAGCAGGGGAGGGGAGTTGGGAGGGACCAGGCCTGCAAGGGAGGCAGTTGTGGGCGATCAGGCCAGCAGGGGAGGGCAGTTAGGAGGGACCAGGCCTGCAAGCGAGGGTAGTTGGGGGCAATCAAGCCTGCAGGGGAGGGCAGTTAGGGGTGACCAGGCTGGCAGAGGAGGGAAGTTGGGGGTGACCGGGCCTGCAGGGAAGGGCAGTTGGGGGGGACCCAGGCCTGCAGGGGAGGGCAGTTAGGGGTGACCAGGCCTTCAGGGGAGGGCAATTAGGGGCAAACAGGCTAGCAGGGGAGCAGTTAGGCATCAATCAGGCTGTCAGGGGAGTGGTTAGGGGGTGATCAGGTTGGCAGGCAGAAGCAATTAGGGGCAGTCAGGAAGGCAGGCAGGCGAGCAGTTGGGAGCCAGCAGTCCTGGATTGTGAGAGGGATGTCTGACTGCCCGTTTAATGGGCAGTTGGACATCCTTCGAGGGGTCCCAGATTGGAGAGGGTGCAGGCTGGGCTGAGGGACACACACCGCCCATGCACGAATTTCGTGCACCAGGCCTCTAGTTTCATATAATACTGGTTTGGTGGTGATGAACTCCTTTAGCTTTTTCTTGTCTGTGAAGCTCTTTATCTGACCTCCAATTCTAAATGATAGCTTTGCTGGGTAGGGTAATCTTGGTTGTAGGTTCTTGCTATTCATCATTTTGAATATTTCTTGCCACTCCCTTCTGGCCTGCATAGTTTCTGTTGAGAAATCAGCTGACAGTCGTATGGGTGCTCCCTTGTAGGTAATTAACTGTTTTTTTCTCTTGCTGCTTTTAAGATTCTCTCTTTGTCTTTTGCCCTTGGCATTTTAATTATGATGTGTCTTGGTGTGGTCCTCTTTGGATTCTTTTTGTTTGGGATTCTCTGTGCTTCCTGGACTTGCATGTCTATTTCTTTCACCAGGTAGGGGAAGTTTTCTGTCATTATTTCTTCAAATAGGTTTTCAATATCTTGCTCTCTCTCTTCTTCTGGCACCCCCATAATTTGGATGTTGGTATGCTTGAAGTTGTCTCAGAGGCTCCTTACACTATCTTCATATTTTTGGATTCTTTTTTTTTTTTGTTCTTCTGGTTGAGTATTGTTTTGTTTGTGTGTGGTTTTTTTGTTTGTTTGTTTTTTGTTTTGTTTTTTTGCTTCCTCGTATTTCAAATCTTTGACTTGATTCTTGGGATCCTCTAGTCTACTGTTGAATCGCTGTATATTATTCTTTATTTCAGTCAGTGTATGCTTAATTTCTGACTGGTCCTTTTCCATTTTTTGGCATTCTCACTAAGATCCTTGAAGGTCTCACTAAGTTCCTTGGAGGTTTTTAAAAGATTCTTGAGTTAACCTTATAACTGTGGTTTTGAACTCTATATCCAGTAGTTTGCTTTCTTCCATTTCTTTAATTTGTGACATGTTTCTTTGCCTCTGAATTTTGGCTGCTTCCCTGTGTTTGTTTCTATGTATTGGGTAGCTGCTCAGTCTCCTTGAGTTGATAGAATGGCCTTATGTGGTAGGTGTCCTATAGGGCCCAGTGGCTCAGCCTCCCCAATCACCTGAGGTGGACACTCTTGGTGCACCCCTTTGTGGGCTGTGTGCACAGTCTTGTTGTAGTTGAGCCTTGATTGCTGTTGGTATCTCTGGGAGGAATTGACCTCCAAGCCAACTGGCTATGAGGACCAGCTGTGTCTACAATGGAAGAGCTGCTGTGCAGGAGACACACCCTTATGGGGCAGGACTTGCTTCAATGGGGCTTTGGTGCTCACTGAGTCTGCCCCCTGAGTGTGTCACTTATGGATGTGAAGAGTTGTGATCTGGTGTGGTCTCACACTGACCACTGGGTACACTGGCTCTTGGATCTCCAAGGAGGGGCAAAGTCAGCCCCTGCCTGGGGCCACCCAGAAGGAGCTACAGAGTGATCTGCAGATTTCTCCTCTTTGTATTGGGTTTGGAAGTGCCCAGATAAGGCCCAGCAAGGTGAAGTAAGGCAGGCTGCTGTTTCCGCCTTGGGCCTTCTTTTCATAGCTTTGGGCCTCCCTGACCCAACTGCTGCCTGTTAGACAGGTTTTAGGCTGAGAAGGACAGATCATTCATATGCAAAAGCCGCTGCACACAGCTTGGGTGGGGCGGGGTCTCAGGGAATCACCAGGGTGGAGCAAACAGGTGCCAGTCAGCCCTGCACCGGAGAGGTCCCAGAGCAGGATCAATGACCCCAACCATCTGAAAGAAAGCCGCCCTCGCATTCCTGCCCCGATGCCAGACAGTCTGTTTTCTCCCCATATGTGTCTGGGTTCCCCTGAGTTTCGCCTGGATCTGGAGTTCAGAGCAAGTGGGAGCTTGTGTCTCCCTCCCAATTAAAAAAGCAGCGCACCCAGGTGCCAGCCCGTTCCGTGCCTCCGTACCTCCTACCAGTCTCAACGCACTTTCTTCTTTACCTCTCTGATTGTAGAACTTCCACTCAGCCAGCTTTCCCGCAGTTCTGGATGATAGTTGTTCTGTCTTTTAGTTGTAATTTTGATGTGCTTGTGAGAGGCAGCAAGTACAGGTATTTACCTATGCCGCCATCTTGGTTCTCTTCCTGTTTGTAGTTTTTTATAGGTCTGTTTCATATTTAGATCACTGCTATCAATTCAAAATCCTATATAATAAAACTCAGTGACTGAACGGCACAATGACCTGTCGACCAGTCGCTAAGGCATGCACTGACCACCAGGGGCACACGCTCAATGCAGGAGCTGCCCCCTGGGGGTCAGTCCGCTCCCACACTGGGAGCGCTGCTCAGGAGCAGCTGCTCAGAGGGCGGGTCCACAGCCGCTCGGCTGACTTGGATGAGCAGCGCTCCCACAGTGGGCCAATCCCCACAGGCCACGCCCCCCACCAGTGTACGAATCCCATGAACTGGGCCTCTAGTAGACGTATAATTATAGAGTTGGTCTTCATGTAGGCATTCTCGTTCTTAGATATCAGGTTTATAAGGTGTATGTTATGTTTTCATCTTGAGATACTTTATAATAGTAGGAGTAAAGACAAAAATTATCCATAGAGCCACCAGCTGGTCAGTGAGGTGGAATATGGGAAAATTTGACATGTGGTACCTGCTCTATAGTCCTAAAAATACATTTAATTTTCATTATAACTGTCTTCTCACAATTGGTCTTTTCTCCAGGTGTTAATTCAAGAACAGTTTTACAGGTGTTTAATTACAAATATTGTAGCAGCTGAAATGTCACATGACACAGATGGTTTTACAAAATACAACCTATTGTTTTGTAGGACAATTTTTTTTGTTGTTAATCCTCACAAGAAGATATTTTTTTCCATTGATTTTTAGAGAGAGCAGAAGGGAGGTAGAGAGAGAGAGAGAGAGAGAGGAACATTAAAGTTGAGAGAGACATTGATTGGTTGCCTCCTTCATGCACCTTGACTGGAGGAGGGGATTGAACCTGCAATCCAGGTATGTGACCTTGACTGAAAATCAAACCCGTGACCTTTCGGTGCACAGGCTTACGCTAAGTTACAATGGCCAGGGCTTGCGGGATAACTTTAATTTAGAAGAATTTAATTCTTTATAGGTATAAAAGGTCAATTTATTACTACTAGCAAAGCATATATAATATATAGGAAATGTTAAGAATTTGGTATAGGAAATCTAAATTTGTATCTCTCATTTTTTTGAGCTGTTTAGAAATTAATTTTTCCAGTACCTTTATATTTTGGGATTAGTCCAGTTCTAATAATCATTGCTGCGCTTTTTTTCTCTTCATTTTAAATCATAGATTTTATATATAATTTAAATTTTTTCACGTTGCTGGTTTTTTATTTTTATATAATTAAAAGATCATAGGTCTGTGAATGCTACAAATAAAACTTGAAACTTCAGATTATCTTTTGTTTTAAGGTCTCTTGGTCTTCTTCTTTTTGTTCATAGAATACAGGCATACTTCGTTTTTATGGCACTTTGCTTTATTACCCTTCGCAGATACTGTGCGGTTTTCTTTTGTGTTTTTTCAAAATATATTTTTATTGATTTCAGAGAGAGAAAGGGAGAGAGAGAGAGAGAGAGAAACATCAATGATGAGAGAGAATCATCGAATGCCTGCCTCCTACATGCCCCCTGCTGGGAATTGAGCCTGAAACTCAGTCATGTGACCTGACAGGGAGTCAAACTGTGATGATCTAGTTCTTGGGTTGATGTTCAACCATTGAGCCATACCGACTGGACCTGTGGGGTTTTCTTGTTTTTTGTTCTTTTACAGATTCAAGGTTTGTGGCAACCCAGCATTGAGCACATCTTTCAATGCCATTGTTCCAAACAGCTTTTGCTCTTTTTGTGTCTCTGTCACACTCTCGTATTTCTCGCAATATTTTAAACTTTTTTATTGTTATTATATTTGTTATGGTGATCTGTAATCAGTGACCTTTGATGTTACTATTATAATTCTTTGGGGGCACCATGAACCACACTTATACAAAATGAACTTAATTGGTAAGTGTTATTTGTATTTTGACTCTTCCACCAACTGGCTGTTTCATTTCTCTTCCTCTCCTTGGGCCTTCCTGTTCCCATAGACACAACAATATTGAAAGTAGGCTAATTAATAACCCTACAATGGCTTTTAAGTGTTTAATTGAAAGGAAGAGTCATGCATCTTGTCCTTCACTTTAAATCAAAAGTTAGAAATGATTAAGCTTAATGAGAAAGGCATTTCAAAAGCCAGGATAGGCTGAAATCACCAAACAGTTAGCCAAGTTGTAAATGCAAAGGGAAAGTTCTTGAAGGAAATTAAAAGTTCTACTCCAGTGAACACACCAATGATAAGAAAATGCATAGTTTTATTGCTGATATGGAACAGGTTTTAGTGGTCTGGGTAGATAAAACCAGCCACAACATTCCTTTAAACCAGCCTTGGGCAAACTACGGCCCGCGGGCCGGATCCAGCTGTTCTATCTGGTTCTCTTGCTCTCCCCTCCGCTCCTTTACTTTGAATTTATATTAGTTCACACAAACACTCCATCCATGCTTTTGTTCCGGCCCTCTGGTCCAGTTTAAGAACCCATTGTGGCCCTCGAGTCAAAAAGTTTGCCCACCCCTGCTTTAAACCAAAGCCAAACCCTAACTGTCTTAAATTCTGTGAAGGCTGAGAAGTGAGGAAACTGCAGAAGAAAAGTTGAAACTAACAGAGGTTGGTTCACTCATTTTAAGAAAAGTCTTCATAACATAAAACTGCAAGGTGAAGCAGCTAGTCTTGATGTAGAAGCTGCAGCAAGTAATCCAGAAGATCTAGCTAAGATAATTAATGAAGGTGGCTACACTAATAGATTTTCTATGTAGACAAAACAGTCTTATATGGAAGAAGGTGCCGGTAGGACTTTCATAGCTAGAGAGAAGAAGTCAGTGTCTGACTTCAAAGCATCAAAGGATAGGCTGATTCTGTTGGTAGGAGCTATTGCAGCTGGTGACTTTAAGTTGAAGCCTATGCTACTCATTTGCCATTTCGAAAATCATAGGGTTCTTAAGAATGTTGCTAAATCTACTCTGCCTGTGCTCTAGAAATGGAATAACAAAGCCTGGATGACAGCACATCTGTTTACAACATTGTTTATTGCAAAGTCCTATATAATAAAACCCTAATATGCAAATTGACCGAATGGTGGAACTACCGGCAGAACAACCGGTCGCTATGACACTCACCACCAGGGGGCGGATGCTCAATGCAGGAGCTGCCTGGCAGCAGCGATTGGGGGGCTGGGCCGGCCAGCGGGCGGCGCCAGGCCGCCAGCCATGTCAGGTGCCAGTAGGGGCCTCCTGATCGCCCCACCCAATGGTCGCCCCTCAGATCGGCCCTGATCGCCTGCCAGGCCTAGGGACCCTACCCTATATATTGGGAACAGTCTCTTAGATTTAAAAATTAAAACCTGGATGATACTGCAATGACATGCGTGGACTCTGGCTTGCACATTTTGTGGTCAGCCCTGATTCTGACACTTATAACTGTGTGACAAAGCCAATTACTTAACTTCTCTCTGCTTCAGTTTTTCCACCCATAAGATGGGGGAAATGGTTCTACTGCCTCAGAAGGATCATGTTATGTACTATCCTATATAATAAAACCCTAATATGCAAATCGACTGAACAGTGGAATGACTGATCGCTATGACGTGCACTGACCACCAGGGGGCAGACGCTCAACACAGGAGCTGTCCCCTGGTGGTCAGTGTGCTCCCTCAGTGGGAGAGTCGGCTGGTGAGCTCAGCAGCTGTGGCGGGAGCCTCTCCCACCTCCGCGGCAGTGCTAAGGACCCCTCGAGGGATGTCTGACTGCCGGCTTAAAGTGCTGGGAGCGGGCCTAAACGGGCAGTCAGACATCCCCCAAGGGGTCTTAGACTGCAAGAGGGTGCAGGCCGGGCTCAGGGACCCCCCTTCAGCCCCCACTCCTCCCCCCATGTACGAATGTTGTGCACCAGGCCTCTAGTTTTTTATAATCAGGGCAAAAAAATGTAGCTGCCCATATTACAGCAAGGTGCTTTTCACCTGTATGTAAAGTATGGTCACTGATGCATGCAGTCTCCCAGATTGTGAGAGGGATGTCTGACTGCCAGTTTAGGCCCAATTCCAGGGATCAGGCCTAAACCAGCAATTGGACATCCCCCGAGGGTGCAGGTGGGCTGAGGGACCCTGCGTCCCCACCCCCCACCCCCCGTGCACAAATTTTGTACACCAGGCCTCTATGTGGTATAAATCTCATTCCTTTTTAAAATTTTCTGTTTAACTGTATATAGACCAGTGGTTCCCATCGTGGGGCACAAGCCCCATAGGGGGCAGTTTGATTTTTAGGGGGGGGGGGGTAATTTAAGAGTCAGTTATTAACAGTGAATTTTTTGCATTTCTTATGGTTCTAGGGGCCTCATATACAGTATATAAATATACACTGAGTGGCCAGATTATTATGATCTCTGAACGCATAATAATCTGGCCACTCAGTGTATATCCTATATAATAAAAGGCTAATATGAAAATAGTCCCCTTGACCAGGAGTTCGACCAGCCAACCGCCCATGTCCCCACCCCCTGGCCAGGCTGGCCGGACCCCATCCATGCACGAATTCATGCACCAGGCCTCTAATATATATACTGAGTGGCCAGATAATTATGAGTTCAGAGATCATAATAATCTGGCCACTCAGTGTATATTGTGACATATTTATGCATTTCAGTTCTCTATTATATTTTTTGAAACTTTATTTGCTATTTTTTCATACCACTTCATATTATTTTTTAAACAATTTCTTAGTTATTTCTTTCTCAGTAGTTCAGCTGTCCTTTCGTTCTTTTATTTTTCTCTTTCATGGATGCCATGGTCTTTAGGAGCTTGTTTAGACCAACAAGCCTTTTAGGCTTCCTACACATGAATAGGAGTTCACTTTTTGAATAATCAGAATTATATGTCACAGGGGTAGCATCAGGATTTTAGAGATTCTTGGAGGTGGGGCATGGCCAAAAAAAGGTTGGGAACCACTGATATAGACCCAGTTCATTGCTTTTGACCACATACTCTTAATTTATGCATATACCACATGTTACTTATCTATTCTCAGTGATGCACACATAATATGCCTCTATTTGCTTCCACAAATATGTCACTTTTTGTAGCTATATAAAACCTTTTCCATGGTTTATAATCAGGAAAGAAATTGCAGGTATAGGAAATACACATATTTAATGTCACTATTTCAGATTGTTTTCTAAAATAGTTGAACTGGCATGGCTCAGTGGTTGAGCATCGTCCTATGAACCAGGAGGTCATGGTTCGATTCCAGATCAGGGCACATGCATGGGGTGCAGGTTCCATCCCCAGTGTGGGGCGTGCAGGAGGCAGCCGATCAGTGATTCTATCTCATTATTGATGTTTCTGTCTCTCTCTCCCTTCCTCTTCCTCTCTGAAATCAATTAAAATATATTAAAAAAATAAAGATAAAATAGTTGAACCCATTTATACTCTTAATAACAATGCATGAAGGCTATCCTTGTCAGTTTAAATGAGAACCATTAAGTGAGTGATATTAAATATTAGTCTTAAGAGATACTGGAAACAATAAAAATAGAATGCAAGAGTGAAATATATTAATTTTCTTAAAGTAGAAAAACCTTTGTGGCTAGATTTTGCTTTATATCATAAACTCTCCCCAAATTGCCAAGAAATCGTTTAAGAGATTGTTAGAACTACTAACTCTAGATTTAGTAGTTCTAACAATCTGTAACTAAGCTTATGTCATTAAATAAAAAGTTAACTAGTGGGTTTTATATGTCAGGATGATCAAAAGAGTAGAACATATAATTAGGACAAAATTTTTTTAAGTAAAATATAGCATGGCTACCTAGAATGTGCTCTGTTATCAGAATTTACCCGATTTAAATGAAAAGAAATGTTTCAGTGGGCATAATGAATGATAAAGGCCACCGGGAATGCACCTAGCCTATATAATAGGAGAGGAATATGCTAATTATCTGTTAGGCACTGAAGCGTAATGATCAACTGCATAACGACCTGATCACAGATCTGCAGGAGGGTGGGGCAGTGAACTACAAGTGGGCATCGGAGAGCTACAGGAGGGGGCAGGGCAGCAAGCTATGAGGGAGGGGCAGGGAGAGCTACAGGAGGGTGCGGCGGTGGGCAGAGAGCTACAGGAAGGTGGCAGCAACCTACTGGCACACGGATTCGTGCACAGGGCTACTAGTAGTCAAATAAAGTTTATTAGCCTGCTGTAGTAAGGGAGAACACACCTATCTAGGCACTGTGAGGTGTCTTTAATAAGAGGAAGTGGGCAAGGGTTTTGGCTTGGGCTGAATGATTCTAAGGAAAGGCTAGGAATGTAGTCCGGGATTGGATACTACCATTCATAAGTGCAGTCAGTTTGGTAGTTGGGTATGTCAGCATTCTGTTCAAGAGTAGGAGTGAAGCAAAGCTGGGACTTCTTGGTAAGAATGTAGTACTCACTCAAAAATGGACTATAAAGTTGAGCAAAACTTTATTTTCTAGCTTCCTTACTCTTGACTTGCCATTCATCTGTTAGAGATATTAATCTAATTATCAGTGGGGTTTACTTTCACCTTCTCAGCCCCTCTTTTTGGCCGGTTTCAGCATTTAAGACCATTGTTCTGTGAAATCCAGATCTCCGTTGCCAGAATTCCATTGACCAGGAGACTATTCAGAGAACCCCATCTATTGTTGGACAAAAGTCAGTTCTTTATGCATACTTTTTGTTGTTGTAAGGTTAGTTATTGAATCATTAGAAGCAAACGTGGCTGTGTCCACTTAAGACTCTAGAAATCACATTTGAGCACTGTAACACTGACAAATGGAGCAAGATTATTAACAGAGTTTTAATCTACTTCTAAAGCCAAGAGCCAAGGTTTTGGAGTAGACAGAAAATTTCTTAGGTTTGACATTAAAGGGGCTCTCTGTCTTGTTTACTATTTTTAGTTTCCTGTTTATAGAGTTGCTTAGAAGTTGAGTATAATTGCTCAGAAACTAGAGTGAGCTGAGTTGTACCTAAAAAGAAAGTGGCTATAATCTCAACATATTTTAGTGAAATGATGATCAAATTGTAGCCAGGTAGTGGACTCATACAGGGAGTGACTAGGGGATACAAAGAGCAATATTATGTGTATCATTGTTAGAGATAACAAGTGTCTGTTAATAATTCAGAAATTTAAACCAGCAGAGAAGGAAGAGAAGAGTTTTGGAATAAAGAATAAGAACATGTAGATTAAAGCATGATAATCTTTGGTTCTGGCTATTTAGATCTTGTTCCCTGGGTCCTTGATGGAAGCTTGATCATGCTGCTTGATTTGATGGTCTTGGGGAGAAAGTGTGTCATTCTCTTACATTATCTTCTGGAGAATTTCTAGGAATCCTCAGTTTGAGGTCTCTGGCTGGAACAGTCTTCCAGTAATTTAATGATGTGTTGTGTCACTGTAATTGAGTGCTATGGATACAAGGTGTTTCACTGCTGTTTTAGTTCTTAACAGAATATGGCAAGGTCATTTCCATGGGAGTTCAAGTGCAGTCTTTTCCTAACGATGCTTCCAAAATAGCCAGTTACCTAATCTAGGAGTTTGTAGAGCTGATTTTCTAGCAAGGGAAGATAATTCTATCAGTGAGAAGATTGAACAGCTCTGGAATATTACTATGTTAACCGTAATTATTAGAATGGAAGAGAATGGCTCCTCTATTGACGTATAGCGCATAATCCTATCTAATAAAAGAGTAATATGCAAATTAACCATTACTCCACTACACCCACAAGCCATGCCCACCAGCCAATCAGGAGCAAGTATGCAAATTAACCCCAACCAATATGGCTGCGGCCACGGAACGAGCAGGAGGCTTGGATTTCCCCGGCAATGGAGGAAGCCAAGCTTTCCGCACACCCTGGCCGGCCCGGGCCTCCACTCAAGGCTACAAAGTTTCAATTATAAAAGATAAATAAATCCCAACAAAAATGGCTGCGGCCACGGAGCGAGCAGGAGGCTTGGCTCCGCTCAAGGATATAAAGTTGCAATTATAGAAGATAAATAAATCCCAGATACCAGGGCCTCCGTTTGGGTCGCTGGGGGGTGTGGCCAGCCTGCAAACCACCACAGGCCCCTCGCCTAGGCTGCCCCACGCCCCAAGGGAACCCCGACCCTGATCCGGGACACCCTTCAGAGCAAACCAGCTGGTCCCCACCCGTGCACCAGGCCTCTATCCTATCTAATAAAATAATAATATGCAAATTGACCATCATGCCAACACACAAGATGGCTGCCCCCATGTGGTCAAAGATGGCTGCTGCCATGTGGACACAAGATGGCCACCATAAGATGGCCAGCAGGGGAGAGCAGTTGGGAGGGACCAGGCCTGCAAGGGAGGGCAGTTGGGGGCAATCAAGCCTGCAGGGGAGGACAGTTAGGGATGACCAGGCCAGCAGAGGTGGGAAGTTGGGGGCAACCGGGCCTGCAGGGAAGGGAAGTTAGAGGCAAACAGGCTGGCAGGGGAGCAGTTAGGCATCAATTAGTCTGGCAGGGAAGTAGTTAGGGGGTGATCAGGCTGGCAGGCAGAAGCGGTTAGGGGCAATCAGGAAGGCAGGCAGGTGAGCAGTTGGGAGCCAGCAGTCCTGGATATTGAGAGGGATGTCCGACAGCCCGTTTAGGCCCGATGGAGGGGACGCAGATTGGAGAGGGTGCAGGCTGGGATGAGGGACACCCCCCCCATGCATGAATTTCGTGCACCGGGCCTCTAGTTAATTTATAAGGATTCAGTCAGTGATTACCCAGGGAGTTAGAACATAGTGTGAACAGTGAGGACTTGAACAAACCTCTATGGCCCTTTAATTTCTACCATCAACTGTACTATGGCTGTCCCTGATTGATAGGAATATTAATACCTAGAACCAAAAATCAGTTTGAAACAGTTATTGTATCAGTTTTTGTATATGAACATGAGTCTACCTCTTCTTAAAGTGTACAATCACTGAACATATATACATAAATATATTTTATTTGCATTTAGCTAGTCTTAAGATAACCTTTTCCATTTATCATATAAGTGAATTTCGAAAAAACAGAGTTTTCATAATAGGAAATCAAAAGATATTTTAGTTGTTAAAGACTTCTTGTCAGTTTTGTTATTTTGATTTTGGGGCCTAATTTGCAAAAGGCAAAATCAAGAAGAGTTTTAAATGATGAACCTTAGTTATGGTATCCAAAGGTAAGAATTAATTCCAGGCAATATTTGAAAGTACAGCAATAAGAACAGTAATTATTAGAACTTTTAATCTTTTAAAATAAATAAATTTTATGAAAAATGACTTAAAATATCACTAAGATGCAATAATATATTTAAAAGCATTTTTTTTCCTAGTTGGAGATACTAAGATCATTAAAAATACCAAAAGTATCACACTAAAACAAGTCAGGCTGTTCAGCTCACATCTCTATAGTGTTGGGGCCAAACTGGTTTATTATCTTGCATAATCACTGAGATTTCATTCTGTAATCCAGCATTCTTACAGACCTTTCCCCTCAATAACTATCGTAACTCAGCACACATTAACAGTTGTTTATGATTTCAAATTATCACACAATAAAGATAATTAAATCTAAATTTCACACATTAGCCTTTATGTAATTCACAGTTTTTACTACATAATGAAGCTCAGTGATTAGTTCACCTGTTTTTTGTTTGTTTTTTTCCCCTAAAGAATGACTTTTTCCATGAAGGAAGCAGTACACAGATTTTCATTCTGGTGCAAGCTCCTTGATCTGGCTGACTATTCCATAACATTTTCCTATCATTGCAGCTGACGATGTAATCCTCCAGAACAGTCTGTTTATATATATTAAAGTTGATTTCAGAGAGGAAAGAAGAGCAAGACAGAAACATCAACGATGAGAGAGAATCATTGATTGGCTGCCTCCCGTACGTCCCCTACTGGGGATGGAGCCTTCAACCCGGGCATGTGCCCTGACCGGGAATCGGACTGTGACCTCCTGGTTCATAGGTTGATGCTCAACCACAAAGCCACTCCAGCTGGGCCAGAACAGACTCTTACATAGAGCTTACACTCCATGCCATGGCTGTTGACAGTGTAATCAGTACTTCATGATTGTATTGCAGAGCTAGTCTAGAACTTCTAGCTTCTATAACTGCTGTTGAGAGGCCCAAAGGTATCCTGATTCCTGATCCTTTCTCTTTTTGCAATTTTTTTTATTGAGATATAATTGACATAACATTGTGTAAGTATAAGGTATACAGTGTATTGATTTAATAAATGTATATATTGTAGTATGATTAACACCACAGTGTTGGCTAACATCTCTCTCATGTCACATAATTATTTTTTATGTGTATGTATGGTGGGAACAATTAAAATATTGTCTTTTAGCAACTTCAAAGCTTATAATACACTATCACTGTCTATAATTATTATGTAATTATTAAATACACTAGAGGCCCGGTGCTGGATTCGTGCACTGGTGGGGTCACTTGGCCTGGCCTGCGCCCTCTCGCAATCCGGGACCCCTCAGGGGATGTTGGACTGCCAGTTTTGGCCTGATCCCCACAGGCCAGGTCGAGGGACCACACTGGTGCACGAATCTGTGCCCCGGGTCTCTAGTATGCATATAAGATCTTTAGTTAATCTCTTCCTGCCCTCCCCTGTTCCCCCTTCCCTCTGAGATTCATCATTCTGTTACATGTTTCCATGCCTGTGCGTTGGGCGTCTGCCCCCTGGTGGTCATTGCGCATCATAGCTACTGGTCAAATGGTCAGACGATCGCTTAGGGCCTTAGGCTTTTAAATATATATAGATGTCCAGAACTTATTTACCTGTTGGAGGCAAGTTTATACCCTTAAACAACATTCCCCAATTCTTCCATGCCCCAGCCCCTGGTAACCACCATTCTACTCTCTGTTTTCACAATATTGACCTTTAAAATTCCACATATAAGTGATATCATACAATACTTGTCTTTCTATCTGATTTCTCTCACTTAGCTTTCAAGGTCCATTCATGTTGCCACAAAAGGTAGGATTTCCTTCTTTCTCATAGCAGAGTCATATTGTCTCCAAGTGTTACCATCCCCCCTGGAAGCTTGTAAAATCTTTGTCTGCATTTTTCTGAAATGTCTAAATATTGTGTGGGTCTCTTTTCATCTATTTGTGTTGGGAACTCATTGGACTCCTCCAGCTTTACAAATCGTGTCCTTCAGTTTGGGAAGTTTCCTTGAATTACTTTATAAAGTTTCTTTCTTTCTCTGTTCTGTTTTTTTTTTTTTCTTCCTGGAACTTATAAGTATTTGAATATTGGATTTGATGAACTGGTTCTCTAATTTTTTTCTTTTTCTTTTACATTTCTCTTGTTTTATTGTTTTCTTTTATAAGATATCTCTACAACTTTATCTTTTATCTGGCCATTTCTAGTTCTAGAGTTATCTTGTACTCTCATTTTTCTGCTTTTGAAAGGCTTTGTTGTGTAAATCTAATTGTTTTCACCATTTTTTACTGTCAGTTTTTTATTTAATTTTCTTTGATTCTATTAGTCATTAACTACTGTTTGTCCACTTTCTAAATTTTTATGTTATCTTCTCGCCCATTTTTCATATTTATGTGTTTAAAAAATTCCCTTTATCTTGTTTTAGTAGGGTTGTAAGTTTGATATGTGTTCAGTATTTTATTTTACCAAAACATTATTCATTTTTTAGCCATTCTTCTGTAGCCATTTTATATTTCTTTTCTTTTTTTAAACATTTTTTTATTGAGTACCTACCATATGCCAGACTAGAGATTGGAGGTATAGCAGTAATTAAAAATAAAAGACAACTTTGAGTGGAGATGGCAGTGTAGTTAAACATGCTACTCGAATCCTTCCACATCCATATCAAAATTACAACTAAACTACAGAATAACCAGCATTCAGAACCACCAATAATGTGGCTGAATGGAAATCCTACAACTAGGGAATTAAAGAAGAAGCCACAGCAACACTAGTGCAAAGATGTGTGGAACAGGCTGGTCCTGCACCCCTGTGTAGCAGATAAAAATCAGGAGGGAGTTCTTGGCTGCAGAGGTTCCCTTGATGAGCAAGAGGTCCCAGCCCCACATCAGGCCCCTCAGCCCAGGGTTCTAGTGCCATGAAGAGAAGCCCCTATAATTTCTGACTGTAAAAGCCAGCAGGTAACTTCTGGCTGTAAAATCCAGCAAGGATTGAGACTGAGGGAGACGATGGAGTCCCAGGCAGTTCCTCTTAAAGGGCCTGTGCATGCACTTACTTGGACTCACTCCCTGTGAGCTCCAGCTCTGGGGCAGCAGCTTGAAAAGCATCAGAGACATATGGAGAGGAACTGAATTGTCTGGCATCAAGGTGAGAGCTGGGGGGGCGGGGAGCAGCTTTCTCCCAAACAAAAGTGCTGGCAGAGGCCTTTGTTCCCCTGATGAGCCCCCCTCCCCCCCTGCTTCCCCCCCCTCCCCCGCCCCCAACCAGCAGGCAGGCACCATATTTGAGACTCCATCAACCTGACTCACAGGGTTTTCCCTGTCCTGGTGATTTCCTAAGGCACACCCAAAATTTCATCCCACTCAAGCTGTTTCCAGTGGCTTTTCCATATGGATGGCCTGTTTTGGCACATGCTTCAGATTTCCCTAAAATTTCTCAAACAAGCAGCATCTGGCCTCAGCATGTCCTAAACCTCTCACTAAGTGGCCCCAGACCTGGCAGTAGCAGTAGCTGTCCTTATTCCACAGCTTGGCTTCACCTGGCACCTTCAAACCCAAAACAAGTAGTGGCCATCTGCAGTTCACTTTGTAGCTCATGCTTTGTGGCCCTGGGCAGAACATAGGCAGCAGCTGACCTTGGCCTGCACCTCCCGGGAGACCCCAGAGCCAGAGCACCCAGTATACAGCTTCCGACTACATTGGTTGAAGCAAGACCACCCGACCACCTCCATAAGTGACACACTCAAGGGGCAGACTCAGCAGGCACCAGAGCCCCACTGAGGTAAGTCCTGCTCTGTGGGGTAGGCCCTGCAAAGCTGTTCATCCACAGTGGTCAGTGATCACAGCCAGTCCTTGTAGCTATTGGCCTAGGGGTAAATCCCACTGATGTGCCAACTGCAATCAAGGCTCAACTACAACAGGAGGGTGTATAGCCCACATTGGGGACACACCTCGAGTGTCTCGCTTGGGCGGTCAGGGAGGCTGTGGCACTAAGGCCACTTTACCAAGCCTGGGAAATGCAGTAGCTCTACCTAGTACGTAGAAACAAACACAGGGAGGTAACCAAAATGAGACAAAGAAACATGTCCTAATTAACAGAATAAAACTTCAGAAAAAGAAATATACAAAATGGAGACAAGCAGTCTGCTAGATTCAGAGTCTAAAACACTGGTTATAAGGATGTTTCATGAACTTAGGGGAAGAGTAGATAAACTTAGAGTATACTTAAACAAAAACAGAAATAGAAAACAAAAAAGAACCAGTCAGAAATGGATACATTAAGTGAAATGAAGAATATATTACGTGGGCCCTGGCCTATGTGCTCAGTGGTTAGACTGCAGGTTCACTTCCTGGTCAAAGTCACGCACCTGGGTTGCAGGTTTGATCCCCATCCCCAGTAGGGGTACATGCAGGAGGCAACCAATCAGTGTGTCTCTCTCACATTGATGTTTCTCTCCTCTCTCTCTCTCTCTCTCTCTCTCTCTCTCTCTCTCTCTCTCTCTCTCTCTCCTCTCTCCTCTATCTATCTATCTCTATCTCCCCCCACCCTCTCTCCCCACCCTCTCTCCCACTGTCTCTGAAAATCAATGGAAAAATATCCTTGGGTGAGGATTAACAAAATATATATGTACATATTCATAGGGAATCATCAGTAGAGTAAATGAAGCCTAGAGAAATCAGCAATTTGGAATACAAGGGAGCAAAAAAACAAAAACAAACAAACAAACAAAAAACAACTCTCAATAAGAACAACAAAAAGAAAAAAGAATCCAAAAAAGATGAGGGTGGTATAAGGAACCTTTTGTATCTTAGGGGTGCTGGAAGGAGAAACAGAGCAAGGAATTTTAAATCTATTTGAAAAAATGACAGAAAAGTTCCCTAACTTGGTGAAGGAATAGACATACAAGTCCAGGAATTACAGAGAGGCCCAACCAAGACATCATAAGTAAAATGAAAAAATTAAGGACAAAGAGAGAATCTTAAAAGCAGCAAGAGAAAAGCAGTTAGTTACCTACAAGGGAGCTCCCATAAAACTGTCAGCTGATTTCTCAGCAAAAACTTTGCCAGCCAGAAGGGATTGGCAAGAAATATTCAAAGTAATGAAAAGCAGGGACCTACAACCCAGATTACCCTACCCAGCAAAGATATCATTTAGAATCAAAGGACAAATAAAGAGCATCACCACCAAATCAGTATGAAATGTTAAAGGATCTTCTTTAAGAAGAAGAAAAACAAAGATAAAAAAATAGGAACAATAAAATGGCAGTAAGTACATATCTGTCAACAATTGAATCTAAAAATCAAAATAAACAAGCAGAACAGAAACATACTCATAGATACAGAGAATCTTTTGATGATTGCCAGATGGAAGGGTGAAAAAGGTGAAGGGATTAAGAAGTACAAATTGATTTTACGGAATAGTTATGGGCATGTAAAGTACAGCATAAGGGAATATAGTCAGTGGTATTCTAATAACTATGTATGGTGTTAGATGGGTGTGAAATTTATCGGGATGATCACTTAGTAAATTATCTAATGTTTAATCACTGGGTTGTACACCTGAAAGTAATATAATTATGTTAACTATAATTGAAAAATAAAAAATGATAAAAGAAATTAATGCTTGGTGGAGGTGGATAAATAGTAATGGGTAAGTAAATAAATAAAGTTAAAAAAAGAAGTATTGCCTCACTGGAGTGGCTCAGTTGGTTGAGCATCATCCTGTGTACCCAAAGGTTGCTGGTTTTATTTTGTATCAGGGCTCATACGTGGGTTGCAGGTTCGATCCCCAGTCAGGGAGTGTAGTGAAGATAACCAATAGATGTTTCTTTCTCTCTCCCAACCTCTCTCTAAGAATGTCCTTGGTTGAGAATTTTAAAAAAATCTCTATATATAAAAGGCTAATATGCTAAGTGTCTGACTGTCTGACCAGTCGCTATGATGCGCACCGACCACCAGGAGGCAGACACTCAACACAGGAGCTGTCATGACGAGCACTGTCCATTTATAGAGAAACGGCACCGCGCACCTGGCACCCACAAAGCAACACTTGGCTTCCCCCAAGTGGGACACAGGCCCCGCCACCACTCTGAAACGAAAGCCCACCAAATTGCAACCAATGCTGCTGAGACCCCATGGCACAAAATGTGGCCCACAGCTCAGCTCGGAAACAGTGGCTGTGGGCGCCGGGTAATGACATCACGTTGCAATGTCTGGCTTTCTCTTTCTAGTGACCACTAGCCTCCTTGCAGTTTCTTCAGCCCAGGATCATGACTTGCTTTATAGCCAGGTGCAAACATTTTACACTTTAACCAAATAACTGAAGAGTTTTCCCGTGCCTCATCTCATTTGATCCTCATAGAAGTCCTGGAGTAGATATATAGGAGACTCGGTAAAATCCTATTTTCTTTTCATTAGCTGGAAAACAGATTTAGAAAGCTTAGAAACGTGACCTGACTGAAAAGAAGTAAGAAATTGTGGACCTTGAAAATGACTTCAGGTTTTCTCACTGTGCAGAATATAGTCAAACACTGCTGCAGTTAAATATTTTACCCTTTGTTCTCCCTGCGTGATCTACAATCCCTACTTCGTGTTGATATTTACTGCTGTGTTGCTGACAATTACCTGAAAGAGAAGTTGGGGTGCTTCACTGGGCTGGAAAAAGTTTAGCTATATCAGAAAGCATGTCTAATTAAGCAAGTTTATATATATATATAAAGCCCTTGCTGGCGCCAATCGCATGCATGTGTTTCCATCTGTCATTGTCGATCGTGAATTTGGTTGACACTTCTGTTATAGAGAAAGGGCGAATAGCGATATTAAAATTTTTTCTAATTAATTTCTTTTCAATGTGCATGAATTTATGCACCAGGCCTCTAATAGATAGATAGATAGATAGATAGATAGATAGATAGATAGGTAGATAGATAAAAATAGTATTAACATGTGCCAAAAAGGACATAAAGTCCTACTACTATAACATTTACTTTAGTAACTTTTTTAATTTAAATTTTACTTTTCAATTACAATTTATAATCAATATTTTATATTAGTTTCAGATGTACTACATAGTGGTTAGATAATCATGTACTTTACACAGTGTTCCCCCCGATATTTCCAGTACCCACCATACATAGTGGCACCATACATAGTTATAATATTACTAGATGCACGGTAATGCATGGTGGAGGTGGATAAATAGTGGATAAATAATAATCGTTTTTTATTATCCATATAATACTATGGCACCATACATAGTTATAATATTACTAGATGCACGGTGCACGAAATTCGAGCACAGGGGGATGTGTCCCTCAGCCCAGCCTGCACCCTCTCCAATCTGGGACCCCTCAAGGGATGTCCGACTGCCCATTTAGGCCCGTCCTTCCTGGATCTCACAACCCAGGACTGCTAGCTCCCAACTGCTTGCCTGCTTGCCTTCCTGATTGCCCCTAACTGCTTCTGCCTGCCAGCCTGATCACCCTCTAACCACTCCCCTGACAGCCTGATTGATGGCTAACTGCTCCCCTGCCAGCCTGATTGCCCCTAACTGCCCTCCCCTGCAGGCCTGGTCACCCCTAACTGCCCTCCCCTGAAGGCCTGGTCATCCCTAACTGCCCTCCCCTGCAGGCCCAGTCGCCCCCAACTTACCTTCTCTGCTGGCCTGGTCACCCCTAACTGCCCTCCCCTGCAGGCTTGATCGCCCCCAACTGCCCTCCCTTGTAGGCCTGGTCCCTCCCAACAGCCCTCCCCTGCTGGCCTGATCTCCCACAACTGCCCTCCCTGGCAGACCTGGTCCCTCCCAACTGCCCTCACCTGCTGGCCATCTTGTGGTGGCCATCTTGTGGTGGCCATCTTGTGTCCACATGGGGGCAGCCATCTTGTGTGTTGGAGTGATGGTCAATTTGCATATTACTCTTTTATTAGATAGGATAGAGGCCTGGTGCATGGGTGGAGGCCAGCTGGTTTGCCCTGAAGGGTCAGAGTGGGGGTTCCCTTGGGGCATGGGGTGGCCTGGGCGAGGTGTCTGTGGTGGTTTGCAGGCTGGCCACACCCTCTGGCGACCCAAGCAGAGGCCCTGGTATCTGGGATTTATTTATCTTCTATAATTGAAACTTTGTAGCCTTGAGCCGAGCCAAGCCTCCTGCTCACTCCGTGGCCGTAGCCATTTTTGTTGGGATTTATTTATCTTACATAATTGAAACTTTGTAGCGGAGGCCAAGGCAGGCCAGGGCAGTGGGAGCTTGGTTTCCTCCATTGCCGGGGGCAACTCAAGTCTCCTGCTCTCTCCAGCTCCGTGGCTGCTGCCATTTTTGTTGGGATTTATTCATCTTCTATAATTGAAACTTTATTTATCTTGAAACTTTGTAGCCTTGAGTGTAGGCCTCGGCCTGCCAGGGTGGCAGGGAAGCTTGGCTTCCTCCATTGCCATGGAAACCCAAGCCTCCTGCTTGCTGCAGCTCCGTGGCCGCAGCCATCTTGCTTGGGTTAATTTGCATACTCGCTCCTGATAGGCTGATGGGCGTGGCTTGTGGGTGTAGCAGAGGTGCAGTCAATTTGCATATTACTCTTTTATTAGATAGGATTGACTACTAGTATATTCCCTATGCTGTACTCTACATCTTTATGACTGTTTTATAAGTACTAATTTCTACTTCTTAGTCCCTTCATTTTATTTTTGTCACCCTCTTTAACTTCTTTAAGTCTTTCAGAACTCATTCAGACTTAGTGAACATCAAATACAGATATTCTTACTGTATTTTTAATATGAGAGCCTGTGGTGCTTTACTAGAAAGTATATGAAAAAGCTGATTGTAATAAAACAAATCTTTGTCCAAAAAAATAATACTGTAATTGGGATTTGTTTTCTCAACTAAGGTTTGGGTGTAAAATATGTTTTTAAAACAAAGATAAAACTATGTAGGTTTTAATAATTATTTAAAATAATAAAGTATTAAATGAACTTAAATGAATAGATTTTATAAGGAGTTATTCATTTGTTCATTGAAACCTTTACTCTATTCAGGTCTCCAGCTCTACCATCTCTGCCCTTCTTTTAGTATATGACCTCATTTCTAACATGAAAAAAGTACAAAAGCCGTCACAATGAGAACTCCTCCAGTTTTTTGCCTCTGAACCAACTTCTTTGCATCTATATTTATCCTTTTCTCTATCATCTTCCCATTTCAGTGGAAGAAGTATTTCTCTTTCTAGACACTAACATCTCTTCAGTGTTTCAGTCTTTGTTCTCTTAATCTTTTTCTCTGTCTCCTGTATCAGCAGCTTATTTTCTCTGGTTCCTTCCTGATAGTACTTAACATATTCAAGTTTCTTCCATCTTAAAAAAACAAATAACTCTTTAACCTTGTGTATTACTCTAGCTGCTGCCTTATTTTCTCCCCTTCAAAGAATTATCTACATTTATTGTTACAATTTACTTATGCCCTATTCATTCCTTAGTCTTCTGCTATATAGACTCTGCTACTAAATCACTGCAACTATTTTAGCCTCGTCCACTATCCAATAGTGACTTCATCATTTCTAAATTCAGCAGACTCTTTTTTTCCCCCCAGCATACTCTTTTTAGTCCATCTTTTACTAGACCTCTCGGCAACTTTTAGTACTATTTGTGCCCTTTTTGAAAATTTTTTTCTTGCTCTTCTCCATTGGTCTCATCTACACTCATGTCTTACATTACTATGTATATGCTGATTACAGAAACTTTTTTTTTGAGCTTTAGATGTGTTTATTTAGCTTGCCATCCTCATTTAGGTGTCTCACAGGTACCCAAAATGGAACAATCATTGTCCTGTTTCCTCAAATCTTTTTCTCCTGCTATATTTTTTATTCCAGTCCATGATGTTATCAATGACCTGTTGCCAGAGGCAGGAATTATCTGATTCCTCCATATTATTTCTTATATTCAATGACCAAATGCTATTGGTTTTACTTCTCATTGGTTCTGCTTGTTTACTCTCTATAGTAACCACCATACTATAGTAGCCACCATCTTCTCTCACCTGAGAAATTTTAATACTATTTCTTTTAACTGGTCTCTCTGCCTCCTGTTCTTATTGACTCCCTCTAAGCATTCAAAAGACAGTTAAAGATATTTTTCCTAAATAAAATATAATTAATATTCTCTGGCTAAAAATCTTCAATGGAGTGCTTTCTGTTGTTCGTAGAGTAAAAAGACTTTTATGTTCTGCTTCCTAATTATATCCCCAGCCTCATCTCCAGTTGTTTATTATATCTGCTTTTTTCCTCAAATGTTTTTCTCCCTTAACTGACACACATACTCTCTGTGGTTTGTACTTGACCTGTCATAGTATTTATTATTTTTTATTGTGGTAGATTAGTTATTTACCTATCTAGTCTAGTAGATACAGAAAGCTTAAAAGAGGAAATCCCATTGTAACCCTGGTACCTACGGTTCTGAATATATAGCAAGTGCTTAATAAACACATATTGAGTGAATCTCTTTGAAGGTAATTTGAGGATGTGAGGATACCACCATGCTTTAAATTATAACCATTTTGTACTTTAGTGATGCATTTGTTTTTTTAACCTACTAATATGTGAATAGGTATGGGTTTTAGAAAGCAAGTTTTCTTTTATGTGTGTGTATTGTACATAGAAAGGAAGTGTATACATAAATAAGAGCAGAAAAAAACCTATTATTGGAAGTCAGAAACTCCATTGTCTTCTGCGGACAAATCTTTATGTTCCTTTGAATCTAAATTCCCTGTTCAAATAATGGGATTGGACTAGATTGTCTAAAAACATTTCTCTTGTATGACACTCCAAATATATGTGAGAGGTATTAAATGTATAACTATGTAATTTTTATTTTTATTTTATTAAAATGCATATAAATTTATATTTATCTGCATATTAAAATAACTTTGTTTTTGCAGGAAAGATGATAAAGACTATGCTTTAAAACAAATAGAAGGAACCGGAATCTCTATGTCGGCATGTAGAGAAATAGCAGTAAGTGGAGCTTTTTTTATCATCATTATTACCAACTGACTTAGAAAGTCAATTATGTAGGTCTCTGAATTGTGATTGTCATATATAAACATTAATTGGAAGTTAGTAAATATTTTCATATCAACTATATGTAGAAGAATATATTCATTATGTAGAGGTGTCATGTAAATCTAACATTTCTATATAATTTATTTTATTGGTATTTATTTTATTGGTATTAAATCAATCTCTGTTATCTATATAAATATATTTTTTCCAATAAAAATCACTAAATAATTAAGGGTTTAGTTTTTATTTCATCTAGTACAGTGGTTGGCAAAACTGCGGCTTGCCGCTCTGTTGACTAATGGGTTTGCCGACCACTGATCTAGTATAATAAAAGTCATATGTTAGTTCATATAAAATTAATATTTCTATTTTAATGATGTTGTTACTTATGTGACCTGAAAATGAGATCATGTTATTTGATTTTCATAGTATCTGTCTATTTATATAAACATATATGCCTTTTTCTTTTGGGAGCATAGCTTTCCATATGGTACTAGATTCAGGGGTGGGCAAACTTTTTGACTCGAGGGCCACAATGGGTTCTTAAACTGGACTGGAGGGCCGGAACAAAAGCATGGGTGCAGTGTTTGTGTGAACTAATATAAATTCAAAGTAAAGGAGCGGAGGGGAGAGCAAGAGAACCCTCCGCTCTTTCGGCTCCGCGGGCCGGATAGAATAGCCGAACGGGCCGGATCCAGCCCGCGGGCCGTAGTTTGCCCACGGCTGTACTAGAATCTCATTTTGATTTCAAAGGAAAATATTCTTTATGTTAATCCATTACTAACTATTCATACAATTAAATTGAGCATTACTCCCATGAGATTTTACTTCAGTTTTTAATATTGTAAAACTGTGGGTCCAAATGTGTTTTTTTTCTGGCTTTAATTTAAATAATTTTACTCATTTAACAAATTCTATACCATAAGAATTTTAACTAACAGTCATTTATTGTGTATCATGTTGATAGGAACTAGAGTAAGTAGAAGTAAAGAAACGGAACAAGAGTTTCTGGCCATAAGTATTTACATGCTGATGAGGAAAGCCTAATAAATCTATACTAATAAAAGGGTAATATGCTAATTAGACTGGGTCGACTGGACATCTTCCAGATGTCCGACTTCCTTCCGGACAGAGCCATGATGGTGGGAGCTGAGGCAGAGGCAGTTAAGGGCGAGATCAGACTGGCAGGAGAGGGCAGTTGGGGGTGAGATCAGGCCGGCAGGGGAGGGCAGTAGGGGCCAGTCCAGCAGGAGAGGGCAGTTGGGGGCAAACAGGCTGGCAGGGCAGGGCAGTTAGGGGTGATCAGGCAGGCAGAGGCAGTTGGGGGCGAGATCAGGCCGGCAGGGGAGGGCAGTTGGGGCAAACTGGCCAGCAGGGGAGGGCAGTCGGGGATGACCAGGCCTGCAGGGGAGGGTAGGTGGGAGCAACCAGGCCGGCAGGGGAAGGCAGTTGGGAGCATTAGGTAGACAGGCAGGTGAGTAGTTAGGAGCCAGTGGTCCTGGATGGATTGCTAGAGGGATGTCTGACTGCCGGTTTAGGCCCAATCCCACAGGCAGTCGGACATCCCCCGAGGGGTCCTGGATTAGAGAGGGTGCAGGCCGGGCTGAGGGACACCCCTTCATGCACCGGTCCTCTAGTCTTATAATACAGTGTTCCAAGACTATGATAGAAATGTACACAGAATGGGAGAAGGGTATACCTCTAAACTACAGAAGTCACGGAAGGTTCCAGGTTTTGGAGGACATGTAAGAATTACCAACATGAGGGAAGAATAGGGTGAGATGGAGGGCATTCTTAGCCAAAGGTATGCCGGGTTGGAAATTGTATTTTACTTAATTGGTACATTTTTCATAATTTTGAATCTTGAGGCAAATCTGTACATTAACTGTCAGTTCTTCAACACCTACTATTATAGTCAGTTTAAAGGATTAAAATCCATTGAACTATGGTAGTGACATAAGGAGTCATGATAGTGATTACTTTTGGAGTGGATGGAGTGGCATGGATGGGGGACAAGGTAGTTTTCAGAATGCTAGTAATGTTCTATTTCTTGATCTTACTCTGAGTCTGGTTAAATGGGCTTAATATGTGAAAACTCACTGAGCTGTGCTCTTGTGGGTGAGTGCTTTTCTCTATGTTTATTATATTTCAACCAAAAGTTTTAAAGACAAACAAAACTCCATTGATTTCAGGAACAGACATATTTATGTTTATATTGAAAACTGTAAATTTAGTTTAAGCACAAAAAGGAATATGAAAGCTTATTTTAATGTACTAATTGTGGTTCTTCAGCCTAAGGTGAACAGAAATTTTTAATTTTGATTAATTTATGAATTTTTTCCTTTTATGACAATTGTTTTCTGTGTCTGGCTAAAGAAATCTTTATCGATCCACTGATTGTGAAGATAATTATGTTTTCTTCAAAAAGCTTTTATAGATTTAACTTTATTTTCTAGTCTGTGATTAAATTTTGTTTGTGATATGCTGTAGGGTTTGAGGCTCTTCTCTTCTCATTCCATATGAATATACAATTGTTTTTTGAAGTTATTCAATTTCCTGTTGAATTCCTTTGGTACCTTTGTAGAAAACTAAATGGCTTTGTAAGTGTAGGACCATTTCTGAGCTCTATTTCATTCTATTGATCTCTTTGTCTATCCTTATGCCAATACTAGATTATTCTAGCTCAGCGATTTTCAAACTGTGTGCTACAAGAATTTTTAAAACATGCAATACCTATAGGATTGAGGCCTGGTGCACGGGTCGGAGCCAGCTGGTTTGCCCTGAAGGGTGTCCCAGATCAGGGTGGGGGTTCCCTTGGGGCGTGGGGCAGCCTGGGTGAGGGGCCTGTGGTGGTTTGCAGGCCGGCCACACCCCCTGGCGACCCAAGCAGAGGCCCTGGTATCTGGGGTTCATTTATCTTCTACAATTGAAACTTTGTAGCCTGGAAACTTTGCAAGCCTTCTGCTTGCTCCGTGGCGGCAGCCATTTCTGTTGGGATTTATGTATCTTCTATAATTGAAACTTTGTAGCCTTAAGCGGAGGCCTGGGCCAGCCAGGGTGTGTGGAAAGCTTGGCTTTCTCTATCGCCGCGGGCAGCCCTAGCCTCCTGCTCTTTCCAGCTCCGTGGCTGCCACCATTTCTGTTTGGATTTATGTATCT
Source organism: Plecotus auritus (assembly GCF_963455305.1). Lineage (NCBI taxonomy): Eukaryota > Metazoa > Chordata > Mammalia > Chiroptera > Vespertilionidae > Plecotus > Plecotus auritus. The sequence goes on along the minus strand of NC_137772.1, from coordinate 127,123,194 downwards.
TCTATCATTGAAACTTTGTAGCCTTGAGTGGAGGCCTAGGCCGGCAAGGGCAGGCGGAAAGCTTGGCTTCCTCCATTGCCAGGGAAACCCAAGCCTTGCTCCTGCTCTCTGTGGCCGTAGCCATCTTGGTTGGGTTTATTTGCATATTTGCTCCTGATTGGCTGGTGGGTGTGGCTTGTGGGTGTGGCAGAGTGATGGTTAATTTGCATATTACTCTTTTATTAGATAGGATTTTTAATGGCTAGTCAATTTCTAATTCTAAAAAATCCTTGCTGGGGTTATGATTTCGATCGATTCAGAGAATTTACACCTTAATGATATTGAAACTTCCAAGCCATGAATTTAGAAAGATGCACTTTCCATTTTATAATGTTTTCTTTCATTTCTCTCAGTGTTTTATAGTTTTTAGTATAAAGTTTTTGTACATCTTTTGTTAAATTCACTCCTAAGCACTTCATGTTTTCTGACAACATTATATATGGAATTATTTGAAAGTTTTTATTTTCCATTTATTTGATTCTGTACTTAGAAATACAGTTGGTTTTTTAATGTTGTATATATATTTATGTACTTATACTGTATATATTACATATCTAAATTCACTGGTAGGTTTTTGGTGATATATTGGGATTTTCTATATAATTATATCATCTATGACTAAAAATGATTTTACTTCTTTCCATCTTTATGCTTTTTAATTTTTTTTTTTAATTGCACTGTCTAGGACCTTGCATGCAATGTTGAATAATAGTGAGAGCAGATCTCTGTGACTTGTTCCCAATCATGGGGTCAAGTATTTTCAGTGTTTCACCATTACATGAAATGCTGACTATAGCTTTTTCATAGATGTCATTAGCCAGGCTTAGGTTGTTGTCTTCTATTTTTTCATAAATGGTATTGAATTTTATCAAATGCTTTTTGTGTTGTTAAGGAGTTCTAGGTAATATGAGTTTGAAGGATGTTAGTCTAATTATCTTTCCTATACTGCAAGCATGTCAAACTCGCGGCCCACAGGCCGCATGCAGCCCACAATGAATATTTTTGCGGCCCAGCCAATATAACAGTATGTGAGAAACATTTTAATAAAAATTTTGTAACTTATTTTTACAATATCCTGTTATATACAATTATTAAATAACGAACTACAATGCTCGCTAATGACTGGTTACTATAATCGTGTTGCGTTCATTTCCCTTACATGCCTTATGTGCAGGCGCACCATTTCTCTCCATTAATACTAGCAGCGAATATTTTAGCAGCGGATTGCCACGTCATTAGTCTTGGACTGACTTGTTTGGTGTGTGCAACAGGAAATATTTCACTTTCAGAGAATAAGAAAAATAGGTTTATTTGCATTACGCTTATTAATTTGTGCTGTTATTCAGTATCTGGTAAGTTTATTTTCAAGAAAAAATATTAATTTTATTATTTATTTATTTTAAAATATATTTTATTGATTTTTTTTTTATAGAGAGGAAGGGAGAGGGATAGAGAGTTAGAAACATCGGTGAGAGAGAAACATCGATCGGTTGCCTCCTGCACACTCCGTACTGGATATGTGCCTGCAACTAAGGTGCATGCCCTTGACTGGAATTGAACCTGGGACCCTTGAGTCCACAGGCCAACACTCTAGCCCAGGGGTGGGCAAACTTTTTGACTCGAGGGCCACAATGGGTTCTTAAACTGGACCGGAGGGCCGGAACAAAAGCATGGATGGAGTGTTTGTGTGAACTAATATAAATTCAAAGTAAAGGAGCGGAGGGGAGAGCAAGAGAACCGGATAGAACAGCCGGATCCGGCCCGCGGGCCGTAGTTTGCCCACGGCTGCTCTAGCCACTGAGCCAAACTAGTTAGGGCTCATTTTTATTTTAAAAAATATTCTTTTTTATTATTTTATGTTATCAATTACTCATTAATTTCAGCCTTTTGTATTCAGCATGCCTCTATCGAAATAAACCTACATTTCTATGAAAATTGAAGCTTTTGGTTTTTCGCAGCCCACATAAACTTAAACCTTATTTATTTGGCATGTGTTAGCCTTTGAGTTTGACATGCTTTGCTGTACTGTCTTTGTCTTTGGTGTCCGGATTATAGTGTCCTCATGAAAAAAGTTAGGGAGCATTTTTTCATCCTCTATTTTCTGACAGAGTTTCTATATGATTTGGTTTTCAAACAAATCACTTCCCCAACATCCTTCTGGAATGAATTAAGTTTGAGAACCTAAGATCCACGTATATAGGGATTTGCCTTACTCTTCTATTTTATATACTTCTGAAAAAAGCTTATATAATAAAGAGGTAATATGCAAATTGACCATCATGCCCTTGCACAAGATGGCCACCCCCATGTGGTCACAAGATGGCCGGCAGGGGAGGGCAGTTGTGGGTGATCAGGCCAGCAGGGGAGGGCAGTTGGGGGCAACCAGGCCGGCCGGGGAGGGCAGTGGTAGACGACTGGGCCTTCAGGGGAGGGAGGGCAGTTGGGGGGGGACCAGACCTGCAGGGGAGGGCAGTTAGGGGTCACCAGGTCGGCAGGGGAAGGCAGTTGGGGGCGATCAGATCAGCAGGGGAGGGCAGTTGGGGGCAATCGGGCCGGCAGGGTAGCAGTTAGGCGTCGATCAGGCTGGCAGGCGAGTGGTTAGGGGTTGATCAGGCTGGCAGGCAGAAGCGGTTAGGGGCAATCAGGCAGTAAGGCAAGCAAGTAGTTGGGAGCTAGCAGTCTCGGATTGTGAGAGGGATGTCCCAGATTGGAGAGGGTGCAGGCTGGGCTGAGGGACACCTCCCTGCACCCCCCCCCCCCACGAATTTCATGTACCAGGCCTTTAGTTTCCATAATAAATAAAGAGAAAGAAAATCCCATCTTCTCTGCCAAATCTTATCAGACCTTTCTCCCTTCCATGTATGAAATCTTCCTCTTAGAAGTCCTGTTTTCCCACCACTGACCTTCATATTCTTTTACTAGAGGCCCAGTGCATGAAATTTGAGCACTGGTAGGGTCCCTAGTGGCTGCAGGCTGGGTACTCCCTCCTTTGCCCTGGCTGCCCACCCCCACCGCTGGCCAGGGCCTTTCTCCCTTCCCACAGCTGACTGCCAGTGCTAGGGCCTCCCTCCCTTCCCCTGGCTGGCCCTGGTCGAACTCCCGCAAGAACTCTGGTCGAGGGGACAATTTGCATACTAGGTTTGGGGAGGTATTGGTTGGTATTGGCCATGGAGTATTGGCTTTGTATTTTAAAAGTTAATTAATTTTTAAAGCATTTAAATCTTGATTCTACCTAAGAATATCATCTTGAGCAAATTATTTAATCTGCTATTTCCTCATTTGTAAAATAAAAGTACTGTAATCCCCCTTTATCCACAGGGGATATGTTCTCCTGCTGGGTGTCTAAAAAAACACACGTAGTACTGAGCCCTATATACTATTCAGTTGACCCTTAAACAACATGGGGTTTAGGGGCACTGAAACTGCCCACCCTCTGTCCTGCACAGTTGAAAATCTGAGCATAACTTTTTTATTTATTATATATTTTTTATTGATTGAGAAAAGGAGAGAAAGAGAGAGAGAGAGAAAGAAATGTTGATTCATTGTTACACTTATTTATGCATTCATTGGTTGATTCTTGTATGTGCCCTGACTGGGGATTAAACCCACAACCCTGGCATATAGGAACAACACTAACCAACTAAGCCACTGGCCAGGGCCCGAGCATAACTTTTGACTTTCCAGACACTTAACTAATAGCCCACTGTTGACCAGAAGCCTTAAGAATAACATAAATACTAGATTAACACATATTTTAATATATGTATTATATAATGTATTCTTAAAATAAAGAAAACAAAATGTCATTAAGAAAATCATAAGGGCCCAGCGACATGGCTCAGTGGTTGAGTATCAACCTAAGAACCAGGAGGTCATGGTTCAATTCCCAGTCAGGGCATATGCCTGGGTTGTGGGCTTGATCCCCAGTGTGAGGCATGCAGAAGGCAAATGATTCTCTCTCATCATTGATGTTTTTGTCTCTGCCTGCCCCCTTCCTCTCTGAAATCAATTTAAAAAAAATTTTAAAAAAGAAAATCATAAGGAAGAGAATATACTTATGGTATTTATTGAAAAAAAATCTATGTATAAGTGGACCTGTGCAATTCAAACCCATGTTGTTCAAGGGTCAGCTGTACTGTTTTTTCCTATAGCTACCCATGGTAAGTTTTAATTTATAAATTAGGCACAATAAGAGATAAACAATAATAACTAATAGTAAACGAGAACAACTATGACAATATCCTATCTAATAAAAGAGTAATATGCAAATTGACCACCACTCCAACACACAAGATGGCTGGACCCACGTGGTCAAAGATGGCTGCCCCCATGTGGACACAAGATGGCCACCACAAGATGGCCAGCAGGGGAGGGCAGTTGGGAGGGACCAGGCCTGCAAGGGAAGGCAGTTGTGGGCAATCAGGCCAGCAGGAGAGGGGAGTTGGGAGGGACCAGGCCTGCAAGGGAGGGCAGTTGGGGGCGATCAAGCCTGCAGGGGAGGGCATCTTTAGGGGCAACCAGGCCGGCAGAGGAGGGAAGTTGGGGGCAACCAGGCCTGCAGGGAAGGGCAGTTGGGGGGGGACCCAGGCCTGCAGGGGAGAGCAGTTGGGGGGGACTAGGCCTGCAGGGGAGGGCAGTTAGGAGTGACCAGGCCTGCAGGGGAGGGCAGTTAGGGGTGACCAGGCCTGCAGGGGAGGGCAGTTAGGGGCAAACAGGCTGGCAGGGGAGCAGTTAGGCATCAATCAGGCTGGCAGGGGAGTGTTTAGGGGGTGATTAGGCTGGCAGGCAGAAGCGGTTAGGGGCAATCAGGAAGGCAGGCAGGCAAGCAGGTGGGTGACTTGTAGGATTGGGCCTAAACGGGCAGTCGGACATCCCTGAGTGGTCCCAGGCTGGAGAGGGTGCAGTCTGGGCTGAGGGACTCCCCCTCCCCCCCGTGCACAAATTTCCTGCACCGGGCCTCTAGTACTGTAATAAAAGGTAGTAAATGGCTTTGGGGTCATTATTTAGTAAAATAAAGGTTACTTGAACACAGGCATGGTGATACCATGATAATGAATCTGATAACTGAGACAGTTACTAAGTGACTAATGGGTGGGTAGTGTATGCAGTGTGGATATGCTAGACAAGGGGGATGATTCATATCCGGGCCTAGATGGCATGAGATTTCATCATGCTACTTAGATTGGCACCCATTATTTCTGGAATTTTCAACTTAATATTTTTAGACCACAGTGATGGTGGGTATCTGAAACCATAGAAAGTAAAACTGTGGATAAGGGGTCTACTGTAATATAAATACATATTTCATAGGTTAATTCATGATTCAGATAATGTATGTCATATGCTTAGCACCATACTTGGCTGTTTGGAAGAGCTTAATAAAATGGTTGCTATTTAAACTTAAAAAAAAAAATACAGGAACTAAACCTTATCTTGGAGGTGAAATTGAAGCAATATCTAAGAATAGCTTTATATGTAGGTTTCTAATAATTGGAGAGAACTTTTGCCAGAGCTTTGGAATTTGTTTGTGTTACTTTCCACTCTGCCAGTTTCCAGAAAGGACTTGAAATAGCTGCCTAGCCAAGAAGTGTGAGGTAATGGAGAAAACACTGACCCAGAACTGAGATGAACTTGGCACTAGGTTTAGCTGTTTCAACCAGTTGGATGATCCTGGGTGACCCTAAACTCTGGGCTTTCCCTATCAGATTCTTTGCCTTGTTTATTAGTTGGGATATGGTCACTTTTAGGTACTGTCCTTTAGGTTTGAGGATTTGTACATAATCTCTAAAGTCTCATAAGTTTGAAATTATATTCTAAAAGCAGAAATATATAACTTGAATTTAATCTTGCTTCTGAATAAAATAATTATCACCTTTTAGAGAATAATATAAGTGACAAAATGTATAATCAATTCATTCTGAATTTATTTTAGAGCCCCTGATACTTTAACATTCTATTTATATTGATTCTTGTTTTGGTGTCAGTGTTCTCATAAAAGGTACTGAAGTTGTAAGTTCTAAGACCTTGATATTCTCACATGCCCGTCAAGTATTTGGAACACATTTGGAAGGCACTGTGTAAGTTAACTTTTAAAAAATATATTAGGCTTCATTAGAAGATTTTTCTTGACATTATTGATATTATTTGTGTTTTTGCCTGATGGGATGGGAGTGCTTTTTAACTGATGGAAAATTAGGGTCACTTTCATTATTAAATATTTAGGATAAAATAAGGAGATAAAAGACTTTAAATAGAAGAATATTCTTCTAGGAGGTGAGAAAGATTAAACCCATGAAAATGTGTACTATTTGGATGCTTCTGTCTGTATAAATTATGTATTATTTTATGAAAATGTTTACAAAATTTTAATCAACTTTACTACATAATTTAAATGCCTGAAAAAAACAGGTACTCTTTGTCACAAAGTTACATATCTTAATTCTCATTTGATATTTGGTGTTAATGAATGTGTTTTCTAATGTTTTAGTTCATTTTTAAAAGAATTGCAACCTAAAGATTTGTTTTAAGTTCAATTGTTTTGTGATGTTAAAACATAGACAACTAGCAGAATGGGAGAAAATATTTCTAAATTGTGTGTCTGTTAAGGGATTAATGTCTAAATTATATAAAGAATTATAGCTCAACAACAACAACAAAAAAAACCCAACTCAGAAATGACCAAAAGACATGAACACACATTACTCCAAAGAAAATATACAAATGACCAATAAGCACATGAAATGATGCTCAACATCATTAGCCATTAGGGAAATGCAAATCAAAATCACAATGAGACACTACTTCATACCAATTAGGATTCAGCTGTTTAAAAAAAAGTAAGTGTGCTGAAGATGTGGAGAATTTGAAACCCTCATGCATTGCTGATGGGAATGTAAATTGGTACAGCTGCTGTAAAACCAGTGTGATGGTTTCTTAAAAAATTAAACATAGAATTATCATATGATCCAGCCATTTCACTTCTAGGCATATACCTAAAGCATTCAAAGTAGTGGACTCAGGTACCTGTATACCAATGTTAACAGCAGCATTATTCAGAGTAGCCAAAAACATGGAAACAACTCATGTTCATCAGCAGATGAATAGATAAACAAAATGTGGTGTAAAGCTACATAGGAGTGTATTCAGCCATAAAAAGGAATGAAATTCTGACACATGCTACAACATGGATAAACGTTAACGATATTATGCTAAGTGAAATAAACCAGGCACAAAAAGGACAGATACTGTATAATTCTACTTACATAAGGTACCTAGAATAGGCAAGTTCATGGAAACAGAAAGTATAGAGGTTAACAACGGCTGAGAGGTAGAGGGAAATGGGGATTTCTTGTTTAATGGATACCAAGTTTCTGTTTAGGATAATGAAAAATTTCTAAAATGGAGAATAGGGATGGTTGCATAACATTGAGAATGAACTTAATACTAATGAATTGTACACTTAAAATTGTTAAAATGATAATTTTTTATTATAAAATTTTACCACAATAAAATCTACACTAATAAAAGAGAAACATGCAAATTAACCATCACTCCACTACGCCAAGCTACACCCACCAGCCAATCAGGAGCTAGTATGCAAATTAACCTAACCAAGATGGCAGCTGGCCACAGAGCTAGAGCAAGCAGGAGGCTTGGGTTGCCCCCGGCAATGGAGGAAGCCAAGATTCCCCGCCCGTCCTGGCCAGTCCTGGCCTCCACTCAAGGCTACAAAGTTTCAATTATAGAAGATGAATAAATCCCAGATACCAGGGCCTCCGCTTGGGTCGCTGGAAGGTGTGGCCGGCCTGCAAACCATCACAGGCCCCTCGCCTAGGCCACCCCATGCCCCAAGGGAACCCCCACCCTGATCTGGGACACCCTTCAGGGCAAACCAGCCGGCCTCCACCTGTGGACCAGGCCTCTATCCTAGCTAATAAAAGAGTAATATGCAAATTGACCATCACTCCAACACACAAGATGGCTGCCCCCATGTGGACACAGATGGCCGCCACAAGATGGCCAGCAGGGGAGGGCAGTTGGGAGGGACCAGGCCTGCAAGGGAGGGCAGTTGGGGGCAATCAAGACTGCAGGGGAGGGCAGTTAGGGGTAACCGGGCCAGCAGAGGAGGGAAGTTGGGGGCGACCGGGCCTGCAGGGAAGGGCAGTTGGGGGGGGACCCAGGCCTGCAGGGGAGAGCAGTTTTGGGGGACCAGGCCTGCAGGGGAGGGCAGTTAGGGGCAATCAGGCTGGCATGGGAGCAGTTAGGCATCAATCAGGCTGGCAGGGGAGTGGTTAGGGCAGGGGTGGGCAATCTTTTTGACTTGAGGGCCACATTGGGTTCTTAAACTGGACCGGAGGGCTGGAACAAAAGCATGGATGGAGTGTTTGTGTGAACTAATATAAATTCAAAGTAAAGGAGCGGAGGGGAGAGCAAGAGAACCGGATAGAACAGCTGGATCCGGCCCGCGGGCCGTAGTTTGCCCACGGCTGGGTTAGGGGTTGATCAGGCTGGCAAGCAGAAGTGGTTAGGGGCAATCAGGATGGCAGGCAGGCGAACAGTTTGGAGCCAGTAGTCCTGGATTGTCAGAGGGATGTCAGACTGCCCGTTTAGGATCGGGCCTAAACGGGCAGTCGAACATCCCTCTCAGGGTCCCTGATTGGAGAGGGTGCAGGCTGGGCTGAGGGACAACCTCCCTCCCCACCCATGCACGAATTTCGTGCACTGGGTCTCTAGTATTAAAATAAAACAAAGTTAAAAACCAACTAGGGAGGAGGATCAACATAGTGGTGTAGGTAAACACAGTACTCACTTCCTCCCACAACCACCTCAAAATTACAACTAAACTACACAACAGCCATCATTAAGAACTGTTTTAAATCTGATGGAATGGAAGTCCTACAACTAGAGAATTAAAGAAGAAGCCACATTGAGACTAGTAAGAGTGGCAGAGGCACATAACGGGCTGCTTCGACACCAACTTGTAGTGTTTGTTTAATTGGGAGGGATGTTGGCTGTGGAGGTACCCATGAGGAGCAAGGAGTCCCAAGCCACATCAGAAGCCTCAGCCCAGGGTTCCAGTGCTGGGAAGAGAAGTACCCATAACTTCAGGCTGTAAAATCCCGCAGAGATTGTGGCTGAGTGACACTGAAGGTGGCTGGAGTCCCAGGCATTTCCTATTAAAGGGCTGCTGCACAGACTTATTCAGACTCACTCTCTCTGAGCTCCAGTGTTGGGGCAGCAGCCTGAAAGGATCCAGGGATATGCAAGGAGGAACTAAATTGTCTGGCATCAGGGCAAGAACTGGGGGCAGCTTTCTCCCAGACAGAAGTGCTGGCAGAGGTAATTGTTCCTTTGCTGAGACCTCCCAGTCACAGTGCCAGCAGGCAGTCACCATATCTGAGTCTCCATCAACCTGGCCCAGACTGCTCATACTAGTGATTCCCTGCGACCCTGCCAAACCCAATTTGCAGCCGCACTGAAGTTGTTTGCAGTGGCTTTTCCATATGAATGGCCTGTCCTAGTTCAGGCTACAGACTTTCCTAAAATCTCTCAAATAAGCAGGAGCTGGCCTCAGCGTACCCCATACTTGTTGTTAAGTGGCCCTAGGCCTGACACTAGCAACCGGCTGCACAGCTTGGCCTCTCCTGGGCACATTCAAGCGCAACACAAGTAGCAGATCACTCTAGCTTGTGCCAGGTGGCTTCAGGCAGGGCACAGGCAGTAGCTGATTTTGAACCTTCCATGAGGCTCCAGAGTCAGTACACCTGGTGCTCAGCTTCAGACTACACCAGATTACAACCCTACCACGCCAGATTACAGCCCTACCACATCCATGAGCAACGCACTCAAGGGGCTGACTAGTGAGCACCAAAAAGTTCCGCTCCCTAGGGGTGTCTTCTGCATAGCATCTCTTCCTCTATAGTCACAGCTGGTTCACATAGCTCGTTTGCCTGGGGGTCAGTCCCTCATAATGACAAGATCAGCAATGAAGGCTCAAGTACAACGGGACAGTGCACACAGCCCACATAGAGGCACACTTACAGTGCCCAGCTGAGCCACTGGGCCCTACAGAACAACTAGTACACGAGGCCATTCTACCAATTCCAGGAGAAATAGCAGCTCTACTGAATACACAGAAACAAACACAAGGAAGCAGCCAAATTGTGGAGACAAAGGAACATGTCACAAATGAAAGAACAAGAAGTCTCCAGAAAAAGAACCAAATGAAATGGAAGTAAGCAAACTACAGAGTTCCAAACAATGGTTAAAAGGATGCTCAAGGAACTTAAGGAGATCTTCAAGGAACTTAGTGAGAACATAAAAGACATGAAAAAGGATCAGTCAGAAATGAAGGATACACTAACTGAAATGAAGATAAATTTTATGATCAACTGAAAAATAAACCTGCTGCTGGACCAGCATGGTTCAGTGGTTGAGCATTGACCTATGAATCAGGAGGTCATGGTTTGATTCCCAGTCAGGGCACATGCCCGGTTGCAGGCTCCAGTGTGGAGCCATGCAGGAGGTAGCCGATCAATGATTCTCTCTCATCATTGATGGTTCTATCTCTCCCTCTCCCTTCCTCTCTGAAATCAATAAAAATATATTTTTAAAAATTAGCCTGCTCTCTCGCCAGCATGGTTCAATGGTTGAATGTTGACGTATGAACCAGCAGGTCATGGTTTGATTCCCAGTGAGTGCACATGCCCGGGTTGTAGCTCAATCCCTAGTAGGGGGAGTGCAGCCAATCAATGATTCTCTCTCATCATTAATGTTTTTCTCTTTCCCTCTCCCCTTGTCTCTGAAATCAATAAAAAATATATTTGAAAAGTTAGCCTTGTAAATGTGGTCAAACATTAAATTAACTCATCCATAGTGCCTTTGACAGGGTGAGACCAAATGATTTTGCCAGTCTTATCCAGCCCACAGGCCATACGTTCCCCAACCCTGCTTTAAGGGATCATTTCTAAGGGAAAGCCCTCAGGTGCAGCCTTGCCTAGCCTTCTCTATTGCCAGCATATTCTTAATTGCCTATCTCATTCCAGCTCCATCTGCTATTTTGGGGCTCAGAAGCAGCATAAACAAACAAACAAACAAACAAACAAAAAATAGCTTTACAGGGAATCAACAGTAAAATAGAGGATGCCAAGAAACAAATCAGTGATTTGGAATATAAAGAAGTAAAAAACACCCAATCAGAAGAGCAAAAAGAAAAAAAGATTCCAAAAATATGAAGATAGTGTAAGGAGCCTCTGGGACAATTTCAAGTGTACCAACATTCGCATCATGGGGGTGCCAGAAGGAGAATAGACAGCAAGATATTGAAGAATAATGACAGAAAACTTCCCCTACCTGGTCAAAGAAACAGATATACAAGTCCAGAAAGCACAGAGTCCCAAATTAGAGGAACCCAAAGAGGCCCACACCAAGACACATCATAATTAAAATGCAAAATGTTTTAAACAAAAAGAGAACCTTAAAAGTAGCAAGAGAAAAGCAGTTAGTTACCTACAAGGGAGCACCCATACACTTGTCAGCTAGTTTCTCAACAGAACCTTTGCCAGCCAGAAGGGATTGGCAAGAAATATTCAAAGTAATGAAAAGCAAGGATTTATATCTGAGATTACTCTACCCAGCAAAGCTATCATTTAGAATTGAAGGTCAGATAAAGAGCTTCACAGAAAAGAAGAAGCTAATGGAGTTCGTCACCACCAACCCAGTATTACATGAAATGTGAGTCTTCTTTAAGAAGAAGAAAAAGATAAAAATATGGGCAATAAATACATATCTATCAGTAATTGAATGTAAAAGTAAAAATAAGCAAACAAGAATCTAATTAACAAAATAAACTGGTGAATAAAATAGAACCAGAGGCATGGAAACTTGAAACAAACTGACGAATCTCAGAGGGAAAGGGGGAGGGCAGGGCAGGAAGAGATTAACCAGAGAACTTATATGCATAAATGCATTACCCATGGACACAGACAACAGGGTGGTCTGGGGCAGGGTGGGATTTCGGTGAAGGAGAGCAATGGAGGGGAAAGGGGGGAACATCTGTAATACTCTCAACAATAAAGATTTTTTTAAAAAACAGCTAAACCATCAATTGCCAACCAGTGGTTCCCAGACCACTGGTGGTCCGTGAGGTCCGAAAGGTTGGTGACCGCTGAACTAAATAACAAGGTAGATTTATTCTGATAATATCTTTTCCCCAAAGATTTTTTCTCATTTATTACTGAAGCACCTTGTATGGACATGTAAAATTGTGTGGGGACTTACTAGATTTTTAGGATTGAAAACTATTAGATTTTAGGATTGGGTTTGTATTGCCTTTGATTTACAAATTGTGTTTTCAAACATTTTTATGGCCAAGATTTTTAAATGGATTTCCTTTGTTTTGCAGTTACTTCGAGAGCTTAAGCATCCAAATGTCATCTCTCTTCAAAAGGTGTTTCTGTCTCATGCAGACAGGAAAGTATGGCTTCTGTTTGACTACGCTGAACATGACCTCTGGGTAAGGTGAATTGCTGGTAGACATAGGGTCACTAGTTTCAATCAGGGGTAATAAGAGTGACTAAAAACATTTCAAAATAGAAGTAACCTCATAAAATGTAGTTTATATAGTGCCAAGTCTAGAATATTTTGCTTTGTGTCACATTTTGATTTTTCTAGTTTGACCTTTGTAACATATTACAGAAAAAAATAGAATCTGAAGAGTATAAACAGCTATTCAATATTGTTGCCTAGCTATACATTTTTGATAAAAATTAAAAAATCTGTATAAACTTTTGTTATAAAATTTAAAAGCAGCATATTTCCTTTTTATTCTGTAGTGTGAAGGAATATAAAATGAGAAGGTGGTCTCCTCATGTAGAGAGACAAATATGTTATATTTGGAAGACTAGACAGATCTGGTGGTTCTGTTGTCAAGTGCCATTAGGCAAGTCTCTTAATGGCTGTGAAGCTGTAGTTTCTCCCATCTGTAAAATATAATACATTTCTTGCCTTTTTTTACAGGATATTTTGAAGCATAATTTTGCATTCAAAAAGCTTTATAAACTAAGTATATGATACAAATGTATGAAACTATTATTAATCATAATTTGAATATCATTCACAATTAATAATCAGTGTTCTAATGTATTTTCTATTTTCATTATCAGAAATTCAAAATTGTACTTAGTAGAATTGGGCATATTCTATAAGAAGAATTCTTTGTGGCAGAGAGCTCTACTACAAAATTAGGTCAGAATGAAAGTAGATTAGATTGTGGCTTTTAGTTATTTAGTGTTTGTCTGACCTATAATGAGAAAATTTTAGATATCTAGACTCAAACATTTGAAGATTCTTGAAGTCAAGTAATTGAACTTTATCAGTTTAGCTTATATAATGAAAAAAATGATGCTATATTGATAAAAATTATTATAAACTAAGAATTTAAATATACTTTGTCCAGCTGAAATACAAACAACTGCCTCAGTATTTTGTATTTACTAAAAAGATTGTTTTAAAAATATTTATTTATAAGAATCTTGAATATCTAAAAATTGATTGACTCCTTTGTTAAATATAATAATTACATTTTTTAAAAATCTAAACTTATATGCATATATAAACAACCCATGGACACAGATAATAATGGGGTGAAGGTCTGGGGAGGGGGAAGAAACAGGGTTGAGGGGGCCATTGAGGGGGGAAAAGGGGACATCTGTAATACTTTCAACAATAAAGATAAATTAAAATATAAAATAAAGTAAAATACCATATTGGAGATAAGATTTTTGGATATCCTATATATAAAAACCCAGGCTCCATAACGACTGCCCAAAGGCTCGACTGAACACCGGAAGTCAGTCTTGCAGTCCCAGCACTGACTGCCAAGAGGGCAGCGGATCAGGCCTGGAGCGAGGCCAGGAGAGAGAGGCAGGGTCTGATCCACAGCCTCCATGGCAGCTCTTGATTAGCCATTGCCTCTCTCTTTCTCTCTGGGCTTTGCCAGTAGCTGTGCCTCCCTTTATCTTTCTCTCCAGGCCTCCACGGGGGCTGCTGATCAGCCCCGCCTTTTTGATCAGGCCCAGAGATAGGCCCGGAGATGCTGACTGGCATAGAAACCAACCAATCAGAACCAAATCTGGGCGAACTGTGAGGAGCCAATGGCTGCCTAGGATGTGGAGCTTTTGACACTGACTGGCATAGAAACCGACCAAACAGAACCAAATCTGGGTGAAGTGCGAGGAGCCAATGGCTGCCTAGGAGGCAGAGCTTTTGACGCTGACTGCCATAGATCAGGCCGGCAGGAAAGGGCTGTTGGGGGCGAGATCAGGCCAGCAGGGGAGGGCAGTTGGGGGCAATCAGGCGGGCAGGTGATCAGGCAGGCTGAGGCAGTGGGGGCGAGATCAGGCTGGCAGGGGAGGGCAGTTGGGGGCAAGATCAGGCCAGCAGGGGAGGTACATTGGGGATAAGATCAAGCCAGCCAGGGAGGGCAATTGGGGGCAACCAGGTCAGCAGGGTAGGGTAGTTGGGGGCGAGATCAGGCTGGCAGGGCAGTTAGCGGTGATCAGGTAGGCAGAAGCAGTTGGGGGTGAGATCAGGCAGGCAGGCAGAGGCAGTTAGGGGCGATCAGGCAGGCAGGCAGGTAAGCGGTTAGGAGCCAGCGGTCCCAGATTGCAAGAGGGATGTCTGACTGCCTGGTTAGGCCCAAAACCTATGGGATCAAGCCTAAACCGGCAGTTGGAAATCCCCCAAGGGATCCCCGATTGGAGAGGGTGACGGCTGGGCTGAGGGAACCTCCTCTCCTCTTCCCACTCGTGCACGAATTTTGTGCACCAGGCCACTAGTACATATATAACATCATTGGAGGCACACTCAGACCTTATCAATTTTAGTAAAAATTGGAGTAATTTAGCTGCCAAAGTAAAAAATTTCAAATACCTGGTTTAAGTATACCTTCCTTATTGTCAAGAAATCAGAATCTATAAGGTGTAATTTACACTCAGTACAAATATTTTAGTCTTGGGGGACAAAAGGGGAGCAGCTACAGTTGGGAAAATAGTTTTCTGCTGCACGTTTTCTTCTGTATCTAAACCTTTCTTATTGGTTCATGATGATTCTAGGGGAATTCTATATTCTGTGTGTAGGAGAGATAAACGTTTTGATTTCGAGGAAGAAGAAATGAACCAGCACTTTATGTCTGTTTAAGAGCCCGGAAACACGCATCTCCTATAATTCCTGCTGCAGCCGGAAAAGCTAAAATTTAACAATAACATCAACACCCAAAGTGATGAGAAGACCATTAGGCACATGCATTTGAGTTTAGCATATTTGCTTTGCAAAACTCACCTTCCACTTTCCGAGTTGCTTGATGAACAACATATTTCATCTATTAAATTTACCTTGAGCTAATTTTTAAAAATCGCACAATTTTTTTTCACGAATTCAATGATTACTATTTTCTCATTGTTTTATTGCCAATTAAGATTTAAGTAAGCTTCCTTCAGAAGCATTTCCTGGGGAAACCAGGAAGGTTCGAACGAAGTTGGTAAGGACAGGGCAGCTGTTCACAACTTAACCAGACATGGGAGAGGAGTTTAAATGTGCTAAAAGCTGGGATCTGAAAAAGTTTGGATTAATTCATTCTCTTCTCAATTTGACCCCTACTTGGTAATAGAACTCATGTCTAGTCCCTTTTCTCTCAGAGACTTTGTCTCTCTTTCCTGCAAATTCACAGTTGTGATTGGGCCTAAACCAGCAGTCACACATCCCCCAAGGGGTCCCCGATTGGAGAGGGTGCAGTCTGGGCTGAGGGAACCATTCCCTCTGTGCAAGAATTTCGTGCACCGGGCCACTAGTGTATATTATGAAAATGTGTAACGGAATAGGCAAAATAATTTTGAAATATACTCGCAAAACTTATATCCTGATCAGTTATGTGTAAAGAAAAAAAAAAGATAAAAAATCTGAACAATAAAATGGCAATAAATACATATCTATCAGCAATTGACTCTAAAAATAAAAATAAATGAACAAGGAATCTAATAACAAAATAAACTGATGAATAAAATAGAACCAGAAGTATGGAAACATGGAACAGACTGACACATCTCAGAGGGAAGGGGGAAGGGGAGGGCAGGAAGAGATTAACCAAAGAACCTATATGCATACTTGCATTACCCATGGACACAGACAACATGGTGGTGAAGGCTTGGAGAGGGTGGAATCTGGGCGGGAGGGGCAATGGGAGAAAAAGTGGGACCTGATTACAATTTAAAAAACAAATAAACAAGATCCCGTACATATTACATTTATTCGTTAAATATTGCTTCACTACTGTGAATTATATATTTTTTTCTGATATTTAAAAGTAATAAGGTCTTTAAACACTTCATTTTGTTTTGCATGCTGATCTGTATTTGCTGAGTTCATTATAGCAGTGCATTTATTGAGATAAATAAAGATACAGGGCTTGGCAAAATTAGATTTACAATTGTTTGCATGGAAAATAATACAATGGTTAATGAATAATAATACCAGAATAATATCTGTTTCAATAATGATACAAGAACACAATGTGTGTTTCTCATAATCATAACTGTAAACCTACTTTGCCACAGCCTATATATATATTGATATGTAAAGGATTATAATATCCTGGCTCACTTTCAGAAATCTTCAAAATAATTCACATTTTTCATTCAGCTATTCTATATAATAAAAGCCTAATATGCTAATTGTCCAGTCGTCCAGTCGTCCATTCAAGCAGTCAAAGCATAATATGCTAATGATATGCTAAGGCCACTCACTATGATGTGCACTGACCACCAGGGGCAGACAGTCGACTGTTTGACCAGTTGCTATGATGTACACTGACCACTAGGGGACAGATGCTCCAACCAGTAGGTTAGCTTGCTGCTGGGGTCCGACCGATCAGGACTGAGTGAAATGGGCCGGACATGCCCTGGAGCCCCCTCCCACAGTCCCTTCCTGGCTGGCCAACCTTCCGCATTCTTCCCTGGCCCCAATCGTGCAGCGGTGGGGTCCCTGGGCCTGGCCTGTGCCCTCTCGCAATCTGGGACCCCTCGAGGGATGTCAGAGAACGGGTTTCGGCCCAATCCCACAGGCCAGACCAAGGGACCCCACTGCTGCATGAATTCGTGCACTGGGCTTCTAGTAAATTATACTTGTAAATACTAAATTTTGAAGTAAAACAAGCACAAATTCCATAAAAACTGTTCCAAGTAAACTCACCTTCCAAAATAGTAAAATAGTTTCAAACTCTTTTGCTGATTTTCAGAATTAGCTTTATTTATACAATTTTAACTTTAACAGATTTCAGAAATTGAAACTTATCTGGGTTTTATATGCTTTCAGAATTTTTTTTTTTAAATTGATTCAAGAGAGGAAAGGAGAGGGAGAGCAAGATAGAAACATTAGTGATGAGAGAGAATCATTGATCGGCTGCCTCCTACATGCCCCACACTGGGAATAGAGCCTGCATGTGCCCTTGATCAGAATTGAACCTATGACCCTTCATTACACAGGCTGATGCTCTATCCACTGAGCCAAACCATCTAGGGCCATGGTCAGCAAATGGCGGCTCACGAGCCACATGCAGCTCTTTGGCCCCTTGAGTGTGGCTCTTCCACAAAATACCACGGTCTGGGCAAGTCTATTTTGAAGAAGTGGCATTAGAAGAAGTTTAAGTTTAAAAAATTTGGCTCTCAAAAGAAATTTCAATCGTTGTACTGTTGATATTTGGCTCTGTTGACTAATGAGTTTGCCGACCACTGACCTAGGGCTATATGCTTTTAGATTTTTAAGAAATAGTTTCACTCCTTGTAGATTTTAATTTTCCATACTAAATGTGATATGATTCAAATTGTTTTTATAAGTTATCTGGAGATAATTATTTCAAACAG
The DNA here is from genome assembly GCF_963455305.1 of Plecotus auritus. Lineage (NCBI taxonomy): Eukaryota > Metazoa > Chordata > Mammalia > Chiroptera > Vespertilionidae > Plecotus > Plecotus auritus. The sequence goes on along the minus strand of NC_137772.1, from coordinate 127,105,240 downwards.
AGAATTAGATACATGAAATTATTGTTGTTCATGCTGGTTGTAAAGATTTTTCTTTTATTGTTAGCTTCTGTTCTTTTTAAAGATATCTAATCTAATCAAATTGGGGTTCTTTTAATACAAATTCGGTAAATCAGGTGGTCAACATCGAGTTGAACACTACATCCTCAAGCCTAACGTGAAATCAAATGTAATTCCAATTTATGAGAAGACTAGAGGCTTGATGCATGAAATTCGTGCAAGAGTAGGCCTTTGCAGCTGCAGCTGCCTGGAACCCTCCCTTGCAGCCGCGGTGGCTACCTTGATCCCGCGGCTGCAGCCCCGGCTTTGTCCGGGAGGGACGTCCGAAAGGACATCCGGTCTAATTAGCATATTACACTTTCATTATAGATTTACAGGCTAGTTTATAAACATGACTTGTAGTAAAACATAGTTGAGCATAGAAGATAATGGTTGGTATTCACTGTGATTTCTAGAATGCTGGTACATAATATTTCACTTTACATGAAGGTATAATTATCATACTTCCACAAATTATACTGTATGTAATGTTGCCAAATGTGTATAGATAGTCAACATTGGCTTTATCATCTTCTTATTAATACTCTTTGAAGACAGATAAGTACTTTTAATGTTCATTTTAATGAAAACCAAATGACAATTGAGTTTACTAAAACGTTTGTTTTGTTTTCTTCTTTTAATTAGAATATTTTAATGAATGAGCTGGAATGTAAGACAGCAGAGGGTAACCAAAAAATAGTTATTAAAAGAGTGATTTATAAAATCACTTAAGTGTTGGTGAAATTTCATGGTATGCGTACCTTAAATCTGTTATATAGCCCTGTAATAAAAATAAAGGTAAAAATGTTCACACTGTAAAAATGTTCACACTGTTTTTTTGTAGTTATAAAATATTGGTAAAAAAGTGATTTGTAAAACCCCAGTGAAAGCATTAACTGAAGAAATGTATGTAGCATTAATTGATTATCTTACCTCCCCTCCATATGTGTTTCTTTCATTCTGGCAGGTTTTACATTTTTAAAAGATGATGTATTTTAATTTAATTTTATTAAGCTCTGAGAGCCACTAGCTCATCCTAAACTGAGCAGACTTGATTGCCACATCATTTTTTAGGTGACAAAACATTCTAGATTATTATTTTCTTTGCCTGCTCTTAAATGCTTTGAGAAAAATGATTGAGGAGAAAATTAAAATAATGTAATGCTACTAATAAAATATTGATTAATTATACTACATATGTGGTGAATGATACTTCCCAACAGGTAGTCTTTGATGTCTATTTTATCTTTGGAAGGTAATATGCTTTCACTCATTAAGCACTAGTTATTCCTATATCATAAGAAAACAGGAAATAAAAAAGTGTTACCCTGTAATATTAAATATCTCACTCTTGTTTTAATGATGTTTACTAATTTCAAGCACATGCTTAATTTCCACTCACAAGTCCTGCTCCAGTCTGCTCTTGTGCATATGCACAGTGGTGCACCACAGAGCTGACTGCAGCTGACATCTCTACTTTTTTGCAGTTTAAGAATGCTTTAATTAAAATGAAGAAAGCTGTCAAGAGATTTTGAAATATTGGGTCTTATTTCTGTTGAAATATAGTTATTTATAAAGTGATCATTTTTCTATTTATGAAGTGGTGGTGTGTTTTCCTGGATGTCCACTAATACTTTACCTAGAAAGCTTTGACAGATGGTACAAGACTTTTTTTTTTTATTGGAATTTTTCATATTTCTAAATATTTTCAGTGTGAACTGATCATTTACATGTTATTTCTTCATGCTGTATATTTTATTGAACTATTTCCCTATTTGCTTTCTTTAACCCATATATCATAAATAGGTATCACATCTATGCCAAAGTATCTCTTGAAATTTTTTCTGTTTTTCTTTTTTTCCTTTTTTTATTACTTACTTATTTTTTAAATTGTTTGAAGTATTCTCCTTTTTTTTTTTTCCCATTGACCTCCCCCCGGCCTCCCCTTCTCCCCAGTACATGCCTTTACCTGCACCCCCCCAGTGTCTTTTGTCCATTGGTTATGCTTATATGCATGTGTACAAGTCCTTCGGTTGATCTCTTACAGCCCCCCGCCCCCCAACCTCCTCTGCCTTCCTGCTGTAGTTTGACAGTCTGTTCAATGCTTCTTTGTCTGTTTTTCTTTTCATTTAGTCACTACAGAAAATAAAAATTGATCCTGTTCTGGAAATTTTTCTATTGGATAATTTGTTTCTATTGGATAATTTGGTTAAATATACTCTAAAAGTAATTTTTATTTATACTTTAAAATAAAATCACATTATTTCCTACTTCTCTATTGTAATCATTTATTTTGTGAGACACTATCTTATGATTAGAAATGAAAATTTAACTCCAGTTATTAGGAAGTTTATAAGTAACTTGTTATTCAGCAGAATGCAAAATTATTTTTTCAATGTATTTGGAAGTCCCTGTGTTTCTTTCTGTGTTAGGAAAATATTATACATCACATTATCGTCCCCTCTTTTCTAAGTGTCTGGTGATGTTTTTCTTTTTTTTTCCCCCAGCATATAATCAAGTTTCACAGAGCTTCTAAAGCAAATAAGAAGCCAGTTCAGTTACCTCGGGGAATGGTGAAGTCACTATTATATCAGATCCTAGATGGGATTCACTACCTGCATGCTAACTGGGTGTTGCATAGAGATTTGGTAAGTTGATATGTAGTTACGTTTAAGCAAGAAAGATGCATTTATATTTGGAGTATTTTCTAGTTATGTCTAGATATCAGTGCTATATAGTCCTGTAAACCTTATAAAAGGGGGTGGGAGTGCTACAATCTTAACATAGCCTCGCATTGAGCTTTTTATATAATGTGTCCTTTTCTGACATAGCTAGCTGTCATCTACTGAAGAAGTGAAAGAGAACACATTTGTTTTCCTAAGCTTTTGTTTTTTCTTAAGTCTGTAAATAAAGAATTCACTTGTTTTCATTGATTATTAAAGGCCGAGCAAACTCTAGAAATTGACATATTTATGAATAACTTGAAAATAAAACTTGGAGCCAACTGCTTGCTAAGTTACCTGTTAGAAGAGGAGATATTAATCCACTATATTAGTAGCACTCTTATGCCACTTAGCCTTTATTAATTAAAATTGAGTACATCATTGAGAAGCCTTGCCATGTTAAGGTGCATTAAATTTTAAGAATTTAAAAACTTCAGAAATTGGATTTTATTTTATGTGGCAGAATAGTTTTTGCCTTTTTTTTTTTTTTTTTTTACCATCTAACATGAAATTGTTTATTAAAACTTAATAGATTTAAGTTATTTAAACCTCAAATTCTCTATTACAAATATAATTACATTGTTGTAATTTTGTTTTTCTTTGTGAAGGTAGCAACTATAGTATGGTTTATAACAGAGCCTTCATTTCAAACAGTTATAAACACAGTGCTGGAAATGATGATTTGAACTCTACTCGTGTGTAGACAGGTGCAGCTGATCGGCACACAGAGGCCTACTGAACCGTTTTGCTCTATATTTAATGCATTTAACTTCTGTCCTTCAAGTCAGATGTTGCAATATCATATTTCATTTACCTTCAATAAATCTGGAAGTACATGTAATGGTAGTTATTTCATCTTCAATTCTCATATCTAGAAAGCATTTAGACTAAGACTGATAACACATCAGAAATTTGGTTGAAAGAATTTTTTCCTCATGCAACCTTTATATTTATTGGAATTAGAATAATCTATTTACAAATAGTAGATTTACATCACAAAAATGAGAAATTCTTTTAGTCTTTATGAAGCTGAAAATTTCTGCTTTTAAGGAGTGGAGTCAGCATAGGGAAAAACTATAACTACTTTTGAGCTACTGACCTTTCTTATGATCTCTAAAAGAATAAAATCTGGGCATAAAGGGCATTTTCCTCCTATAGAGATAATGTTGCATTTTATTGTAAATTATATTTTCATCATGAAAATATGTTTATTAGATGAATACAAACTGATTTTTAAACCAGTCCTAAAGTTTTTATGTTAATGTATAATGTACTTGAACACTTACAGTAGTATTAACTACTAGAGGCCTGGTGCATGAATCTGTGCACCAGTGGGGTCCCTCAGCCTGGCCTCTGGGATCAGGCCGAAACTGGCTCTCTGACATCCCCCGAGGGGTCCCAGATTGCAAGAGAGTGCAGGCCAGGCCGAGGGACCCCACCGGTGCATGATTGGGGCTGGGGAGTGATGCAGGAAGTTGGCCAGACGGGGAGGGACTGCGGGAGGGCTCCAGGGCGTGTCTGGCCCATTTTGCTCAGTCCCAATTGGCTGGACCCCAGCAGGAAGCTAACCTACCGGTCAGAGTGCCTGCCCCTTGCTGGTCAGTGCACGTCATAGCGAGCGGTTGAGTTGCCTTAGCATATCATTTGCATATTATGCTTTGATTGGTTGAATGGATGACCAGACACTTAGCATATTAGGCTTTTATTATATAGGACTAGAGGCTCAGCGCACAAAATTCATGCATGGGTACAGTTCCTAGGCCTGGCCTGTGATCAGGGCCATCTTCCCCAGCTGCCTGCAGCCAGCCCTGGCCCCCTCCGCCACCCACCTCCAGTTCCCCGTTCGCCATTGGTTGATCGGTGCCTGACGGCCAGGGGAAGGGACCGAGAGGTCCGCTTTTCCCGCCCGCTTGCCAGCCCCACCCCTGCCATGGGTGGTCATCAGGCAATCGGAGTCTGCCAGCCAGGGAAAGGGACTAAGAGGTGGTCAGTGTGCCTCATAGTGACTGGTCCAGCGGTCATTTTGGTTATTCTGCCATTAGGATCAATTTGCATATTACCCTTTTATTATATAGGATAGAGGCCTGGTGCACAGGTGGGGGCTGGCTGGCCTACCCTGAAGGGGGCCCCAGATCGGGGTGGGGGGGTCCCGCTGGGGGACAGGGCAAGCCTGGCTGAGGGGCCGTGGGTTGTTTTCAGGCCGACCACGCCCCCGATCAGGATGGGTGTCCCCGCTGGGGGGTGTGGCCAGCCTGGGCAAGGGGCAGCAGACAGTTTGTAGCGTGGCCACGCCCCTATTGTGGTGGGGGGGGGCCTCCATGGGGGTGGGGCCTGCCTGGGCGAGGGGCTGCAGGTAGTTTTCAGGCCGGCCACGCCCCCGGCTTTGTCAGGAAGGACATCCAGAATGTTGTCCGGAAGATGTTGGTCTGTCCGATCTAATTAGCATATTACCCTTTTATTAGTGTAGATAGTAGTAAAAATAATTATGGAGTCTAAATTCTTTTACCTCTCTTTTGGGAATGCTTTCTCTTAATGTGACTTAAACAAGTTTTCTTTGACATAGAAATAGTATAAAACAGGTTATTTAGTCGTCTGTATTGTTAGTGCTGTATCAAGGGTTGGGTGTGATGGGAGCAGTACACCCAAGGTGTAGGCAACAGGAGCATGTACTATCTGTAGATGATTCTAAAATAATAATGAAACAAGCTAAAAGTAGTTTTTAGTATCACCATGTGCTGCCAATTCTGAATAATATCAGTAATAAAATATTTCTATTCAGCTGAGGCAAACCAATCCCACTACTCTATCCCTCTTGATATGCCACTGCCATCTGTTTAGTAATCTCTTAGTCAAAAATATTTTCCAAACTGTAATATATTGTTTGTCTACTGTTGCTTCCTTGATTTCCCTATTTTTCGTAGTGAGATTTCCTGCACTGCCTGTGTATGACTTCTTAGTGCTCTTTCTAAACATCTCACCCTTCTGTGCATATAGGCACACAGAGGCCCACTGAACCATTGTGTCGAGTGATAACCTCTGCCCCTAATCTGCATGTTCATGGTTCAGCTGCCTAATTCTTGAATTATTCTTCAGTTCCTAAAGGAAAGATTCGTTTTCATGTTTTTTGTTTCATACATGAAGTTGAACTTTAACAATTAATATATTTAGTAAAGATTTTGTCACTATTAATCATCACATAGTAGCAGATCAGTAATTGGTGTTTGTCATCCTTGATGGGAAATAGAGATTTAATAGTTCTAGAACCCTTGTTGGGCTGATGGTGGTAATAAGTGCATATTTATGGATGTTTTAAGAAAGATGAGTCAGAAAGGAAACACTATTTATTTTTGTGAGATAATTTAAGAATCCAAACCAAACTTTTTAGTTTTAGAAAAGTAAAATATCTATATATAAGGTGGGGTGGCAGTCCAGAGACCCAAGGGGGAAGAGTTGCAATTGAGTTCAAAGGCAGTCTGCTGCAAGAATTCCTTTTTGCTCAGCGGAGATCAGCCTTTTTCCATTAAGCTGTTCAACTGGCTGGATGAGGTCCACCCATATTATGGAGGGTACAGCTTCACTCAGACCCCCCAGTTTAAAAGTTAATCTTATCCAAGAACTCCTTCACGGAAAACTTCCAGAATAATCTTTGACCAAATATCTGGGCACCACGAGACAGCCAAGTTGACACATAAAATTATCATCTATCTATATAATAAAAACCCAGTGGTCATAATGCCGTAACGACCAAAGACTGGTCACCAGGAGGCTGGTACACAGTGAGGTGCATGCGGGTGGGCAGGGCTGTGTGTGCAGTGAGGCACAAGTGGGTTGGCGGGGTCTTGACTCTGGGTCCCAGATCTTGTGCGATGTCTGGGTCTCGCACAATTTCGCACGCTGGGTCACTAGTATATATATATATAGAAGCCAAGTGACCATTATGACCAAACCACCGGTCAACCAGTCGCTATGATGTGCACTGACCACCAGGGGGCAGACGCTCTATGCAGGAGCTGCCCCCTTGTGGTGGGTGCACTCCCACAGAGGGAGCGCTGCTCAGCCAGAAGCCAGGTTCATGGCTGGCGAGCACAGCTGTGGCAGCAGGAGACTCTCCCGACTCTGCAGCAGCGCTACCAAATGGCAACGGCAGGCGCAATGGTCCAGGATGAGCATGAGCAGCATGGCACCCACCCCCAGCTCGGGCTCCTCCCTGGCCACCTGCTGCTTGGTGCACTGCAGGGCCTAAACCGGCAGTCAGACATTCCCTGAGGGGTCCCAGATTGTGAGAAGGCACAGGCCAGGCTACCCCCACCCATGCACGAATCCATGCACCAGGCCTCTAGTCCTATATAAAGGAGTAAACAGAGGCACCAGTTGAAGTAATGTGGGACAAGTTATTTCAGCTCCCACCACCCCCACAAGTTACTACCTGCTTATATAAAATATGAGTGTTGGGTTATGCACTATGAATAATTTTTATCCTTTTTATCAAAAGGAACTAAGTTTGAAGTGTATTAGACTGATTGGATTGAGTTTGGTGGTTTTCCTGAGTCCAGTCAAATAAAAAGACATGAAGCATCCAAATCATATTTGATAACTTTTTGTGTAAAGGGCCAAGGTTTGACTTAACAGTGGTGTCTGAACACTTCTGAAATGGTAGTCCTCCTGTATTAAGTTAAAGCACATTGGCAGGTGCATGAAAAGTATTCACTTCCAGTGCCTCTGTTGTGACCATTTTGAGGACATCCAGCCAATTCATTCACTGTCTATCTGGCCTCTTTCAGTAGAACTGATTATTTTTTATAAAACTCTATAAATTTAGAAATGGTTTTCTTGTGCAGTTTGTGAAATAAATTTCAAAGTCAGTTAATTTTTCTTTTACTAGGAAAAATTCTGTGATAAATTAAAAATTCAAAAGCACTGTCATATATATGCATGCTAATATTTGTGAATTGAAGTGAAGACTGACAGTAGAGTCTGGCTCCAATTTCCTTTTTTCTTTCATCTTATATTTTTCAGCCATCCCAGAGCTTGTCCTGCCTACTTAAATCCCCTCCTACCTTCATCTCCAGCACTTGATATTTATTCATTTTTTAAAGCTCCACTCCTGCTACCTCATCAATAAAGCTCCCCCAACCCCCTACCCCAGTGGTCGGCAAACTGCGGCTTGCCGCTCTGTTGACTAATGAGTTTGCCGACCACTGGGATAGGGGCTTAATCACAAGGAACAACAACAGCCTGTAATTATTGGAATCGAGACTCTAGGTCAGTGATCGGCAAACTCATTAGTCAACAGAGCGGCAAACCACGGCTCGCGAGCCGCATGTGGCTCGCGAGCTGCAGTTTGCCAACCACTGCCCTACCCAATCACCATATCTGGAAATCTAGAATCCTCTAGCACTTGCTTTGAACTACCCTAGGGGCACTTAATAGTTTTAGTGTTTTTGAATTTTTAATTTATCACAGCATAGTAATATGTTCTCTATTTGATTTTAAGCTCTTGAGGGCAAGGAGTGTTGCTATTAAATATAAAAAGTCATGAATACACTTGCGACCTTAAAGGGGGCCAGTAAATTCTTTAGGAGGGAACAAGCAGAAAGGGCCTAAGACTATCCATATACTGAAAGGGATAAAGCAACGAAGTAATTGAATAGTTGTGGAGAAAGGAACCTGCATTCTTATCCTCTGTTTTGCCCTTTCTCTGTGCTTTAGCTTCTTTGAAGTGAGTGTTAGGAACATATTAAGCATGCTTCCTTAACACACAGCTTCATGGAAGAAAACTGCTTTATAGTTATTGGATTTAATCATTGCTTATTACTTGTGATTTGCTTCATTTATTGGGGACTCCTGGGATTTACTCTGATTTTCTTGTTTAATTGTGTAGCTAGTAAAACATAAAATTGCATCCATAAAATTTAGGCTTGCGGGTAAAACAAAGGTTTTATTGATAATAACTGGTTAAGACAAACTTAAATGAAGTTTGCATTAATTTTGTTAACATTATGAATATTGTGGTTATTCTAGAGTATTTTTACCTAAATAACCAATTGGGTAGTTTTCCTGCTTGACAGTATCTGATTGCAAACAATCCATTAAGTTTCTTAATACTACATTTGCTTAATTTTTATAGTGATTAAGCTTACACAATTTACTGTTTTATTATTTGTAAATAACAAAAAAAGTGGCCCACTCAATTTTACTAAATGGCACAACTGCAAATATCATACCTATTTATATGGATATATTACAAGATGATAATAAAAACATTATGCCATTTAGTTTGCATATTGCTTCAATTCTACTTTTTCATAGATTCTGAATTAGTCTTTCAGAGACTTTATCAGCACAATGCTAGAATCTTTTTAGTCAGATTTCTGACCAATTAAGAATGGTTATTGTAAATAAGCTCATCAAGTTTTTTTTTAAAAAAATAGAGTTTAAGATAATATTTTTGGGTGATCCTGAAAATTAACCAAAAATAGAGAATTATCTGAGTTGTAAATCAGATACATCTCTGCTTTTACATAATTGTTGTGATACATCATTATGTGATTTACATAACTGCTCCCATTTTTATAAATATAATTTACTATCATCCAGAGCAGTGTGTTTCCACAAATAGGACAGATTTAGGGTGGTTTTGTTTAAAAGAATTTTGAATCATGTTATTGGAGACAAGAATTTACCACTTTCTGCCTACATCTGATATAATAATAGAGGCCCAGCATGCATGAGTAGCTTGCTCCCGCTTGCCTCAGCTGGCCACCCCACCCATGGCCACTGGTAGCTCATGCCCCGCCCGCTGCAAGAGCCTCTGCTCATTTGGTGGTCATGGTGTTATGGTGTTACGGCCACGGGCCTTTTATTAATATAGATTGTTAATGGTGAACCTCCCCCCACTTTATTTCTTCGGGCCTTTAAATTTTTACATTAGCAAAAGAGAATACACTGTGTGTAGTCAGAATACCAGGAAATGTGTTTGTTTGTTTTTTCAAAAGAGTTCAGAATTCTCTAAATTATACTCTGAAAAAGCATATATAAAATTAATATTTCAGTTCATCTTTTAAATAATAAACTCAGGCCTGAGAGTATTATATAATCCAGATTTCTGAACATTTGCCAAAGTAATTTAAAGATAGAATGTATTAGGTTTGGTTTTCTGTGACTTCACTTAACCTGTTTTATATAAACCTGTTTTATGTCACTGGTGCCCATGGCCACATACATTTTTCATGAAGTCTTTTCAGTTTGGCAACAATATCACTTTACAACCAAATGAGAAATGATCAAACAAGGGGTAAAAAGTAAGTCTTCTTGGCCCTGCCAGTGTGGCTCAGTGGTTGAGCATCAACCTATAAACCAGGAGGTCATGGTTCGATTCCCAGTCAGGGCACATGCCTGGGTTGCAGGCTTGATTTCCAGTGTAGGGTGTGCAGGAGGCAGGCGATGAATGATTCTCTCATCATTGATGTTTCTATCTCCCTCTCCCTCTCCCTTCCTCTCTGAAAACAATAATATATATATTTTAAAGTAAGTCTTCTTACAGAAATCAGCACAAGCAGCTAGCCATATTTCAAAGTTAGTTCAACATTAAAGTTCAAGATTTTGTGTGTATTTTTATAAATGTTTTTCTAACCAACACAAATTTTAATTTAGATGTAGTAAAGCTAAGTTTTCTCAAGCACAATTAGCTATTACTGGTAAATGCACAATAGTTAATTGAATGAAAGTTTCCTACCCTCAGGATAGCTGGATTTTACTTTTCCTTTATACATATCACTTTTTTATAATTACCTATGTCCATGTTTAATTATTTAATTTATATATAATTTGCCTTCAGATTTATGTCAGCTATAGATACAGTACTCTAAATAGTATATAATCTGAGGATTCTTAACTTTCTGTTCTAAAATAGATGTCTGAATTTAAGATTAGTTCCAACTCTCTGAATTTGCAAATGTTTTCAAATCACAGAAAGTCTTGTAATTCATGTTAGTACAGTTTAAGATGCCTACTTAACAAAAATATAAAAGGTAAACATAGGCTGCTTTAAACATCTGTTAAAATTTTGTTTTTAAACATCTTATGCCATTTGAAGTGAAGATCATATTTTTCCCCATAATTTCATAGACTAATAGACCATGAAGCTGGAAGGCATATTAGAAGTAAGCTGACCATTCCGATTCCTTGCATGATGTGGTAATTAATTCTTGGTAATATCTGCAGAAGATAATCATCCTGTGACTGTTCATCACTACCAGTAGTGGCTAGCGTTCTGCCTTATTAGGATAGACTTCTTTTTACACAGCTGTAAGCCTTAGAAGGTTGAGTCACAATTTTGGTGTTCATGACATTCATCCTTTGGCCTCTCTCTTTTGATTGATCTTCTCTTTATTGTCTTTCCTTTTGTTAACACAAGATGGTAATATCAGATGTTGTCTGGGACTTTCTGGTGAAGAGGAAGAGGGGAATTTGACAATAAAAAGAAGTAGGTGAAAAGTAGGAAGAAGTGACGAATAACAAAAGGAAAAATTAAGAAGAAAAATAAGAAAGGGTTGAATATGGTAAGGAGTAATTAAGGATCTTATGTTTTCTACTCCTGAATAATCACTTTCTATTATCATGAGCCAAAGAGGAAAAATTAAGCCACTATTATAGTTGGCCTGAGATTTGTTTGAATGTTAGTTCCTGTAAAGGCATAAACCATAACAGTTTCACCACTTAATTATGTAACCTTTGGAAGAATTACCTTTCTGTGTTACTTTCCTCATATATAAAAACTAGAGGCTTGGTGCATGAAATTCGTGCACTGGGTGGGGGAGGTCCTTCAGCCTGGCCTGTGCCTTCTCACAGTCTGGGACCCCTCGGGGGATGTCTGCCTGCCAGGGATTGAGCCTAAGCCGGCAGTCAGACATCTCTCTCGCAGTCCAGGACCCCTCATTCCTTACCACCCACCTGCTCACTGCTGCTTGGCGCTGCCACTGCCGCTGCACTTGCCAGCCATGAAGCCAGCTTCTGACTGAGCGAGCACTGACCATCAGCGGGAAGCTCCTGTGTTGAATGTCTGCCCCTTGGTGGTCAGTGCACATCATAGCAACCAGTCATTCCACCGGTTGTTCCACCCTTTGGTTGATTTGCATATTAGGCTCTTATAATATAGGATGGGCCATACCTATATTTTTGTCCTTTAGATAGAGATTCATTTGAAGTATTAGGACTATGTCTGGCACAAAATAAATATTCACTAAGTCCACTTTACTTTCATCATCAGGTTGCCCTAGGAAAATAAGTGCCTTAGGGCAAAGAACTTTATTCATTTTATTTACTGCTATATCTTCAGTACACAGAAGAATATTGTATGTATAATAAAAATTTATTGAATGAAAAATGGATTCTTCTCAGCTCAACCTTCAACACCAATCTCAGATCAAATTACACTAAGACCCTCCCATAACTAAAATTTGAATATAGCACTGTAGGCCATGGGTCCTAATTATCTGACCAGTGTCTTTTCTCAAAGAAGAGTAAACTATAGTGCTTATTTTCAGAAAGAAGAAGATTCAGGAAGTGTAAACCATGAAGGAAAGGGCAAATTTGGCAGAGATTCTGCAGTTCTAGCTCAGTATCCCTGGATCAATCCAATAAATCAAGTGCCAACTAATAGCAAGATTCCAAAATTCTTTGTTGCCAGGACATGGATTTGGATTTTGCAGGTAGATTTCCAGGACTGCTAATTGTACAGGCTCACCTTGATCATTTCATTAATTTCTGTTTACAATAATCTAGTTAAATTAATTACAATAATCTAACAGTTTACACTGTTGAATTTTTTCTTCAAAAATTTTAAAATATATTTTTATTGATTTCAGAAAGGAAGAGACGGGGAGGGAGAATCATTGATAGGCTGCCTACTGCACACCCCCTACTGCAGATTGAGCCTGCAAACCAGGCACCTGCCCTGACCAGGAGTCAACTAACCGTGACCTCCTGGTTCTTGGAAGCTCAACCACTAAGCACACTGGCTGAGCACATTGTTGAAATTTTTTGGGTTCCACGTATTAACTCTGGACTTTGCCTCTCATCATTTCTGTCACTATGATTTTAATCTAGGTCTCTGGATTAATGCAAAACTCTCAAGTGGTCTTCCTGATTTTTAGTCTTAAGTTTTTATGACCTAACTAGTGGCCCAGTGCACGAAATTCGTGCACATTATAAGGGGATTAATTAGAGGAAATAATTTAATATTGCTATTTGCCCTTTCCCTATAATAGAAGTGTCAGAGATGAAAGAAAATTAGTAAAATGTATATGAAAACTCCTCCTGTCAGAGTCTGGGGCACACCATGGGACCCAGAATCAAGTCCCCGCCCACCCACATGCACCTCAAAATCTCATGAGAGCCCTAGCCAGTTTGGCTCAGTGGATAGAGCGTCGGCCTGCGGACTGAAGGGTCCCAGGTTCGATTCCGGCCAAGGCACATGCCCGGGTTGTGGGCTCGATCCCCAATAGGGGGCATGCAGGAGGCAGCCGATCAATGATTCTCTCTCATCATTGATGTTTCTGTCTCTCTATCCCTCTTCCTTCCTCTCTGAGATTAATAAAGAAATATATTAAAAAAAAAAATCTCGTGAGACCCAGACCTGGTCGGGCCCCCCCCACTCATTGGGATAGATCCAGGCCTGGCTAGTCCCACCCTTGTCAAGCCCCGCCAGGCAGGGAACATAGCCTCAGGTCCCCTGGCCCAGTGCCAGGATGGGGGGCATGGCCTGAGGTCCCCTAGCCCAGACCAAGGTGGGGGGCATGCCTTGAGGTCCTCCGTCAAGCCCTTACAGGTGTGGGACATGGCCTTAGATCCCCTGTCAAGCCCCGCTGGGTAGGTGGCATGGCCTGAGGTCCCCTGTCAAGCCCCGCCAGGCGGGGGGCAGGGGGCACAGCCTCAGGACCCCTGGCCCAGCACTGGGAGGGGGGAACAGCCTCAGGTCCCTGGTCAAGCCCCATCGGCAGGGGGGTGCAGCCTCAGGTCCCCCCTGGGCGGGGGGCGCAGCCTGAGTTCCCCCGACCCAGCACTGGGGGTGCACCTTGAGGTCCCCTGTCAAGCCCCACCAGGCAGGGGGACGCAGCCTCAGGTCCCCTGGCTTGGTGCTTGGGCCAGGGGTGCAGCCTGAAGTCCCCTGTCAAGCCCCACCTGGTGGGGGCATGGCCTGAAGTCCTCTGTCAAGCCCTGCCAGGTAGGGGGTGTGGCCTGAGGTCCCCTGACCTGGGGCTGGGGCGGGGGGAGCAGCCTGAGGTCCCCTAGCCCAGCACCAGGATGGGAAGCACACCGTGAGGTCCCCTGTCAAGCCCCACGGGGGCGGGCGAGGGTGTAGCCTCAGGTCCCTGCTGATTGCTTGTTAAGGCTCCTTATGGGAACTTGGCTTCAGCTGTGGGTGCAGCCATCTTTGTGACGGAGTGATGGTTAATTAGCATATTCCCTCTTTATTAGATAGGATATCTATATAGCAATCTAGACCCCTCTAAAAAGTAAATCAATCATGTCATTTGGGACTACCTAAAATTTCGCAAGTTTCCCACCTGTGAGACTGATACACTCAAAATCTATCCCAAACGTATCATATTATGTCTTTTTACTGCAAAGATTGGAAAGCTGAAAACTGCAACATTGTTTTATGTATCACTAAAAAAGAAAACATGCTGCAAATTTGACTGTCACACCACAGAGGTTATAAGACATAACCCAATTAAAGAAATGTTAACATTAAAAAGAAAGTGAAAATTGGAATCCATGAAACACATTTTTCTTGCCATTTGGTAATCGAAAATTGCTAGTATGTATTTACTCATACAATGGCAAATAATTGAGGAGACTGTTATTTCTGTCTTTAATGATAACTCTTAACTTTCACCATTATATATGATATTTCCTCTGGGGTTTTGGTGGGTACCTTTATCAGGTTAAAGATGTTCCCTATATGTAATTAACTAGAGGCCTAGTGCATGAATTTGTGCACCAGTGGGGTCCCTCAGCCTGGCCTGTGGGATCGGGCTGAAACTGGCTCTCTGACATCCCCTGAGGGGTCCCAGATTGCAAGAGGGCACAGGCCAGACTGAGGGACCCCACCACTGCATGATCGAGGCCGGGGAGGAACGCAGGAGGTTGGCCAGCTAAGGAGGGATTGTGGGGGGGCTCTGGCCTGTCTCGCTCAGTCCCCATTGTCTGGACCCCAGCAGCAAGCTAACCTACCAGTCAGAGCTTGTGCCCTCTGGTGGTCAATGCACGTCATAGCGAGTGGTTGACTGTTTGCCCCCTGGTGGTCAGTGCACATCGTAGCAAGCAGTTGAGCGGCCTTAGCATATCATTAGCATATTATGCTTTGACTGGTTGAATGGCCAACCGGTTGACCAGACACTTAGCATATTAGGCTCTTATTATATAGGATTGTTTCTTAATCAAGAATGAATTTTACTAAATGCTTTTTCTGCATATTTTGAGATGGTCATATGATTATTTCCTTTAATCTGTTAATGTGGCAACTTACATATATACTAGAGGCCCAGTGCACAAAATTCGTGCACTGTGGGGGGGGGGGTGTTCCTCAGCCCAGCCTGCACCGTCTCCAACCTGGGACCCCACAGGGATCGGGCCTAAACCGGCAGTTGGACATCCCTCTCACAATCCGGGACTGCTGGCTCCCAATTGCTCGCCTGCCTGCCAGCCTGATAACTCCCTAACCACTCCCCTACCAGCCTGATAGATGCATATCTGCTCCCCTGCTGGCCCGATTGCCCCCAACTGCCCTCCCCTGCTGGCCTGATTGCCCACAACTACCCTCCCCTGCTGGCCATCTTGTGGCGGCCATCTTTAACCACATGGGGCAGCCATCTTGTGTAATGGCATGGCGGTCAATTTGCATATTCTTTATTATATAGGAAAGTATTACTTTGTTTTGTTCAAAGTCATTGCAAATTTAGTCTGGACTTACGCTATGCTCACAAGTTTGTTCTATGAAAAAGCCACACAGTTCTTCTGTAAATCATGCTTTCCTTACTATTTTTCTCTCTATATGTTTACTAAAGGCCTGGTGCACAAAATTCGTGCATGGGTGCAGTCCCTAGTCCTGGCGGGCAATCAAAGTGGAAGGGCACCTGACTTCTGGGCCCTGGGCAAGCATCTGGGCCCCTGGACTCTGCATGCCCCCCTCCACCTGAGTCACGGCGCCTGAGTCCCCACACAGAGAAGTGGTGAGCGTGGCCAGATGCCACAGGCCAGGGTGCAGCGTGGCCAGATGCCACAGGCCAGGGTGCAGCGTGGGCCTCTGGGCCACCCAGTGGCGCCGCACGGAAGCCAAGCGGGCAACGCGCTCTCTCCGGGCCAACCTGGCAGACTAGTTCCTGTGCGAACCCACAGGGAGCCCAACCAGCCCCTGCAGTCCCAGTGGCTGCGGCCCGGCTCACCCGGAAGAGGCCGCGCCGCACAGGTGCGGGGCAGGCTTCTCGTGAGGGCCTGTCACCTGAGCGCAGGGGCTTTAGCCCTGGTGTCCTGGGGGACAGTAGCAGAGGGAGTGAGAGCAAGCTTGGCGGACACCCTGCATTCTCACTGCATCTCCGTCCCGGTCAACCCTGCCCTCAAGTAGGTGGCAAGAGGTTGCAGTGCATCGTCGATACCTGCCATGTTCCGTGCTGCCCTCTGATGGTCAGTACACATCATAGCGAATGGTCGAACTCCCGGTCAAACCATCGCCCGAGGGGACAATTTGCATATTAGGCTTTTATTATATAGGATTATTATTGATAATATTACAGATATCTCCCATTTTCCCCACCTTTATCCCCCTCCTCTCAGTTCCCATACACCCCCTACCAGGTCTTCACTACCCTATTGCCTGTGTCCATGGGTTATGCATATAAGTATATACATTCTTTATTTTATGTCATCTCATCTCCCCCTCCCTAAATTGTGGTATTTCAGTCTGTTCCATGCCTCCATGCTTTGGGTCTTATTTTATTGGTCAGTTCTTTTTGTTCATTAGATTTCACAAATAAGTGAGATCATGTGATATTTGTCTTTCTCAGATTGGTTAATTTCACTTAGTATAATATTTTCCAGGTCCATCCATGCTGTCCCAAAGGGTAAGAGATCCCTCTTTTTTACAGCTGCATAGTATTCCATTGTGTAAATGTCCCACAGCTTTTTTTATCCATTCATCTACTGATGAACATTTGGGCTGTTTCCAAATCTTAGCTATTTGAAATAACACTGTTATGAACATAGGGGTGCATATATTCTTTCTGATTAGTGTTTTGGGATTTTTAGGATATATTCCCAGAAGTGGGATCACTGGGTAAAACAGAAGTTCCATTTTTAATTTTTTGAGGAAATTCCATACTGTTTTCCATAGTGACTGCACCAGTCTGCATTCCCACCAGCAGTAAACTAGGGTTCCCTTTTCTCCACATCCTCACCAGCACTCGTTTGTTGATAGCAATCCTGACAGGTGTGAGGTGATATCTTGTGGTTTTAATTTGCATTTCTCTGATGATTAGTGACTTTCAGCATTTCTCATGTCTCTTGGCCATTTGTATGTCCTCTTTGGAGAAATGTCTATTTAGGTCTTCTGCCCATTTTTTAATTGGATTCTTTGTATTCCTTTTGTTAAGTTGTATGTGTACTTTATATATTATTTTGGATGTGAATCCCTTATCAGATGTATCATTGGCAAATATGTTCTCCCATACAGTGGATTCCATTTTCATTTTGATGGTGGTTTCTTTTGCTGTGCAGAAGCTTTTTATTTTGATGTAGTTCCATTTGTTTATTTTCTCCTTAGTTTCCTTTGCCCGAGGAGATGTATCGGCAAAAATTCTGCTGTGTAAGATGTCTGAGATTTTACTGCCTGTGTTTTCTTCTAAGATTTTTATGGGTTCAGTCTTCTATCCATCTTGAGTTTGTTCTTGTGTATGGTAGAAGTTGGTGATGTAGGTTCATCTTTTTGCATGTGTCTGTCCAGTTTCCCCAACACCATTTGTTGAAGAGACTGTCTTTACTACATTATATATTCTTGCCTCCTTTGTCAAATATTAATTGACTGTAGTGGTGTGTGTCAATTTCTGGGGTCTCTGTTCTGATCCATTGATCTATATACCTGTACTTTTGCCAGTAGCAGGCTGTTTGGGTTATTATGGCTTTATAGTATAATTTGTTATCCGGTATTGTGATCCCTCCAACTTCTTTCTTCTTTCTCTGCAACTTTCGTGGTTCATATAAATTTTTGGAGTATTCTAGTTCTGTGATGTATGCCCTTGGTATGTAAGTAGGGACTGCATTGAAGATATAGATTGCTTTGGGTAGTGTAGACATTTTAATGATGTTAATTCTTCTAACCCATGAACATGATATACATTTCCATTTGCTTGTATCATCCTCTATTTCTTTTTTCAATGTCCTCTAGTTTTTCAACTACAGGTCTTTTACCTCCTTGGTTAAGTTTATTGCTAGGTATTTTATTTTGTTGTTGTTGCAATGACAAATGGGATTGCTTTTTTAGTTTCTCTTTCTGAGAATTCGCTGTTGGTGGATAAAACTGCCTTTGGTTTTTGTATCCTGCTACATTGCCAAATTCATTTAAATCTAGTAGTTTCTTGATGGAGTCTTTAGGATTTTCTATGAACAATATCAGTCATCTGGAAATAATGACAGTTTTACTTCCTCCTTTCCAATTTGTATGCCTTTTATCTCTTCTTATCTGATTGCTGTGACTAGGACTTCCAGTACTATGTTGAAAAGAGGGGTGAAAGCAGACATCCTTGTGTTGTTTCTCCTCTTAAGAAAAATGCTTTTACTTTTTGCTTATTGAGTATAATATTGACTGTAGGTTTGTCTTATATGACCTTTATTATGTTGACATACAATTTCTCTATTCCCACTTTACTGAGAGTTTTAATCAAAAAAGAGTGCTAGATTTTGTGGCCTGTAATTCTCTTTCATTGTGTTGTCTTTATCTGGTTTTGGTATTAGGGTGAGGCTGGCTTCATAGAATGAGCTTGGAAGTGTTCCTTCCTCTTGAATTTTTTGGAATAGTCTGAGGAGGATAGGTTTTAGTTCTTCCTTGAATGTTTAGTAAAACTCCCCTGTGAAGCCGCCTGGCCCCGGGCTTCTGTTTGCTGGAAGCTTTTTGATGACTGCTTCAATTTCTTCCATGTTATTGGACTATTAATAAGATGTTTAGATTCTTCCTGGTTGAGTTTTGGAAGGTTATATTTTTCTAGGAATATGTCCATTTCCTCCAGGTTGTCCAGTTTGTTGAAATAGAGTTGTTCATAGTATTTTTTAACAATCCTTTGTATTTCGGTGGGGTCTGTTGTTATTTCTCCTCTTTCCTTTCGGATATTGTTTATTTGGGTCCTCTCTCTTTGCTTCTTGGTGAGCCTGGCTAGAGGTTCATCAATCTTGTTTATCCTTTCAAAGAACCAGCTCTTGGTTTTGTTAATCTTTTGTATTGTTTTCTTGGTCTCAATGTCGTTTATCTCCGCTCTGATCTTTATTTCCTTCCTTCTGCTTACACTGGGTTTTTCTTGTTGCTCTCTTTCTAACTCTTTGAGTTGTAGGGTTATGTATTTTATTGCCATTGTTTCTTGTTTTTTGCAGTAGGCTTGTAGAGCTATGAACTTGCCTCTCAAGACTGCTTTCACTGTGTCCCATAGATTTTGGATTGTTGTGTTTTCACTGTCATTTGTTGCCATGATGTTTTTTATTTCTTCCTTGATCTCTCTGG
Organism: Plecotus auritus; assembly: GCF_963455305.1. NCBI lineage: Eukaryota > Metazoa > Chordata > Mammalia > Chiroptera > Vespertilionidae > Plecotus > Plecotus auritus. Next base: position 127,085,695 of record NC_137772.1, on the reverse strand, counting down.
TAATCCAGTCATTGTTTAATAGCATGCTGTTTATTCTCCATGTGTTTGATTTTTTGGATTGTTTTTATTGTAGTTGATTTACAGTTTTATGCCACTGTGATCTGATAAGACGCTTGATATAATTTCTATCTTCTTGAATCTGAAGAGACTTTGCCTATGACCCAACATATGGTCTCTCTTTAAAAATGACCCATGTGCACTTGAGAAGAATGTATATTCTGTGGCTTTGGGGTGAAATGTTCTGACGATGTCAATTAATTCCATCTGGTCTAGTGAGTCATTTAGGATTGATGTTTCTTTGCTGATTGTTTGTTTAGAGGATTTGTCCAATGGTGATAGTGGGGTATTAAAGTCTCCTACTATGATTATATTGCTGTCAAGCTCCCTTGATAACCTCCAGGAGTTTTTTTTTATGTATTTGGTTGCTCCTGTATTGGGTGCGTATATGTTTACCAGAGTTATTTCTTCTTGTTGGATTGCTCCCTTTAGTATTATGAAGTGGCCATCCTTATTTCTTGTTATGTCCTTAACTTTGAGATCTAATTTGTCAGATATAAGTATTGCTACCCCAGCTTTTTTTCCATTTCCATTCGCCTGAAAAACCTTTTTCCATCCATTCACCCTCAGTCTTAGTGCGTCTTTTTTTCTGAGGTGGGTTTCTTGTAGACAGCAGATACATGGATCGTGTTTTCTTATCCAATCCATTTCCCTGTCTTTTGATTGGGGCATTTAATCCATTTACATTTAAAGTTATTATTGATAGGTGCTTATTTGTCACCATTTTTATTCTTTACCCCTGTGTTCCTTCTTCGCTTCCTATTTCTTCTTTTTACAGCAGACCCTTTATCATTTCTTGCATTGCTGGTTTGGTGGTAATAAATTCCCTTAGTCCTTTTGTGTCTTTGAAGCTCCTGATTTCACCTTCAATTTTGATTGATAGCCTTGCTGGGTACAGTATTCTTGGATTCAGACCCTTCCTTTGCATGACTTTGTATATTTCATTCCATTCCCTTCTGGCCTGATGAGTTTCTGTTGAGAAATCAGTCGCTAGTCTGATGGGGGTTCCTTTGTAGGTAACTTTCTGTCTCTCTCTGGCGCTTTTAAGATTCTTACTTTTTGTTGGTGTTTGCCTATTTAATTATAATGTGCCTTGGCATCGGTTTTTTGGGGTTCATTTTGCTTGGGACTCTGTGAGCTTCTTGGATTTGTGTGAGTTTTTTCTTCACAATATCAGGGAAGTTTTCTGTCATTATTTCTTCAAACAGGTTTTCTATTCCTTGCTCAGTTTCCTTTTCTTCTGGAACCCCTGTTATGCAGATGTTCTTTTGTTTCGTGTTGTCCCAAAGTTCCCTTAAGCTCTCCTCCTGCTTTTTAATTTTTTTTTCTAGAATCTGCTCTACTTGGGTATTTTTTCCTACCTTGTCTTCTAGCTCACTGATGGGGTCCTCTGCTTCTTCTAGTCTACTCTTGATGCTTTCTATTGAGTTCTTTACAGCGATGTCATTTTTCATTTCTTCTTGGTTCTTCATTTCCTCCTGGTTCTTACCCATATTGTTGAATTTGTCTTCCATTCTTTTCAGCCACCTTATGACCATTTTTCTGAATTCTTTCTCTGGCAGGTTGCTTGCCTCCATTTTATTTCCTTCCTTTTCTGGTGATGCCTGCTTTTCTTTCATATGCGGGCTGTTTCTTTGTCTCCCCATGATCTCTCTTCTCCGGGTGTCTAGTTCTGTAGTTCTCTCTCTCCTGCGTTGATTTAAAGGCACAAAATACAATGCAACCAGGTACAACGCACAAGGTACTGAACAGAAATGTATTCACGATATTAATAACCCCAAATAAAGGTGACCACCAGAGAAAGGCAAATTAGAGGATAGGAGAGAAAGAAGAAGAGAAAACAAAAAAAGAAAAAAAGGAGTGCAAAACTGAAATTGGGAAAAGGAAAAAAAAAGTAAGAGAGAAAAGAAAGAGAATAAGAAAGAAGAGGGGTAAAACCATTTATATGGGGAGAAAACTCTAATAGAACAGCCACTAATCCCAACAAATGCCAGCATCAAGTACCTGGAGATGAATACAAACTACAAACAACAACTAATATCAAGCAAGGTGAGGGAAAACAGAAGCAAAAAACAAACAAAAAAAAAGAGTAAGCAAAACAATCTCAAAAACAAGCATAAAAAAATCGATATAATAAAAAATCAAGCAAACACCAACAAAAGGACAGAGAGAAAAACAATTTTTATAGTGAAGACAGAGAAGAGGGAGGTGTTTATGGACTTGGAGCAGGGGATTGGAAATTTGATATATAAGTAGGGTGAAATTTTAACAGGGGGTAAAAAGAAAGAATAAGGAAAATCTAAAGCAGGAAAAGGACAAGAGAAACAGGACAACAAAAGGGGAAAAGTTAGGAAGAGAGTGATGGCGTAAAGGTAAAGTTGAGATAGAGTAAAATGATTCTAAAGGGAAGATGAAAATAGAATGTAGAACACTAATCCCAAATTAAAGAGAAAATAAAATACTTTTTTTTAAAAAAGGTAAAATAGTAGTAGTAATAATACTGATTGAAAATTAAAATGTAATAATTAAAAAGGTAAAATCAAGTGAGGAAAAAAGAAAAAAAATTAGTTTCTTAAGTAAAAGATGAAAAATAAATAAAAATGTGCAGTAGTGAAGGTCATTCACTTCCTCTACTGTTCTGTTTGGCATGCCTGTTTCCTAGTCAGGACAGTATTGCAGTTCCCTGCGTTCCACTGCTCCTCAGTGTTGTAAGCCAGTCCTGATTTTTAAGCAGGCAGTGTGTCTTAATTTGTTTGTGTTTACACGAGTCAATTTGTGATTCAACACCTGGGTGGCAGTGTTTCTGGATTGACCTCCGGGTCTATAGGTCCTCTCTAGCCTGTGCTTAGATCCTGCTTTCCCTGTGGCATTAAATACCGTTTTGTGGGAGTGGGTTGCCCCAGAGCTGGTTCTCTGATGGTTATTCCCCACTCTGATCTCCAGGTTCCAGAAAAACAACTTTCCCCTGCAGTTTCTTAGGGTGTCCCCAATTGGGTGATCCTGTGTATTGGGCTTAGTAATCAGAAGCAAGGATTTAAAGGAAAAACAAAAAACAAAACAAACAAACAAAAAAAGAGCCAGCGTAAGTGTGTGAACTCTGGGGCTGCGCGCAAGTCTGTGCAGTCTTTTTCCCCCCTTGGGTCTAAGCAGCCAGCACACTTTTAAAATTTTTAGGCTGTCCTTTTGCGTCAGATCAAAATGGGTTGCTTTTTAGAGTTCCTTTCTTTTAGCAGCTCTGAGGACCCCCTTCCACATTCACAGATCACGCCAGCCCCAACAGCCACGGATTTTTCTAGCCGCAGACTTCCCCAGGTCCTCCAGCTCCCACGCTTTTCTCCTGCTGGGAGCAGAGACCTCACCTTATCCCAGGCGAAATCTAACCTTTCCGTGATGGAGTGTAGAGCTCCTCTGAATCTGCGTGTTTGCGCCAATTGGGGACTGGTGTTCTAGGGTTCACAGGTGTTCGGTAGGTGCCGCAGTTGTAGATTTTCAGGCTTCCGATAACATCCACTTTCCCCTTCAAGATGGTGCGGTCTCCGCGTCCAAGCCGGTTGCTCCAGGGAACCCAGCAGCAGTGGTGACTGCCCGGTCAGGGGAGTCCTGTCCAGCAGTCCCCCACCATCTCCTGGAGTATAGCTGTCCCTCAACTCACCAACAAACACTCCCAGTGCGACCCTCAGCTGTTCTATCTGCTCTGGGACAAGGCTGGGGACACGTCTGTCTATTCCGCCGCCATTTTTTTTTTCCCTTTCTCCAAAAGTCCTATTTGTTAATATTTTGTTGAGGATTTTAGCATCTGTTTTTATCAGGGATATTTGCCTGTAATGTTCTTTCTTTTTAGTGTCTTTATCTGGTTTTGGAATTAGGATAATCCTGGCTTTATAAAAAGAGCTTGGAAATACTTCTTCCTCTTGAATTTTTTTGAATAGTGTGAGGAGAATAGGTGTTAGTTCTTCTTTGGACATTTTGTAAAATTCTCTTGTAAATCCACCTGGTCCAGGACTTTTGTTTGCTGAAAGTTTTTAAGTTATTGCTTCAATTTTATCATTTGTTGTTAGCCTATTTGGGTTTTCTGATTCTTACTGATTGAGTTTTGGAAGATGTTATGTTTCTCGGAATTTGTTCATTTCTCACAGGTTGTCCAGTTTGTTGGCATATAGTTGTTCATAGTATTTGCTTACAATCCTTTTTCTGTGGTGACTGTTGTTATATCACTTCTTTCATTTTTAATTTTATTTATGTGGATCCTCTTTGTTTCTTAATGAGTCTGGCTAGGTGGTTCATCAGTCTTGTTTATCTTTTCAAAGAACCAGCTCTTGGATTTATTAATCTTTTGTACTGATTTTTTAGTCTCCATGTCATTTATTTCTTCTCGGATCTTTATTATTTCCTTACTTCTCCTTCCTCTGGGCTTTTCTTACTGTTCTCTAATGCATATAGTTGTAGGGTTAGATAGTTTATTAGTGCTTTTTCTTATTTCTTGAGTTAGGGCTGTAATGCTATGAACTTCCCTCTCAGGAATGCTTTCATCGTGATTTGGGTGGTTGTGTTTTCATTTTCATTTGCTTCCAGGAAGTTTTTAATTTCTTGCTTGATCTCATTGGTAACCCCTTCATTGTTTAATAACATGTTATTTAGCCTCCATGTATTTGAGTGTTTTTGAGTTTTTTGTAGTTGATTTCTAACTTCATGCCATTATGATTGGAGGAGATTCTTGAATTTGTATAGACTTGTTTTGTGCCCTAACATGTGGTCTTTGAGACTGTCCCATGTGCACTTGAGAAGAATGTATATTCTGTTGCTTTGGGGTGAAATGTTCTGTAAATATTAGTTAGATCCATCTGATCTATTGTGCCGTTTAAGGCCTCTGTTTCCTTGTTAAATTTTTTGTCTGAAAGATCTATCCATTGATGTCAGTGGGATGTTAAAGTACCTACTATGACTATATTGCTATCAATCTCTCTCTTAAAGTACATCAAGAGTTTTTTTTTATGTACTTGAGTGCTCCTGTATTGGGTGCATATATGTTTATAAGGGTTATAAATCATTACCTTTAGTATTATGCAGTGGCCTTCTTTGTCTCTGGTTATGTCCTTTATTTTGAAGTCTATTTTATCTGATGTGAGTATTGCTATCCCAGCTTTTTTTCCTTTCCATTTGCATGGAATATATTTTTCCATGCCTTCGCTCTCAATCTGTATATATCTTTTGTTCTGAGGTGGGTCTCTTGTAGACAGCATATATATGATTCATGTTTCTTATCCATTCATTCACCCCATGTCCTTTGCAGCATTTAATCCACTTACATTTAAGGTTATTATTGATACATATTTATTTATTGCTATTTTAATTTTCTCTATGCCTATTATCCTCTCTCTCTTCTTTTCTTCTTAAAGCAGTCCCTTTAACATTTCTTGCATTACTGATTTGGTGGTAATGTACTCCTTTTTTTTTTTTTTAAGAAAGCTTTTTATTTCACCTTCAATTTTAAATGATAGCCTTGCTGGATACAGTAGTCTTCGATTTAGACCTTGGTTTTTATTACTTTGAATACTTCATGACACTTACTTCTGGCCTGAAGTGTTTCTATTGAGAAATCTGCTAACATCCTAATGGGAGCTCCTTTGTAGGTAATTTTCTGTCTTTCTCTTGCTGCTTTTAAGATTCTTTCTTTGCCTTTAACATTTGCCATTTTAATTATAATGTGTCTAGGTGTGGGTTGGGATCATCTTGATTGGGACTCTCTGTGCTTCCTGAACTTGTGTGATATTTTCCATCACTAGTTTGGGGAAGTTTTCTGTCATTTCTGTAAACAGGATATTAGTTCCTTGCTCACCCTCTTCCCCTTCTAGTATTCCTATAATGAGGATGTTATTACATTTCATGGTGTCCCAGAGCTCCCTTAGGCTATCTTCCTGCTTTTTATTTTTTTTTTCTATTTGCTGCTCTAATTGGATATTTATTTCTACCTTGTCTTCCAAATTGCTGCTTTAATCCTCTGCTTCATCAAGTCTACTTTTCCAGTGTGTTCTTGATGTCAGATATATCATTCTTCATTTCTGTCTGATTCTTGTTCATGGTCTCTATTTTCTTTTTCATGCTGTTGTAATTTGCACTAAGTTCCTTAATCATCTTTATAACCATTGCTTTGAACTCTATGTCTGATAGGTTGCTTACCTCCATTTCATTTATTTCTTTTTCTGGAGATTCCTTCTTTTCCCTCATTTGGGGGTTGTTTCTTTGTCTCCCCATTTTAGTTGTCTCTTTGTATTTGTTTCTATGTATTAGATAGAACTGTTATGCTTCCCAGTCTTTGTGGGAGGGTCTTAGGTAGGAGGCTCCAGTGTGCAGTCTCTTTGTTCATCTGAGCTGGGTGCTCTAGGAATGCCCCTTGTGTGCATTATTTGGGCTCTCCTGTTGTAATTGGGACTTGATTGTTGATGTACCCTCCAACTTGCTGCCAGGGAGTTTCAACTCCATTGTCTGCGTGCCAGCCGTTATACAGATGCTGACAGAACAGAATAAGACACAACAGGGCCAAACCAAAACACCACAAAAATCAAGCTACTCAGTGCATCAACAACAGGAATGACTACGAAGGGAAAAAAAAGAGAAAGCAAAGCAAAAAATAAATAAATAAAAAGATTACTAAGAGACACATGACCAAAGACTTAGAGGGGATATAAAAAAGAAAATGAAACAGTAGCTATATGGAAGCAAAGAGGAAACTTGAAGAACTAGTATAGGAGGAAAAAAGTAGAGTTAACAGAAAATAAACAAAATAATAATAATGAATTTAAAATGTTGAAATAACCTGGCTAGAGTCGCTCAGTGGTTGAGTGTCAACCTATGAACCAAGAGGTTATCAGTTCAATTCCCAGTCAGGGCACATTCCCGGATTGTGGGCTTGATTCCCTAGTGGGGGTCATGCAGGAGGCAGCCAATCGATGTCTCTCTCATTGATGATACTGTCTCTCTGTCCCTCTCCCTCCTTTTTCTCTAAAATAAATAAAACATTTTTAAATAGCAAAAGCAGTAATAAGTGACTATATTAAGATATAGATAGGAAAAGTAAAATAGATAAAATGAGAAAAAAACAAAATAAGAAAAATTAATAATAAGTCTAGACTAAAGAAGAATAGAATCAAAGGAAAGAGAAATTAGAGATATGCAAGAAAAAAAAGGAAAAAAAGTGGGAAAAACAAATAACGAAAAGCAAAAAAAAAAAAATACACATACACACACACATACACACACATACACACACACACACACACTAAAAAACAAAACCAAACACACTCGTACACTCCAAAACCTTTGGGTCTGCCATTTGTGGAGCTCTCTGGATTTTGCTCTGATGTTGAATCTGGCCCCTTGGTGTGTCTATCCTGGGCCTCCTGGGAGCTTCTCTAGTGCAGGTTAATGTGAGTCACTGTCCCTTGCTTGCCGTGGGCAACCTGATTGAGGTCTGAGAGATTGAAGCTCCTGGTTATCCAAAGGTCAGGTACTCTAGACAAGAGGCTAGGTCTGTATTGAGGTTCACACCTTGATTGTCCCTGTTTTGAGCTATACTCCCTTCCCCCACAGAGCTGGTCCTACAGGTGTCAGCTGCAGGTCTTGGGTCCTACTGGCGTTCACTTAGCTGTGTGGTCTGGGCTGTGTCTGCAGTGGGTGCATCCGGGGTCTGGGTTGTGTCCTTGGGGAGCATGTGCAGGGTCCTAGGCGGGGTGCCTGTGGTTCAGGCCTGGGCCACGTCTTGTCTGAGTGGTGGTGAGCCTGGGTGCCTAGCTGCTGCTGCTCCCTGCAGCCTCCTTCCAAGGAGGACCTTGTAAACCCTTCAAGATGGCGTGGTTTCTGAACCAGAGCTGTGCCCACCAGGGGAGCGCCCATGATGGTAGCAAGTGCTCTTTGGCCATGAGAGCCTGAGCTGCCCACCTGAGACCCCTATGTGATCAGACTGTCCCTCACATACACAATCACACCTGTCCACACACTCGCCCTTTCACTCCCTCAGTCACTCATACTCTCTCACTTCAGTCCTGCCAGCCGCGACGTTAGAATCTTACGTTGTTTTTAATGTTGAACCATCTTGCATTAATGGGATTAGCGTGCTTGGTCTTGACTTTTTTTCTTTTCAGTCACTATTGGATTCCCTTTGCTAATATTTTATTCCATCTATAGTCACAGGTGAGATTGGTTAATAATCTTCTGTTTGTATACTGTCTTGGTTCTGTTTGGTTGATTGTATTGACTTCAGAAAATGATTTTAATCTGTATAATAGTTTGTATAATATAGGAATTATTCTTGAAAGGTTGTTAAAGCTCATCTGTACAACTCTGATTCAGGTGTATTGAAGTGGGGATAGATGATTTTTTACTACCATTTAATTTTCTTTAGTGGTTATTGAACTATTCAGATGTTCTGCAATGCCCTAAATTAAATAAGCATTTCGAAATAAAATACAAATTACTCTAATTGATCCTAGAAGAGGTAGAAAAAGTAAGTAGACCAGTATCTATAGAAGAAATAAAGACATTTGTTGCAAGGCTACCTCTGAAAAATGTAACATATGCAAATGGTTTCACCGTTGCTTCAATCCTCAAGTAATAAATAATCCTACATTATATAAACTGTTTTAGAGTAGTTAGTGCAAACTAGTGTTTCCTTAATAGCTTTGTACTAAGAAAGAATTACACTGACACAAACCTGATAAAGATAATGCATATAATCCTGGACCAGTGTCACATATAAATATGTATGCATATATCTTAAATAAGATGTTAGCAAATAGATCCAGTTGGACATTAAAAGAATACTATGCTATAAGTAACTGAAGCTCATTTCAAGCTTGTGAGGAGGATTCAATATCTGGCAATGTGTTAACAGAATTTACCATATCAGTAGTGGTAAGAGAGTAACACTATGGTTATGTCAGTAGTTGTAACTGTAAAACTTTTGCAAAATTCAATTTCAGTATTTGACAGAATTTAATTTTCATTTCTGATTGAAATTCTTAATAAAATTAAGGAAAGAAAGAAACTTGCAAGCATGGAAAGTATATGTAATTATGTACCCACATAATGGTGTTTTGTTTAACGATGGACCACATGTATGTTTAGATATTTAGGTACATAAATTCTTACCATTATGTTAGAACTAGGGGCCCAGTGCACAAATTCGTGCACCTTGAAAGGAACTGTGGGCCGTGAGGCTGTAGTTAGGCAGAGAGGCAGGTCTCAGCCCATCCTCTGCATCCCCACCCGGCCCCTCCATGGCCCCTGATCCCCTATCTGCCATCACTGCTCCCACATTCTGATGGCACCAACCCCACTCGCACCCGCTGATGGCACGGAGCTATTGGGGCCAGCACCACCAGTGGGTGCGAGTGGCAGCTGCTGCCCCAATCACCACTTAATACAGATTTAGAGAAAGCTGGAATTATGTCCCCCAAAATATTTGTAATGACCTAGCCCTATAAGATGAGATTTCAGGTAAATTTCACTTTCTTTATACTTTTCTATATTTTCATTTTTGACAAGAATATATATTTTTATTTAATTTTTAAAAAAACAGTTGCTAATGATAAACTTTGTAAATCTGTAAAAGGCATAAATGACTAAAAGCTAGAAAATAATCAAGAGCAACTGGGATCATCTTATCAGGTGGTATAGAAAAGTCATTATGGGCACATTGTCCAATCATGCATAGGTATCCTCTCCTCCGGGATGTTTTTCAAAGAATCACTGCAATAGTGAATCACTGGTAAAAGATTATAATGTTATCTGCCTTTGTAATTATCATTATAAAATTTTATGACTGTTTATATACCAGGCATTATATTAAGCCTTTTATGTGCATTTGTCACATATAATCTTAGCAACAATACTAAGTTGTCATTTCTATCCATCTATACTAATAATAGAGAAATATGCAAATTACCCACTACAGAGTCACGTCAGGACCGGATCAGCAGGCTGCGTCCCCACCCTCTGCTCAGGCAGCTGCAAGGCCTGATAGGAGGGGATAAGAAAGGAGAGGGAGAGGAAGGCAGGCCTGCATGCAGACAGGCCAAGAGGAGAAACAGAAATACAGAAAGGGAACAAGAAAAAGATGCAGGAATGGAAAAGGGAAGAGAACTCAGGGCTGCACGCGGGAGGGGGTGGCGACCGCAGATGGGGGGGGCAGTGAGCAGGTGCGCCCTGCAAGGGGTGGGGCAAGATCCCCACCCAGACATGGGAGGAGGGCGGTGGCCCCTGGCGTGGGCCGCTGGCGGGGCGGCGCCCACGGGTCCAGGACGGAGTGGTGGGCAGTCCAAGCCTTCTGGGCCGAGGCATGCCTGCTTCGCGGCAGCAATGCCCGGGCCGCGTGGGCCTCAGCCACCCTTGCTGGTCCAGGCGACCTGGGCAGGGAATGGGAGCAGGACAGTGGCGGGGAGAGACTGGGGAAGCGGGGGCAGTGGGGCAGTGAACACCTGGCCGTGGCTGAGTCCTGGGCTGGATGTTATCATCCCCCCCCGCCCCCCGCCCCCAACGAAAGCTTTAAGAACGGAAAGAAGGAGGGGAAGAGTTTTATAAAGGAGTCAGTAGAGAACAGAGTTAAAGAAAGAAAGAGGATGTATGAGTGAACTGTAAGAGCTATAATGAAAATCAAGTATAGTTGTGTACTGGGGACAGATTTTTAAAGTAGGAGTCAGAAAAGAAAAAAGATAAATGATAATGAATAATTAGGCAGGTAGATAGATATTAAAACAGTGGAAGTAAGTAGAGAAGAGTGTATGGGAAAGGTAGGATGAGAGAGAAAGAGGGAGGGAAGAAAAGTTTTAAAGGGGAGCCGGTAGAGCTTAAAAGGAGAATGGGAAGAAGGAAGAAATGGGGGAGAGAGCAAAGCAGGTCCGAGGGAGGAAGTGAAGAAAAAAATTAAGGTGGGAAAGGAAGAAAAAGGGGAGGTAGGGCAGGAGTAAAGATAAAGGAAAGAAGGAATGTGGGAGGGGGGAGGGAGGGTAGGAGAAAGATGGGAAGAAGGATGATGGAACAGAAGTAGGAAATAAGGAGGAAAGAAAAGTTTATAAATGATAACTCAGTAGGCAAAAGTGTTAAATAAAGGAGAGAGAAAAATTGTGTGACGGGGAGGAGCCAATAAGGAAGTCAAATACAATTGTGTGTGAAGGGGATAAGATTAAAAAAGAACGTTAATAGAGGCAACCAGGCTGGCAGGGGAGGGCAGTTAGGGGGATCAGGCAGGCAGGCAGAGTGGTCAGGGCAGACAGGCAGGTGAGCGGTTAGGAGCCAGAGGTCCCAGATTGTGAGAAGGATGTCCAATGCAAGATCGGGCCTAAACTGGCAGTTGGATATCCCCCAATGGCTCTTGGATTGGAGAGGGTGCAGGTCAGGCTGAGGGTCCCTCCCCCGACCCGTGCACGATTTTTGTGCACCAGGCCTGTAGTATTTTATAAATGAGGAAATGAAGGTGAAGGATCCACAAGTATCAGCTGATGATATTCCTGATTATTTTTCAGCCTCTTTATTAGCTCTTACCTATTGTAATCTTCTGAAGATGTCTGTTATATTTCTCAAATGTTTTAGGGAAGAGAAAATTTGAGAACTGTTGGTCTAAAGCAGCCTTGGGCAAACTACGGCCCGCGTTTCGGATCAGGCTGTTCTATCCGGTTCTCTTGCTCTCCCCTCCGCTCCTTTACTTTGAATTTATATTAGTTCACACAAGCACTCCATCCATGCTTTTGTTCCGGCCCTCCGGTCCAGTTTAAGAACCCATTGTGGCCCTTGAGTCAAAAAGTTTGCCCACCCCTGGTCTAAAGTCTATGTCTGTTTAAATATAGGGAAAAAAAGTTAGAGTATTGGAAAAAGTATATTTTATTTCAAAAGACTGAAACATTTTATATCAGCAAAATGAAAATACAACAAAGAACTTATGGTTGTGTTCAATTTGGCAATTGTACAAAAAGAAATAGAAATATGTATTTATGTACCTTGACATTTTCCCACCAATTTATGACACAATTTTAAAAATAAAGAATGTGCAAAATTTATGGAATTGCTTTTTTAGAAAAATTGAGTGTATGCTAGAAGACAAAGATACACAAATGCACAAATCCTACATTAATTTCTCAGAACACAGTAAAATAAACTAGAAATAAAAGCAGAATTATATTTTCTTAACTGTTCGACAGCATCAACTGAAAATTTTGCCATTTAAGATACAGAGTTTGAAAGTACAAAATACTCGAGTTAAATGTATACATTCATGGCAAATTGCAAGACACATCCCAATGTTAGAATTCTTTGCAATCATACAAGTAGGCAAAAAGATACAGCTTTAAACCAATTGTTTGAAAAGCAAATTTAAAAAACAACAGAAAATCTGGATTAAAAAAGGAAATAATAACAGATCTATATAAGTTAAAAAAAAAACACCAAGACTAACTAAAAGTTATACCACAAGTGATATAAGCAATAAATTCATTCAATATACATATATATAGACATACATTGTGTTTATAAACATATTTTAAACAAGTTCAATTTTATTAGCAAAGTAATGCAATAATATTGAGGAGATGCCATTTCCTCTTTTTTTTTTTAATCCTCACCTGAGGATATTTTTTTTTCCTACTGCTTTTTAGAGAATAGAAGGGAGGAAAGATGAGAGAGAGAGAAATCAATGTGAGAGAGACATCAACTGGTTGCCTCCAACATGATCCCTGACCTGGAACCCAGGTACATGCCCTTGATCAGGAATCGAACCCATGACCACCCTTCTTTGTGCTGGTCAATGCTGAAACAACTGAGCAACACTGGTCAGGGCACTATTTCCTATTATTAAGTGATAGTAATCAATTGTGCACTGGCAGTGTAATGCAGGAGTTAAGAGGATGGACTCCGCCTGCATTTGAACCCTGGTTTTGCTAATGAGGAACCAATATGAAGTAGTTAATGTGGACTAACTCAGTTCAGCTGAGGTCTTTCTATCTTTGGTCATCTTATCTATAAATTGGAATAATACCTCATGAAGAGTTACTGTAAGGATGAAATTAATTAATCTATGTAGTGGACTTGGTACATAACTAGCATTCATATTGCTGTTGTCAAATTGTCACTTCCATGCTTAAAAGTTTTTATTGAAATTTCATTTTCAAGAGAGAAAGAACATTTTATATGCAAAGTAGATCTGCATTACCTGGGTCCCACCTTAGTAACCACATTTCCTGCCGGTGTACCCCGTGCACATCAGATTCTGCCTACAAATGACTTCTTGAATAAACAAGCTATTTCCCACTTCATTCAGAGCCTTCTTGTTTTCCTTTTTGTCTGAAAAGTTTTTCTTAACTCACCCACTTACATAAGTAATCCTTTCCTCTGGGTAGTTCCTTCTTACCCTTCAGGTCTTAGCTTCAGTATCTACTCAAAAAGGGCATCCCTCACCATTCTCCAAAGTAGTACCCCCACTTTTCCTTTCCTTACCACCAGATACAAAGAAGGGTCCCCATTATTCTCTCTAATGGGATCCTTTTTTATTTTATAGCATTTATTATACTTTATAACATTTTATGTATTTGCTTACCTTTTCTAATATCTAGCTTTTCTGTGTGACAGGGATCATGTCTATTTTGTTAACCACTGTCTCATATGCCAAGGACAGTACATGATATGCTCTCAGTGTGTTGAATGAATGAACGCCAGTTGCTGTGACATAAATTACAACCTGGAAAGTAAGAATTATCAACAACTTAAAAATATTCATTCCTAATGATCCATCAATCCTACCTTTAGTAAATTATTTTTTTGTTTGTTTTTAATCCTCACCCGGGGATGTGTTTTTGTTATTGATTTTTAGAGAGAGAAGAAGGGGGAGAGAAAACATTGATCAGTTGCCTTCCTTATTCACCCTGACCAGGAATCGAATCCGCAACCTAGGTATGTGCTCTGATCAGGAATCAAACCCGCAACCTTTTGGTATGCAGGATGATGCTCCAACCAACTTAGCCACCTGGACAGGGCTTTTTAGTAAGCTTTTTAAAGGAGATTATAAAAAATTGAAAAAGCCATCTTAGCATTATTGATAATAATGATAAATTGAAAAAAAATTGTATGTCTAACAACTAGAAAATAAGCAAATTATGACACTTAGAAAAATTATTGTGTAGTCACATAAAATTGCAGTAAGTTAAAATAATGTTATCATGTTAAGAAAAGGGCAGACACAAAATAGTAGAAATAAGAAACTGTAAAAAGATACATATCAACAAAAGAAAGTATACCAAAAAATTGTGGTTAAAGTTATATTGAATTGTATTAATAATATAGAAAAATATTAACTTTCCTATAAGACCATTATATTATAAAAGGAAAATATGTTACGTTTTTTAAAGTATCAAGAGTATTAATAAAAATTGCATAAAAGTTTAATTTTGAACAAATCTTGGATAAAAGCACTAACTTGGTTACTTATGGATTGCTGTCTTTTTTTCATAGACAGATCATCAAGAATCAACTTTTCATATTGATTCAAACTCTCCAATTTTGCCTGAATACATTAGTGAACATATGAGGACCCCATTTTCATCCTTAGAATAGAGTTGTTGCAGTTAACAGATGAGTCACCGTTCTCTACTTCTACACCTATATCAGATACCTCTGAGTGATGATGGCAGTGGCCTGATCAGCCCAATTTCTGTTCTTTCTCAAGAAAAGAATTCCCTGTAGTACTTACTTTTTTTAAATCAGAGTTGGCTTCTTAAATAAAACCAATTTGTTATTCCTGCTGTATGCTAAGTATGTAAAATTCTGGAGAATAGAAACCCTCTATAAGAATGGTTGTGTGTGCAGTACAAAAACGTTGCTTTAAGAAATATCACTGAGTTTCTGTTTGTTTTGAGCATAACAACAGAAAGCAAGAAGAAATGCCATGAGACTACAAAGCAAGGACATGTTTTTTTTAATTATAAGCGTGGTTGTTTTTTTTGAGGGGGGATAAAACAATAAGATAAGGAATATCATAGTTTCAAACAAATATACTTCAAAAAAATTGATACGTTTTATTGTTCAGCAGGCAATAAACGGTGTTCTATAATAATTTCTGTGCCTTGTATAACTATAATTAAAAATGTTGCCATGATGTTATAACACTTTTAAGTCATGTTGGACCTCTGATCTTCATAGCAACATGTATAGTTTGATGGAGTAAATGCCTCATCAAATATCACCAGCAAAGGTTCTACATGTTCTTTCAAGGTGATTATGTTTGGTAGCATATGACAGATCGCAGACCATTTACCATAATTACAGTTATTACTCTTTGTTTCATATTTTATCACCAACTAATTGGAAGTTTGGGCTGTAAAGTTAAAAACTGCTACCAAATTCTCCTACTGATAGATAAAGAAAAAAAGAAATTTACTTTTTTGGAGAATAGAATATTATTGCAATGTGTCATTAAGTACTAAAATAAAAATTGTCCATCAAGTCTTTTGAAGCTTTCCTTAATACTGATTAAGCAATGAAACAAATGCTGATAAGGGTATTCATTATTCATGATCTTTAGGTTTTTCTTTCCCTTTTTCTAGTGAGATTTCCATTAGGTTACATGTACAAAAGAAATTTAGTGTTGACTTGTCTGCTAATCTGAATATCATGCCCAGGAGCATATGGAATGCTACCATGGAAAATAACAGGATGGGGTGTGGGGTGGGGGGGACCCATTGTTTGTTAAACAGTGTTATTAAAACAAGACTTAAAAACATTCTCTTTATGACTATAAAGTATGTCCACACTAATTTAAATTCACTTAAAGGCAGAGGTACTTTTTTTTTAAGAACTTAAAGTTTTACTTTTCAATTACAGTTTGCATTCAATATTATTTTGTAGTAGTTTCAGTTGTATAGCATAGTGGTTAGGCAGTCAAATACTTTACAAAGTGTTTCCCCCTATATAAGTACTCACCTGGCTCATACATAGTTATTATAATACTAGAGGCCCAGTGCATGAATTCGTGCACGGGTGGGGTCCAGCCGGCCCAGCCCCAATCGGCGGATCGGGGCCAGGCCTGTCAGGAGGAGGAGACAATGGGAGGTTGGCCAGCTGGCCTGCCCCGATTGGGGCCAATCAGGGCCTGGACGGCTGTGGGGAGGGACTGTGGGCAATTGGCTGGCGGGCCCCGCCCCCAATTGGGGTGGGAGGGGTGATTGGGGTGGGGCAGGCTGTGGGGAGGGGCTGTGGGCTGTGGGCTGTGGGCCAGCTGGCAGATCCAAG
This sequence comes from Plecotus auritus, assembly GCF_963455305.1. Lineage (NCBI taxonomy): Eukaryota > Metazoa > Chordata > Mammalia > Chiroptera > Vespertilionidae > Plecotus > Plecotus auritus. The sequence goes on along the minus strand of NC_137772.1, from coordinate 127,069,372 downwards.
CCAGGCCTGTTGAGAGGAGGGTCCGTGGGAGGTTGGCTGGCCAGCCCTGCCCCTGATAGGAGTGGGAGGCCGATCAGGTGTGGAGCCAGCTGGGGGGAGGGCTGCAGGCCGATTGGGGTGGTGGAGGCCCATCGGGGGTGGGGCCACAGGCAGTTGGCTGGCTCTGCCCCTGATAAGGGTTAGGGAGCCGATCTGGGGTGGGGTTTGGTGAGGTCGGGGGGCTGCAGGAGGTTGGCTGGCCGGCCCCACTCCCTAATTCAGCCGGTTTGCTGGCCGCAGAGGGCATCATAGCAACTGGTTGTTATGGTCCTTATGGCGTTCCGGTCACTGGCTTTTTATATATATAGATTATTGACTAAATTCCCTAGGTTGTACTTTATATCCCCATGAGTGTTTTGTAATTACCAATTACTTCTTAGTTCCTTCACCACTTTCACCCAGTCCCCCAACTCTACTCTCCTCTGACAACCATCAATCTGTTTTCTGTGTCTATGAATCTGTTTCAGTTTTGTTTGTTCATTTATTTTGTTTTTTAGGTTCCATATATAAGTGAAATTATATGGTATTTGTCTTTCTCTGACTAACTTATTTTACTTAGCATAATACTCTCTAGGCCTATCCATGCTGTTGCAAATGGTAAGATTTCATAATGATTGAGTAATATTTCATTGTACATATGTGCCACAACGTTTTTATCCACTCATTTATCAATGGGCACTTAGATTGCTTCCATGTCTTGACTATTGTAAATAATGCTGCAATGAAAATAGGAGAGCATATATTCTTTAGATTTAGTGTTTTGGATTTCTTTGGATATATACCCAAGAGTGGAATTGCTGGGTCATGTAAGGCAGTTCTGTTTTCATTTTTTTGAGGACCCTCTATACTGTTTTCCATAGTAGCTGCACCAGTCTGCATTCCCAGCAACAGTGCATGAGGGTTCCCTTTTCTCCACATTCTCACTAACACTTGTTTGTGGAGTTATTGATGATAGCAATTCTGACAGTGTGTGGTAATAACTCATTGTGGTTTTAATTTGCATTTCTAGGCAGAGATACTATTAAGTAGAAGTAGATATGGCTTTGAAGACCTGCTTCCATTCATACAGTAGGCAGTGAGTTGCCTAGTAAGTTAATTTTTCATTAACTAGAACTTTGGACTTAAACCCTAATACTAGGCCAGACCTTGACAAAGAAACTGTTTACTCCCCACCAATTCTCAGATCCAAGTTTGGAACTGGACCAGTCCAGTAAGTCTAGAATAAAATGAAGAACAAGAGAGGGATTTTGTTCCTCTTTGCCCAGTAGCAGGCTGACCAATAACTTCCATCCCAGGACTTCTCAGTTCTGGGCTCAGCTGCTGAATGACTAATCCAAATAGAAGTAGGAGAGAGATGCCCATGTATACTTGTGCTTTTGCCAGATTAGGAGATAATATTTTAGGATTGAGGACTCTAATGATAGAAAAATCTATCACAGCAAATCAGTTAATTTGTATCCTTTGGACAAGGGAGTGGGATTTGGGGTGTGGTGAAGGAGTTATGGTGGCAAAAGGGTCTTTAACTTTTAACTCTATGTGACTTTATATTTTGAATTGATTATAGTCAGAATGTATTCATGTATTATATATGTCTTTAAGGGGAAAAAAAGAATCAGGTTTTTCCAAGTAGCATAAAGGAAGGGTCTTTTGGGGCAGAAATAATGGGGTAGCAAAGATAAAGTTGTGAAAAGTTGAGTCACAGAACACTGAAAATATACATGTGGCTGGACAGTGTGAAGTGGTAGAATATAAGGCTGCAGAAATTGGTGGGAATGAGTTTACAGGTACCTTGCATCCCCTCAAGGACTTCGGATTTTGTTCACAATTGGTGAGAGACCAATTAAAGTTGAAATAACATTTTAGTAATAATAATAAAGCATAGCAAAAGCATTCAAAGACATTTTTAAAAGGTTCATCCATACCTCTGTGGTTTTTGTTCTAGTCCTACTGAGCACTTTTTAAAAACAGTTATAACAGTTTATGTATGACTTTGTGTTCTGCTCTTTTCTCCTAATCTTGTAATAATTTTTTACGTTACTGTGGAAGAGTTTAAGTAAGGGAATGACATGATCAGCTTTGTCTTTTAAAAAGATAACTCGGGCATCACTAGGGAAGATGGACTTGATGGAAGAGAATCAAAATAGGGTTAAAGAGTAGAGAATGTGTTTAAGAGATGTTTAGGGAGTCCTGCCCATGAGAAGACAGTTCTAGCAAACATGAAAGTACCCCCCTGAGTCCACATTGTAAGTTGAGAGCAAGCCTTACCCATCAGCCAAATAGAAATACTGCCTTATTCCTCCTGGCAAGCTCCCCTCTGCCTTAAACATTTTGTACAAGTCTCAGAGACCTGGTTTCATTTTGAAGTAGGCTGAGCTCTGAGTCTTTGCAGAGACTAAACCAGTGTTGATCCATTAACAGTGCACAAAAGCATGTAGCTCACAGGGGATTATTGTTAGTGCTGTACTTCCTTTTGGTACTTAGCCAATTATCTCAGTGGTCAGGAGTGTGTGTGTGTGTGTGTGTGTGTGTGTGTGTGTGTGTGTGTGTAGTGATGACAGGTTTTGAAAACTTTTTCTTGAATAAAACATTATCATTGTTACTGCAGTAATACATATTAATTTAAAAACTTGCTACATAAAGTTACTTTAAGAAATATATATTTGGGAAGGGAGCACTAGACTGTTCCGAGATGGGGTAAATTATGCTGCTCCCCCAGAGTCTTGTTGTTTATACTTAAGGCAAGTCATATAATCTCTCTGGTGCCTAGTCTCCACACCTTAAAAAATGTAGGAATTTTTAACCTCTGAAATGTGTGTTATTACTTCAGCAGTATCTTTTATTTTTGCTGGTGATAAAAAATAATTTTGATCTTAGTAGTTGATAGAATAATATACTATAAGTTACATTTTTATCCTTAATAGTACAGGGGCTATCACTAAGTAGGATAAAGAAGCCTGTGAACTAATTATCGCTAAAACCAGCCTTCACTTTGAACTAGTTATCACCAGAAATCTCCAATTTGATTTTAAGGTTGCTATGATCAATAATCAAAAGGCATTCTAATCTAGTTTCACGTTTACTTAGCAGACTGGTAGAATTAGTATAGCAGGATGAGTAAGGTGTGGGGATTGCTTCTTTCTTCCCTTCTCCTCCCTCTGCCTCTGTGCCTTTCCCTTTTCTTCCATCTTCCCCTTGTCCTCCTTCTTGAAGAGGGGACCAACCCTTTTATGTTAGTACTAGAGGCCTGATCTACGAAATTCATGCAACTGTAGGCCTTCCTTCCCCCAGCTGCTGGCACTGGCTTCCCTCTGGCACCCAGGACCCGGGCTTCCCTTCAGGTGCCGGCAGGCACTTGGGACCCGGGCTCTTCTCTGGGCCAGCAGGCACCCGGGACCCAGCCTTCTCTCACAGTCCCGGCTTTGTCCGGAAGGACGTCCCATGTAATTAACATATTACGCTTTTATTATTATAGATAGTACATACCATTAGAACAGATTTTATATGACAGTTAATACTTTATATTTTTAGAGAGTTAAAACTTTAAAATATTACTCCTGTACAATCTCACTTTAAAACTTTAGCTTCCTTTTTTATTTAAAAATAAAAACCTCAATACTGTTCAGGTCATGGAAAATTCCTCTTACTTCACTAACTCATTTAGAAAAGACTTTATTAAATTGATTTCACTATACTTTTTTGGTTGAAACAGATACATACCTTACTGTTTCCAAAAAGGGTATCAGGTAGCTCCTTCCCTACAGTTAATTTGCTATTTAGTATTAAATCATCAATGAAATTTTATTATTTCTTAAAGTTGCAGGGTGTTTTATATAATTGAAAGAGTTGAAAGGAACCACAACATCATAACTTAGTCAGATGATCCACAGTTGTGAAAACAGACCGATAAAAGGGCCAGAAAAAGCCTTAGGTGTGCATGGAGAGAAGCACTGCCATATTTGGGCCTTCATTAAGATTGTATATTGCTTTGCATATGTACACATAACGTTTTTTTGGTGAGTTTCTGTATTTGATCTTAATTTTTGAGTAGATGAGATATTTTAAAAGGTGGATTTGTGTTATATTGGCATATTGTCTATTTGAAAGAAACCACTACTGTCTACTGAAAAAAACAACACTATTTTGTTTCCACAGAAACCTGCTAATATTTTAGTTATGGGTGAAGGTCCTGAGCGAGGAAGAGTAAAAATTGGTATGTTATATCTTTGATAAGTCACAGTGTAGAACTCTTTTAAGACTTTTGTAGGCAGCTGTATCACTTCTAATTTTTGCTTTAATAATATGCCTATATTCATGTACCTCCATATGATTGAAGCCATTTTTAAAGAGTATACATTAAAAGTGAAAAGTGTTTCACACTCTTAAAGGTGTCAAACAATCTTTAGAGACTGAAGTGTTCTGATTATAAAATAAGCCATGCAAGCTTTTTAAAAACTTTTACCTTCATTAAAAATAGCCTGTAGTTGAGAGGGGGTGGAGGTGGGGGGAGGGGTCAATGGGGGTATAAGGACACATATGTAACACCTTAATCAATAAAGAAAAAAATAAAAAATAATTTTAAAATAAAAATAAAATGAAAAAATAAAGAAAATACTTAAAAAAAAAAAAAAAAAAAAAAAGCCTGTAGAGGTGAGTGGCTTCTATTTGTGTTAGACCAGCAGCCTCACCTTTAGTCCCAAGGGCATACAGCATACTGATAATTAAACCATCAGGTCTTTTCACCTGAACCAGATTAGATCAGAACATATGCTTCTGTTGACCCCATCTAGATCAGGAATTACAAACCAGGAAAACCACTGAGGCCAGATATATACAGAACCGAAAGTTCTAACAAGCCTGCCTATAGCAGGCCTTTGCCTAATGGTAAAAAAAAAAAAAAAAAAAAAAAAAAAATTTAATGAGCATTTTGTACTTTGGCATGTTTTTAATAGCTTTTTAAAAATATATCCAAACAAAATTTTACCCATTTTTAATAATTTATAAGGATAGAATTAAATTAATTTATCCTAATTGGGTTTTTTCATTGTCATTTCTAAGTTGTGTTTGTCACATTTAGTTTGTTTTGTGTGTGGGTAGAAATGTTGTAACTGAATTGAATGAATTTAAAGGCAGCAGGTTTGTGGAACCATTTAACAAAGTTAAATAGTAATTTCTGATTGCATGATTTAACATGAATAAGAATTATAAGCTGATTTGTACCACTTCTCCAACAAAGAAAAACATAGGTGTTACTCTTCTTCCCTCTCCTCCTCTATAAATTCCCCAAATCTCACTTTCTACTTTTAATTAGATTCAAATATACTCTTTTATGATATAAACCTTGCAAATTTTTTAGTAGTGATAATATTTTATGCACCTCAAAGTACTCCTAGTCATTGATTTCCCTAGAGAACCAGGCCCTGTTAGTACTGTCATCAAATGATGTTAAGTCCTAACCTGTGCTTTTAAAGAATTTTGTCCAATCCAGTTTGGTGGCACCAAATTAAAATATAAATTCAAAGCATGCAAAATGTAAAAGACCCAAATAGTAGTGACAGATGTGTTCTTTACTGTAAAATTTGGGGGAAACATATACTAAGGTAATCTAGTTTGGGAGTATATTTCTGTGTAATGTATATCATGTTGGCAGGTTTGGGGAGGAGGGCACTAACGGCTTAAGAGCATTCACATTTAAGAAGAAATAAACAGTCTTCTATAAATCAGTACTTAGTAAGCTGACTCATGGTTTTAATTCTTTGCCAAATGTCTGTGTTTTTTAACCCTCCGTAATTAACTAGATTAGGCTAGGATCTACTTCATTAAAAATGTATATTAGAACAAACTTAACAAATGGTGGATGACTCTTGAAAATTTTGAATTGGTGGTATGGTAGTGATTTTTTATTCAACATGTATTTGCCAAAAGCTATGTGTAATGACACCATACTTGATACTAAAAAGAATAGAGAAATGAAAAAGACGCAATTTTTGCCTTTAACAGGATTACACTGTAGTAGGATAAACAACCATGCCTCAATAAGTACACTACATATTAAACCATGTTAAGTACCATGAACTGTTTCTCACCACAGCTCCAGCTCGGATATGAGTGATGGCATTTGTCAAATCACTTAATTTCTTCTAACCTCAGTGTTGTCATTTGGAAAAGAAGGTGATTAATTGAACTATATGACTTTAAAGTCTTTTCCAGCTTAACAAAATACTGTAACTCTTAAGTTAGTAAAATTCAACCCAAGTAAATGGGGAGAAATAGTGTTAACATACTGTATAGTCAACTTTTGATTATACCAGTGAACAGACTTATTGATGCAATGATGGAAATCCTTACTCCTATCTCATTTCTCAGTGCTTTTGACCAATGCAAAGAATGGAAATGCAGCTTAACAATCCTGTACCCAATGGTGGTATGGCAGATAGAAAGAAATCTGTCTAGAGGAGTAGGGTCACCCTTGACCTCTGGCAGCACAGTATGTCTCTAACCTAGTTGAAGAGTGAGTGACAATAGTTTGCAAAGAATGAAGATCTCAGACTTGTTTTACCTTTAGGTTTTGTGTTTTTATCTCCCAGAATTCAGCACATTTTCATATCTTACTAAGTAACAGTGATAAAATTAGAGTAATCAATTAAATTTGTTAAAATCTATTTACTTAACATTCTTCTTTGGGTTTTTTGTTTGTTTTTTTGTTTTTTTTTACAGCTGATATGGGCTTTGCCCGATTATTTAATTCACCTTTGAAGCCTTTAGCAGATTTGGATCCAGTAGTCGTAACATTCTGGTACCGAGCTCCAGAATTACTTCTTGGAGCAAGACATTATACCAAAGCTATTGGTGAGTAGAACTAATTAAGATTCTGTGATGTTTTAAAATTGACTTTATTGTTGTAAAATATAAATATTTCTATATATTTTTGAATCAAGTAACAGATAATTATAAAAGTAAGAGCAAAAACTAACCTAAAATTATACTACCTAGAAATATCGTCATTGGCATTAGGGGTATATCATTCCAGACATACCTCTCTGATAGATAAATAGATATTAAAAACATTTTAAATAATATGAGATCATACTATGCATTCTAAGTAAAAAGTATTTTAAATTTTACTTGAAAGGAGAAATAAGCATAGTAAAATGTCTAAGTCATTGAACTTCAGACAATTATTTTTTTTAAACATTAGTTCCTAAAAGATTCCCTTAAAGTTAAGGAAAAATATTTTTAAAAGTAGTAATCTAGAATATCCTAATTCACTTAAAAATTTTTTATAGTATTGGTTACCTCCCTATTACGATGTATGAGGAAATTAGTGCTTTTATAAAAGTATACTTCTTCCCCCACCTACCTCTCATTTTATAAGCTATATTAGTAATATCATTAGTATCACTGCTTTGTTGATGATTTCAGCCTTTAATTTCTGTTTGCAAGCCATAATTCCCATGGTTTAACTTAGATCGGATATTGTAATAGATTCAGTGTTCAGCTACCATAGTCCTTTTACCACAGGTTTATGTGCTTTGCCTCTTTTTGCCTTTATTGTGTGTTTTTACTGGTTACTTAACTTGTTCTGTATATGATATTAAACCTACCTTTCTTTTCTTGGATAACTCTATCCTGAAGTTTTCTGTTTTGCTCTATTCTGGATTGTGTTACATCCTGGCTTTTTCTTTTTCTTTTTTTTTTTTTTCTTTTTTAATTCCTATGGGTTGGGTATATTTCTTTTTGGATTTCATTATTTCATTCCTTATTTCAGTACAGCATATTCTCACGTAACAGCCTTTAAAAGGGTATCTTAGAGGTAAATTTTCTAGTTCTTGTATTTCTGAAAAATGCCTTTATCATACTTGACAATTTGTCAGAGTGCAAAATTATTTGTCTAGGTACAAAATAATTCTCCTTTAGAATTTGATGATGCTCTTCCATTGTCTTCTAGCATCAGTGTTGCTAATTAAATGTCTCATGCCAACCTTCTTCTCATTTATTGGTATATTGCCTGGGGTTTTTGTCTTTCTTAAAACAAAATAGGATTTCTCATCCTGATATTTCACAGTGATCTGCTGGCTACTTGGTAGACACATTCGATCTGAAGTTCATTTCCTATATCCCTATTTCTTTCTCTCCTAAACTAAGTGTAGACAGATGTTAGACTTCTTTGATTGAGGCTTTATACCACTTTCCTTCCCATGTTTTTTCTGCCTTTGTCTTTTTTATTTCAAAGAGCCCCTTCTTATCCTCTGATTATTAATTTCTCTTAACATCTTGTATTGTTTTATGAAAAGAAAATCTTCTCAAATATCTGTGAAGATAGTGATAACAGTGCTTTTTAATTGTTTGTAATTTGCTGTATTTCTGGAATAATTATCCTTTTTTTTTCCTATCGGCATTCTTTTTATTTATATGTCTTGATCACTTCCTTCCATGTGGCAATTGTTCTTCAACTGTTGACCCTTGATTGTCTCTTCATATTTAAGAATCTTATTACAGAAAGTTGTTTGGGAACTTTGTGTATATTTACTTTAGGGTGATCCAGCAGAGAATTGCCATTAACTGAGGAAACCCTAAATGCCATTATGCACAAGTCTTTGCTTTGAGACCATTCAAATTCTTTAAAGGAAGAATTCTCCCACTTTTGGCCCAATCTGTGTACCTGATAGCCCCAGGGCAATGGAGGAGAGTGGTGGGAGGAGGATCAACTCTTCAAAATACAGTTGAGACTAGTGAAAACTGGTCTTGGAGAGGAGATATACTGTGGTCCTATGGCAATGAGGAAGTCTTGTGAATTTCAGGGAAGCCAGATAGATGGCAGAGGTAGAGGGAGACATTGAGGCAGGATGCTGGCCTTCGTGAAGACACACCTCTGAATTACAGCCACCACATAGGACCCAGTAGTGTTGACCAGGCTTGGCTGCTCTGCCCCGGAGCATTTGACATTGAGAGGCCTCTGTTCCCCTCTGACCATTCTGACATTTTGGAGAGCTGTAGGCTGCAGCCAGTAAAGTTAAGGTGTAATGAAATGTATTTTAGAAGACTTTTTTCTTTTAACTCAACAAATAATCACAGATCCCACGCTCTGTGTGGAGGCTCCAGAGGTTCCACGTTTAGTTTACAGCCTTTCAGGGGAGGCAGGCATTGAACTGTTACTATGAGCTGAGTGCTATTGTACAGGTTTGTTCAAAGGGTGGGTTTGATATCGCCAGGATGGTAGAGAGGAAAAGGCATTCCGGGCAGGAGGAACCACTTGGAAACCTTCAGGTGTGTTGTGTGAATGGAGGATAGGAGTAGTAAGTGTGGCTGGAAGATGTGATGTTTGGGAGGGAAGCAAGTTGATGTTAGAGAAAAATCATTTAAAAGGATTTCATGCTTAATGCTGTACCTTAGCTGCATGCTCTGTGTACCATTCAAATGGTGGTGAGAATATTCAGTGGATAAGATCTAGGAGGACTCGTTAACAATCCCACATTGTTATTAAAAACAGAATTAAAACATTATTAAAAAAAAAAATACAGTTGACCCTTGAACAACACAGGGGTTGGAGCAACAACCATCCAAACAATAAAAATTCAGCATATAAATTGGTGGCCCTCCATATACTTGGATTCCCACCCTCGCCAGTTTGGCTCAGTAGATGGAGCAGACTGAAGGGTCCTGGGTTCGATTCCAGTCAAGGGCACATGCCCAGGTTGTGGGCTCAATCCCCAGTAGGGGGTGTTCAGGAGGCAGCTGATCCGTGATTCTCTCTCATCATTGATGTTTCTATCTCTCTCCCTCTCCCTTTCTCTCTGAAATCAATTTAAAACATATATATATATATTTGGATTCCCAATTGCGAATCGCAAATATGTACAGACTTGTTGTAGTTGGTATTTTGAAGTACAAAATCTCCCAGAGTTGTGCAGGACAATACTGCTTCCTACTTAACAATAGTACTGTGGCCTAGATCCTTCTCTGTACGGTTACGTCTGCCTTTCATGTCCCAGAAATATTTTTATATATGTCTGCCTAGATCAGATCTTCACATGGCCAGTCTCTTCTCTTCATTCAGATCTTAGTCAAAATACTGCCTCTTCACAGAGAACTCCCTTGATCACAGTCTAAAGTAACCACCCTCCCTTCCTCATCAGAGTTCTGTCTTACAATCTTGATAGTATCAAACAGTGCCTAAAATCCACTAAAACAGATTGACCTGTCCTAATGGTTCTCTAATTATAGGCCAGAGCCTCTATGGCACATAGTAGTAACTTAGTACTCTGTTGAGTAAGTGAATGAATCTTGTCCCTGGGGGTCTCCTCCTGTTCTTGTCATTACTGTGGGTTTGTATCTTTATTACTTTGTTGCCATTTCAATGTATTCTCAAAAAGGTAAAAGGAGAAATACTTGTGATCATTTCCCCATATCAGTCTTGAATCCAACATGTCTTTTTTCAAAAAATCTTTATGTTCACTACTCTTCATATCAGCATTGAGATCACATTTTATTTTATAGAAAAATAAAGGTAGATAAAGTTAAGTCAGCTTGATATGGGATTTCTCAACTATCTTTGTGAGTTTTCTACAAATCTAAAATAATTCCAAAATAAAATGCATATATTTAAAAAAAGTCAGAAGGAAAAGTAAAGATTATTGAAGGTAGTTCTGTTTTTGAGTTACATATAATTACCTAAACACACATTTGGTTATCTTTTTTACAAGTACATTCTAAATGTACTTAAAAGCATATAAACTAATATGATCCATAGCTATTTTTTCCACCTAGAAAATGAATATTTCAAAATAGTGTTACTTTTGATAAGACATGTTAATAGACCATACAAATAGAAAGTGATTACCTAGTGTTAGCTGCTATTAACTGAAAACTTGAGGCTTTGAAATCACTTAAATAAATTAAGAAATATACTATTGGCCCTAGTCAGGTAGCTCAGTTGGTTAGAGCGTCATCCTGATACACCAAGGTCTCAGGTTCGATCCTAGGTCAGGGAACATATGCGAAGCAACCAATAAATGCATAAATAAGTGGAACAACAAATCTCTCCTCCCTCCCTTCCTCCCTCCCTTTTTTTCTCTCTCCCTAAAATCCATCAATAAATACAATTTTTTTAAAAAATGTACTATCATAGAAGCTTGTGACTTTGGTTCATTATTATATTTTTCTTTTTTCTTAGTAAACTTATATTTTACTGTGAACATTAAGATTTGTATAGCCTGATAGTCACTAATTCTACAATCCAACAACTTTAATGCAAGGGCTCTTTGTTATAAAGCAAACTACAGCAGTTAGGTAGATTACTTTAGTCAAATGACTTTGTAATTTGGGAAAGAGAATGCCTTTCTTCATAGCTTTTCCCTCTTCTTTTCATCAACATTAAAATTTATTGAATAACTTAAACTTTTGAAAACAAGAGAAACCAAAATGAATGCAAATTATGTAGTTTAAGGGATGTCCAGTTGCGAAAACAGTATGAATATATGCATAAAATAATTTTGTCATCTTTAAATAGAAGTAACAAAGACTGGCAACCTGACTTGTAGCCTTAACTCTATCACTCTGGAGAGTGTGTGTGTTTAGGCAAAATGAGAATTTAACCTAACTCATCTCTTAGATCCCCATCAACTCTGAAAGCTCTATGACTTTAGGTAAAAACGACTGCCTTCTGAGATAGGGCGATCACAAAGGTTACTACCTTGGGTTGAAACTCAGGTCAGTGACCGCCCCTCTGCAATGGTGCTCCCCACCTCGTGTCCACCTGACTTAGCCAAGAACAATCTTGTATCAAAACATTAGCACAAAAAAAGTTATATTGGTATCTTTATTTTTTGTTTGAAAGAGAAATTACACATAAACTATTTTTCATGTAAGTTTTAAAAAAATAGAATAAAGGAGTAAAAAATGAAATTTCTTCCTTGATTTTAGTCTCTCCCACACAATCCCATTCTTCCCATCACCTATACAGGTAGCCTAAGAGTCCATTAAAGTAATCAACAGGTTCTCCACACCACAGTGAAAGCTATGTACCAAGAACTTCTGTAGCAGATTGACTTCCCTGTCAAATAGTTGTAGTGTGAGCAGTTGGTAGATGAACCTGTGTGGTTGAACTTATACATAAACACTTTTGGCATCATTTAGAAGAGTTAAGTCTGCTAGTGGAGTCTGGTGGATTATTTTAAACTAAAGACTAAAAAGAAACAGCAAAAGAGCATAGGGAAAAAATCTGAACAGCCAACTACTATGTTCCCACTTTCTATTACAGATTTTAGTGCTGTGGTCATTTATTCCATTGTTCAGAACTGTAAGCTGAATCATTAAAGAGAGGAAATGATAGGGTGTAAACATTGTACTCGCTGGACAAAGTTAAAATCATTTTGAGCATCTGGAGTTTTAGTTTGATTGACTTTGTGGAGAGGCTGAAAGGGGATTATTAATTTTTACTTTACTGATAGTAAAGGAGTCTCAAGTTTTACTAAAGTATGAATTTTCAAGCTCAGATTTTTGTCGTCAAATAACTGAATGCCTACTGATTATGTAGCATTCTATTAAATGGGAAGTATACAATAACATAGGGAGAATGAGAATTGACACTTTTATTAAGCTAGAAGCTTGTACACCTACTCATTAAAACATTATGTTTTTTACTTTTTTCTGTTTAAAGTATTACATATAGTAGTACATATATCTCCTTTTTTTCCCCCATTCACCTTCTCCCAGCCTCCCCTACCCCTGTCGCATGTCCTCATCCCGCCCCCCCTCTCCGCCCCAGTGTCTTGTGTCCACTGGTTGTGCTTATATGCATGCATACAGTCCTTTGGTTGATCTCTTTCCCCCCCTCCCCAACACTCCCCAGCCTTCCCGCTGTAATTTAACAGTCTGTTCGATGCTTTACTTCCTCTGTATCTATCTTTTTGTTCATCAGATTATAATGTTCTTTATTTTCCATAAATGAGTGAGATCATGTGGTATTTTTCTTTCATTGCCTGGCTTATTTCACTTAACATAATGCTCTCCCAGATCCATCCATGCTGCTGCAAATGGTAAGAACTCCTTCTTTTTTACCGCAGCGTAGTATTCCACTGTGTAGATGTACCACAGTTTTCTAATCCACTCATCTACTGATGGGCATTTAGGCTGTTTCCAAATCTTAGCTATGGTGAATTGTGCTACTATGAACATAGGGGTGCATATATCCTTTCTGATTGGTGTTTCTAGTTTCTTGGGATATATTCCTAGAAGTGGGATGACAGGGTCAAATGGGAGTTCCATTTTTAGTTTTTTGAGGAAACTCCATACTGTTCTCCACAGTGGCTGCACCAGTCTGCATTCCCACCAGCAGTGCACGAGAGTTCCTTTTTCTCCACATCCTCACCAGCACTTGTCGTTTGCTGATTTGTTGATGATAGCCATTCTGACAGGTGTGAGATGGTACCGCATTGTCGTTTTGATTTGCATTTCTCGGATAATTAGTGACTTTGAGCATGTTTTCATATGTCTCTTGGCCTTCCGTCTTCTTTCTATTTAGGTCCGTTGCCCATTTTTTTTATTGGATCATTTATCTTCCTTTTATTAAGTTGTATGAGTTCCCTGTAAATGTTGGAGATTAAACCTTTATCAGTGATAACATTTGCAAATATGTTCTCCCATACAGTGGGCTTTCTTGTTGTTTTGTTGATGGTTTCTTTTGCTGTGCAAAAGCTTTTTATTTTGATCTAGTCCCATTTGTTTATTTTCTCCCTAGTTTCCATTGCCCTAGGAGCAGTATCTATGAAGAAATTGCTTTGGCATATGTCTGAGATTTTGCTGCCTGTGGATTCCTCTAGTATTTTTATGGTTTCCCGTCTTATGTTTAAGTCTTTTATCCATTTTGTCTTCCTCTATCTCTTTTTTAAGTGTCCTGTAGTTTTCCGCGTATAGGTCTTTTACCTCCTTAGTTAAGTTTATTCCTAGGTATCTTAATTATTTTGGTGCGATGGTAAATGGGATTGCTTTTTTAGTCTCTCTTCCTGTAAGTTCACTATTGGTGTATAGAAATGCCATAGATTTCTTGGTGTTAATTTTGTATCCTGCTACATTGCCGAATTCATTTATTAAGTCTAATAGTTTTTTTATGGACTCTTTAGGGTTTTTTATATACAGTATCATGTCATCTGCAAATAAGGACAGTTTTACTTCTTCTTTTCCAATTTGGATGCCTTTTATTTCTTCTTCTTGTCTAATTGCAGTGGCTAATACTTCCAGTATTATGTCGAACAGGAGTGGCGAGAGAGGGCATCCCTGTTTTGTTCCTGTTCTTATGGGAAATGGTTTTAGTTTTTGCCCATTGAGTATGATGTTAGCTGTGGGTTTATCATATATGGATTTTATTATGTTGAGGTATGATCCTTCTATTCCCACCTTGCTGAGAGTTTTTATCAAGAAAGGGTGTTGGATTTTGTCAAATGCTTTTTCTGCATCAATTGATATGACTATGTGATTTTTATCTCTCAATTTGTTTATGTGATATATCACATTTATTGATTTGTGGATATTGTACCATCCTTGCATCCCTGGGATAAATCCTACTTGGTCATGGTGTATGATCTTTCGGATGTACTGCTGGATCCGATTTGCTAGAATTTTGTTGAGGATTTTGGCATCTGTGTTCATGAGGGATATTGGCCTGTAATTCTCTTTCATTGTGTTGTCTTTATCTGGTTTTGGTATTAGGGTGATTGTAGCTTCATAGAATGAGCTTGGAAGTGTTTCTTCCTCTTAAATTTTTTGGAATAGTCTGAGGAGGATAGGTTTTAGTTCTTCCTTGAATGTTTGGTAAAACTCCCCTGTGAAGCCGTCTGGCCCCGGGCTTCTGTTTGCTGGAAGCTTTTTGATGACTGCTTCAATTTCTTCCATAGTTATTGGCCTATTGAGATATTTAGATTCTTCCTGATTGCATTTTGGAAGGTTGTATACTTCTAGGAATATGTCCATATCCTCCAAATTGCCCAGTTTGTTGGAATAGAGTTGTTCATAGTATTTTTTAACAATCCTTTGTATTTCGGTGGGGTCTGTTGTTATTTCACCTCTTTCATTTCTGATTTTGTTTATTTGGGTCCTCTCTCTTTGCTTCTTGGTGAGCCTGGCTAGAGGTTCATCAATCTTGTTTCAAAGAACCAGCTCTTTCAAAGAACCAGCTCTTGGTTTTGTTGATCTTTTGTATTTTTTTTTTTGGTCTCAATGTCGTTTATCTCCGCTCTGATCTTTATTATTTCCTTCCTTCTGCTTACACTGGGCTTTTTTTGTTCTTTTTCTAATTCTTTGAGTTGTAGGGTTATGTAGTTTATTGCCATTGTTTCTTGTTTTTTTGCAGTAGGCTTGTAGAGCTATGAACTTCCCTCTCAAGACTGCTTTCGCTTTGACCCATAGATTTTGGATTGTTATGTTTTCATTGTCATTCGTTGCCATGATGTTTTTTATTTCTTCTTTGATTTCTCTGGTAACCCAGTCATTGTTTAATAGCATGCTATTTAGTCTCCATGTGTTTGATTTTTTGGATTGTTTTTATTGTAGTTGATTTACAGTTTTATGCCACTGTGATCTGATAAGACGCTTGATATAATTTCTATCTTCTTGAATCTGAAGAGACTTTGCCTATGACCCAACATATGGTCTATCTTTGAAAATGACCCATGTGCACTTGAGAAGAATGTATATTCTGTGGCTTTGGGGTGAAATGTTCTGAAGATGTCAATTCCATCTGGTCTAGTGAGTCATTTAGGATTGATGTTTCTTTGCTGATTATTTGTTTAGAGGATTTGTCCAATGGTGATAGTGAGGTATTAAAGTCTCCTACTATGATTATATTGCTGTCAATCACTCCCTTGATATCCTCCAGGAGTTTTTTTTTATGTATTTGGGTGCTCCTGTTGGGTGCATATATATTTACCAGGGTCATTTCTTCTTGTTGGATTGCTCCCTTTAGTATTATGAAGTGGCCTTGCTTATCTCTTTTTATGTCCTTCCCTTTGAGATCTAATTTGTCAGATATAAGTATTGCTACTCCAGCTTTTTATTTATTTCCATTCACCTGAAAAACATTTTTCCATCCCTTTACCCTCAGTCTGTGTGCGTCTTTTTTTCTGAGGTGGGTTTCTTGTAGACAGCAGATATAGGGTCATTTTTTCTTATCCAATCCATTACCCTATGTCTTTTGATTTGGCATTTAATCCGTTTACATTTAAAGTTATTATTGATAGGTACTTATTTGTCGCCATTCCTATTCTTTACACCTGTGTTCCTTCTTCGCTTCCTATTTCTTTTTTTTTTTTTTTTTACAGCAGACCCTTTAGCATTTCTTGCATTGCGGGTTTGGTGGTAATATATTCCCTTAGTCCTTTTGTGTCTGTGAAGCTCCTGATTTCACCCTCAATTTTGATTGATAGCCTTGCTGGGTACAGTATTCTTGGATTCAGATCCTTCCTTTGCATGACTTTGTATATTTCATTCCATTTCCTTCTGGCCTGATGAGTTTCTGTTGAGAAATCAGTCGCTAGTCTGATGGGGGTTCCTTTGTAGGTAACTTTCTGTCTCTCTCTGGTGCTTTTAAGATTCTTACTTTTTGTTGGTGTTTGCCAATTTAATTATAATGTGCCTTGGCGTCAGTCTTTTGGGGTTCATTTTGCTTGGGACTCTCTGAGCTTCTTGGGTTTGTGTGGGTTTTTTCTTCTCTATATCAGGGAAGTTTTCTGTCATTATTTCTTCAAACAGGTTTTCTATTCCTTGCTCAGTTTCCTTTCCTTCTGGAACCCCTATTATGCGGATGTTGTTTTGTTTTGTGTTGTCCCAAAGTTCCCTTAGGCTCTCCTCCTGCTTTTTAATTTTTTTTTCTAGAATCTGCTCTACTTGGGTATTTTTTCCTACCTTGTCTTCTAGCTCACTGATGCGGTCCTCTGCTTCTTCTAGTCTACTGTTAATGCTTTCTGTTGAGTTCTTTACAGCAGCGATGTCATTTTTCATTTCTTCTTGCTTCTTCTTCATTTCCTCTTGGTTCTTACACATATTGTTGAATTTGTCTTCCATTCTTTTCAGCCACCTTATGACCATTTCTCTGAATTCTTTCTCTGGCAGGTTTCTTGCCTCCGTTTTGTTTCCTTCCTTTTCTGGTGATGCCTGCTTTTCTTTCATATGTGGGCTGTTTCTTTGTCTCCCCATGATCCCTCTTCTCTGGGTGTCTAGTTATGTAGTTCTCTCTCTCCTGTGTTGATTTAAAGGCACAAAATACAACACAACAAGGCACAACACACAAGGCACTGAACACAAATGTGTTTATGATATTAATAACCCCAAATAAAGGTGACCACCAGAGAAAGGCGAGTTAAAGGATAAGAAAGAAAGAAGAGAAAAAAAAGGAATGCAAAAATGAAATTGGGCAAAGGAAAAAAAAAAGTAAGAGAGACAAGAAAGAATAGGGGAAAAAACTATTTATATGGGGAGAAAACTCCAATAGAACAGCCACTTATCCCAACAAATGCCAGCAACAAATACCTAGAGATGAATGCAAACTATAAACAACAACTAATATCAATCAAGGCAAGGGAAAACAGAAGCAAAGAAACAAACAAAAAAAAGCAAAACACTCTCACAAACAAGCATAAGAAAAACGATATAATCAACAATTAAGCAAACAAGAACAACTAAAGGAGAAAGGAAAAAAATTTTTTGGATAGTGAAGAAAGAGAAGAGAGAGGTGTGTATGGACTTGGAGCAGGGGACTGGAAATTTATTTAAGTAGGGTGAAATTTTAACGGGGTAAAAAGAAGGAATAGGGAAAATCTAAAGCAGGAATAGGGTAAGAGAAACAGGACAACAAAAGGGGAAAGTGAGGAAGAGAGTGTTGGCATAAAGGTAAAGTTGAGATAAGAGTAAAATGGTGCTAAAGGAAAGATGAAAATAGAATATAGAACACTAATCCCAAATTATAATAAAGATAAAATAAAATGACACTTTTTAATAAAAGGTTAAATAGTAGTAGTAATAATACTGATTGAAAATAAAAATGTAATAATTAAAAAGGTAAAATCAAGTGAGGAAAAAAAATTTCAGTTTCTTAAGTAAAAGATGAAAAAAAATAAAAATGTGTAGTAGTGGCCGAAACCGGTTTGGCTCAGTGGATAGAGCGTCGGCCTGCGGACTGAAAGGTCCCAGGTTCGATTCCGGTCAAGGGCATGTACCTTGGTTGCGGGCACATCCCCAGTAGGAGGTGTGCAGGAGGCAGCTGATCGATGTTTCTCTCTCATCGATGTTTCTAACTCTCTATCCCTCTCCCTTCCTCTCTGTGAAAATCAGTAAAATATATTAAAAAAAAAAAAATGTGTAGTAGTGAAGGTCATTCACTTCCTCTACTATTCTGTTTGGCATGCCTGTTTCCTAGTCAGGACAGTATTGAAGTTCCCTGCGTTCCACTGCTCCTCAGTGTTGTAGGCCACAGTCCTGATTTTCAAGCAGGCATTACGTTTTTATTTCCTACACTCCTTTATTTGTGTTTACACAAGAGTCAATTTGTGATTCAACCCCTGGGTGGCAGTGTTTCTGGATTGACCCCCAGGTCTATAGGTCCTCTCTAGCTAGTGTTTAGATTTTGTTTTCCCTGTGCCACTTAATATTGGTTTGGGGGAAAGGACCGCCCCAGAGCTGGTTCTCTGATCGCCACTGCCCGCTCTGATCCCCAGGTTCCACAAAAGCAACTTTCCCCTGCAGTCTCCTAGAGTGTCCCCAATTGGGTGATCCTATGAATTGGGCTCAGCAATCAGAAGCAAGGATCCATACAGAAAAAAAGAGAGAGAGAAAAAAGAGCCAGAGCAAGCGCGCAAACCCCGGCGCTGTGCGCAAATCTGCGCAGTCTCCTTTCCCCTTGGGTCCAAACAGCCAGCACACCCCCAAAATCTCTAGGCTGTCCTTCTGCACCCAGTTCAGCTATGGGTTGCTTTTTTGAGTTCCCTTCTGTTAGCAGCTCTGCAGACCCCCTTCCACATTCACGGATCATGCCAGCCCCAACGGCCACGGATTTTTCTGGTCGCAGACTTCCCCAGGTCCTCCAGCTCCCGCAGTGTGCGTTTCTCTCTCCTGCCCGGACCACAGACCTCACCTTATCCCAGGCGAAACCTGACCTTTCGTGAGGGGATGCAGAGCTCCTCTGAATCCGCGTGCTCATGCCACTTGGGAACCGGTGTTCTCGGGTTCGCAGCTATTCACTAGGTGCCTTAGTTGTAGATTTTCAGGCTTCTGATAACATTCACTTTCCCCTTCAAGATGGCGTGGTCTCCTTGTCAGAGCTGGTTGCTCCAGGAGGAAACCCAGCAGCAGTGGGGGCTGCCCAGTCAGGGGAACCCCGTCCGGCCATCCACCACAGTCTCCGGGAGTATAGCTGTCCCTCAACTCACTAACAAACACTCCCCGTGCGACCACACATTCTCCCTTTCTTCTCTCACACAGTATCTTACAGTCTGCCTTCCCGTTGGCAGCCATCTTCCCTTCCTCCTGATTGAAACATTATTTAACAAATCTTTTTCTCTCTCCATTTGGGTCTACTTTGTCTGGTTAGTTCAATAGCTATACATGAGCACACAGAGTTTGAGAAGTAGATATAACTTATATGTTTTTAATTTAAAGGGAAATCTTTCTAGAAGGAGGTAAGCAGGTAGGTGAATAGGAAAGGACTTTGCCATGAATTTGGTAAAGTCTGACAAAATAGGCATGATAAGAAGGAGAGACTATTTAAAATGTTAGAATTTGTCTGAAATAATGGCCATGTCAGCAAACTCAAATTCATGATTCATGTCTGCATCAGAATTTTGAAGGAAAGAAAGTTGGTGAAATTGATAAAAGTGAAAAATAAAAGAAGAGATATAAAGAAAGAGGTTATTAGGGTGAGATTAACAAGGTTCAATAAACTATTTATTCTTACTTTCCTGATATTTTTATTGTAAAATTGGTGTACTTTAGGGATGCTTAGATCCTTTACTCATCTCTCATCTTTCTTTACATATTTTATTTTCTTCCTTAGAGTTTTGCCTAGCTAACCAGAAGTATTTGTTACATTGTCTTTTAGGTGCTATGAGTAGAGTTTTAAACATGCAAGCTGACCTTTCAGCCCTTTTTGTGATCCTGCTTAGCTTGCCTATCTTTTATTTGATTAAGATTATCAAAGGGTACCCATGTAAAAAGAATTAATCACAGACTCCCTAATTTTCCCATTTTACTTTCTGACACTGGTGGGTGGAATGGGAATCTATATCTACTAAAAATGAAAGAGCTTGGTTTATATTTCCTGGTGAGACTTCTTCATACGGTGGTATTGGTTAGAATTGGTTCTCTAAGGTAGGGTAAAACGGATAAGTAAATAATGTCATTTTAAAAAATCTTTTGCTGGTAGTGAGGGTGTATATATTTAAGTAAATAGATGATTAACTTGTTATTCTGAAATGTAAATATGATAATTTTATTTTAAATTAAATATCTACATTTCAGTTTTGGAGTTTAAGAATTTATTTATAAATTAAATTTTTTTTCTCATTTTTACATTTAAGTGACAACTAATAACGTAGGTGAACAATCAGTTTTAATAAGTCATTTTTACCCCACTATATTTGTATTGGTTAGATCATTCAAAAACCACTGGCTGAGTATCTGCTATGTGAAGAAGTTAATTGTCATTTTAGGGATTTGTTGCTTTCAGCTTCAAATTCTAAATTGGTATATAGACCTTTCTATTGAGTAAAAATGTAATATGAATGAAAGTTAGTTTGTATCTTAATGCAAATGAAGGGAATTTGTTGTGTACAGAGAAATCCATTTACCTGGCTTTTATAAGTAATTTTATGAAGTTATACCTTTTGTACCCATTTAAAGGTAGTATTTTACCCCCCTTTTTTTTTGTTCCTATTAAATACTTGACCTTGCAAAATCACCTGACACTTGTTATACTCTAAAGAAAAACTTTGATTGATACATTTTTCTTTATTGATTAAAATATCAATCAAAATTTTTTAAAAGAAAATATATTAATTTTTATTAAAATGTTCAATTATTTTATTTTAATGATTACTCATTTATTTTAGCCCTTTGTATTCACCATGTCTCTGTCGAAATAAACCTACATTTCTATGAAAAAAAAAGAAACACTTTGAATGAAAAACTCTTCAAGTAGAAATACTGTTTCATTAGAATATTTGTGTTCAGTCTCTGTCTTTTTCTTGTTGTAATCACACCTTGCTAAGTAGTGTTAACATGGGAGCATAATTCAAGCTAAAGAAAAAAATATTTTTTACCACAAAAAATTGTACTGATTATTTTTGGCAAGTATGCCCCATTTCAGGGGCTGTTTGGGTTTTGGTTTATTTACTTTTTGTTTAGTTTTGTTTGTTTGTGGTTCCCATGCTCCATATGTAGCTTTGTATGTATTTCATAAATAAAGTAATGTTTGAAGCATTTAAAACTCACCCAAAATGTAGCTAATAAATTGATTTAAACTTGGAATGAAGCCAGTGGGTGGGGTGGAGGTATAACAGGGAATGAAAAATTGGGGTGGATGGAATGGGAATCTATATTTACAAACCATATTCTGTGGTATTTATAATTATAATTGCTTTGGAATTAATATGATTTATTAGGGAAAGAAAGGAAAGAAAAACACTCCCCACCAAAATAAAAATGCATTTTCTTTTGGAAAGAACCACTTTATTTTCCTCCTTTCTTTTTCTTTTTTCTTTTCCTTTTATTTTTCCTTTTCTTTTTTTCTTTCTTTTTTTTTTTTTTTTGTCTTTTTATTTTAAAGATATTTGGGCTATAGGGTGTATATTTGCAGAACTACTAACGTCAGAACCAATATTTCACTGTCGACAAGAGGACATCAAAACTAGTAATCCTTATCACCATGACCAGCTGGACAGAATATTCAATGTAATGGGATTCCCTGCAGGTACACATTATGTTTTTGTTTTTAAATCACTGTTGTTTGAACTTAGGTATCTTCATTGGAAAGGTGTATATTTTTAGCTGATAAAAGCTACTCTTACTTGATTCTTTATATTTATGACTTGTCTTAGTCAAAGATCCATAGAAATAGCAAAATTTGTGGAGTTCACGTTTTAGCATAAAAATATTTATGGGTTTCTTGAACTTGCAGGTGTATTTTTGTTTTTTTTGTTGTTGTTCTGTTTTGTTTTGTTGTTTAATATTTGAAATGATAAAATATTTGCAATATCTGTATTTAAAGGGTGCATTTAGTTCTTACCAGTGGGAACTGCAAATAAAATTCAGTAGCATGCACTTTTGTCTGGCAGCACATACTATGCTGCCATTAATTACTTGGCACTTGAATATAAATTTTGAACCTGATTTTTATTTAGGGCACTGTACAGAATCACATTGTATTGAATAATAGCATTTTTTTCTCTATAATCTTGGTCAATAAGAACATTCTTTTAAATGTTGTATTAGAACAGTCAGAATGTAGGTGAAAGTCGAGCATTCCAACAACCTTGCTTGCACTGATTTGCAGCAGGGAGAAAGTTGTTTAGGTGTCTCATCATGGGCATTAGATCTCTCCAGCTGTATCCCATTCCTTTGTTATACCACAGAATGATAGTTCATTGGTCACTAAAAACTGCCCAAGTGGTCCAGAATAATGAAAATTTGTTTAAAGCACCTTTATAATTTTGGATAAGTAGTTATTAGAAATTGTTTATTGGAATTTTTTCTCAGGTCACTATATCTCAAGACTAATACACATATATCTGGGAGTTTATAATTTCACATTCCCTGAGAAGGATGTTAATTATCAGTAAATGCAGAATAACTACACAGATACTGCCTTTCTCCAAAATTGGTTAACAATTCTGCAAGGACTGCTTTGTTGTGATGGGAATTTCATTTATTCACTGAGTATTTACTGAGTACCTGCCATGTGCCAGGCACTGTGTTAAATATAAAATATTGTAGACTTAGATATGATTCTTGCCCTCTTCAAATTTACATTTTACTGATCTAAGTAGACTGTTTCAAGAATATATATGGTTTGAGCAGATGGAGAAGAGTGGCCTTTGCTTCCCATTTCTGAATGGGTCCACCAGAGAAAGGAACATGGCTTAAGACGGGGTGGAAGTAGAAAAGGCCTTTTTAGGAGATGATTCTTAATGTGTGGTTCAACAGTTAGGATAGGTTCAGCTTACAAGGAACTTGAAGAACAGACAGCAGAATTTAGATTTGCTATGCTAAATAGTGAGACTCCATGATAAAATTTTGAGAACTAGGAGTATGATTTATGTTACATTTTAAAAAGATATTAGAATGGCAGTGGTTTATAAAAATCAATGAAAAACAAGTAACTTTAGTCAGGGAAACCCAGCTACTTGCCTATAACAGTACTCCAGGTATAAAGTGATAATAAGGAAGGAGAATAAGGGACAAATGTATCATTTTAATAGCAAGTGTATCATTGAGGGAAAAGGGAAAAGATTATCTCAAGATTTCTAGCTTGAGAAATTTATAAAATAGAGAAATTAAAGTAAGAAAATAGTTGAGAAAATTCCACTTAGGAGCTTAAAATATATATTTAGTTTACTTTAAAATATGTGGAGGAAGGTAGCAAATATTTTTACAAGTAAATTGAAAGAAACTCGAACCTCTAAAGGCCATTTAAAAGCTAATGGTGCTGTTCAGCTACCGTTATAGTGCTGTGCACCTAGTAGACTCTCTTTTACTTTATCAAAGTAAAAGTCCATTGATAATGATGGAGAAAACAAGCTATTTAGCATGTGTTGTTTGAATAACTCTAATGCCAGCAAAACTAACTGAAATATTTTCTATCTAATGTATTAGTAGCTGGGATTGTTTTTGTTATGTTATTGAAACTAGCCAAAGCCAACAGCTAATTAATGTACTAGTTATATCCTACTCTATTCTATTTCAAATAATTATTACTGCTTACATAGAATGCTGATGTAAAAGCAGTGTATTTAATAAGGTGACAATAAGGAGAGCCATATAAAAAGAAGTGGACCTTTAAGCTGCTGAGGGGAAGACATTACATTTATTATTGAAGAGATTGGTTACTGATTTAACAAAGAAATTTGGTAAAAAAAAAAAAAAAGAAAAATATTGATTTTACAAAGAGAAATAAAATTAATAATAGAAATATTTATCTATTACATTACCCTCTAGTTATATAAATTTAAGTAACATAAACATAGTCAAACACATAGAAAGTAGGCATTAGAAAGAAAGATAGAAAGGTCTAATTCTATACAAGGTAGAGTTGTATTTACAGTGCAAGATAAGATGTTTACTGTAGCTGACCATTTATTTGAAGTCTGTGCTTTCATGGAGGTTAAAAGTATAGGAAATGTAATGAAACTGAGATGACCTTTATTGAAGTTCTTGAGACTAGGAACCTAGACAACATAAAATTTTATCAATGTATTTCACAGATAAAGATTGGGAAGATATAAAAAAGATGCCTGAACATTCAACATTAATGAAAGATTTCAGAAGAAATACGTAAGTTGGAAAGAAAATAGACCTTCTGTTGAGTTTTGCCTTTCCAGAGTACTCAGCAGAAGATTGAATACTCAACATAATAGAATATGCAACATAATATTAGTCTAATAAATTTTATATTTTACTCTAGTATATATTTTTTACATTATGACCATCATCATTTCTTAAGATGTTTAAATGATATAAGAAAGGTGAATATCTAATATTAGCAGCTGATTTGGATATGAGAAAAAAATTTATTTTTTTCCATATTCATTACTTTCTGGAAGCATTGGTAGAAAGTAATTCTAGGCAGTAAGAGACTGAAATAAATAAGCCTTGCAAATAGCCACTTGCCTACCCATCTAAGTTGGGTAATTTTAAGCAAGTTTTAATAGAAAAGAAGGAATATTTCATTTATTTAAGCAAGATCAGGGGATTGGAAGAGGGCAGTATATAGACTTATAACAATTTTTTTCTTTTTATTTATTTAAGGCTAAGTTAAACTTTTGATCCATGTGTTATTTAAGATAATATTTGAGATAACATGCATGTGAAAACTATTCAGTATACATTATTAATGAAATTATCTTGCATGTAATCAATGGTATCCATTCAAAAGTGACCAGTGTGAATATTCAGTGAAGTATAAAATTGATTTAATGCCACTCTTTATTCTGATTATACCATTTTCAATATATATTCTATATTGATTATGATGAAAAGAATTCTGTGTGGAAAAACTTTAGCCAATGTAAAATTAACCTCAAATTTAATATAGATATCTCATAGTATTTCTCTTTCAGGTATACCAACTGCAGCCTTATCAAGTATATGGAAAAACATAAAGTTAAACCAGATAGTAAAGCATTCCACTTGGTAAGCTTTAGCAAACAGTACTAATAAAATGCGCTTTTCTCCCCTAATTGATTAGCCCATTCTAAGGCTTTATTGGGTCAGTTTATATGGTTACTCAGCACATTTAGAGTACTTGGACAGTAAATGTGGAGATCCTGTTAATAAATACTAGTAAAGACATAAAAATATTTGTCCAAACCCACAGCATGATTTGACATGGTTAGATAAGATTTTCTCAAGATAATCGTTACACCAAGTCTATCAAGAACATTTTAAAAATTACTAGGTTTCATCAGTTATTTAAAAATTTCAGAGAAGAATCAAGAAGAAAATAACCCTACCATTTAGAAATATTTTTTATAAATTATTTTGTATTTCAACTCTTTGAAAAAACTGTTCACAAAATTTTTAACTCCCAAAATACCTCTTATAAACTTGGGTATTAGAAGTCTTTCAGTAATTGTATGTATTAATAGCTTTTTCTGGAAGAGTATGAGAGATGCAATATTTTCCAGTGTATAATGGAAAAATGATGACCTGGAAACTGAAGCCATGTACTATCAAGATAATTCAACTATTGCCAACTTAAATTTATTTAAAATATTTCAAATTTTTTTATGCCGTAAAAATTAAAAATGTTTTTTCACTTCATTTTCAAAAAAAAGCTATATACCATAAAAGGGGGAATCTGAGGAATCAGTATATATTTTGCTTTGCTTAAAATCCTTTTACTCCTTTATTCCCAATATTTTTTAAAATATATTTTTATTGATTTCAGAGAGGAAGGGAGAGGGAAAGAAAGATAGAAACATCAATGATGAGAGAGAACCATTGATTGTCTGCTTCCTGCACACTCCACACTGGAGAATGAGTCTACAACCCAGGCATGTGCCCTGACCAGGAATTGAACCATGAGCTCCTCGTTCATAAGTCAGTGCTCAACCACTGAGCCATGCCAGCCGGGCTGTTCCCAATATTTTTAAATGAGTTTATTAAATGGGAATTTTTTTACTTTGAAAGGATTAAACTTTCCCTTATTATAGTGTAGGCCACTTGGAAAACATTTCTTCTGTTTCTACTTTCCTTCTCCTTCTACTGTTTCTACTTCTGTATCTTCTACTTATTTTTACATAGTCATATATCAGCAGTTTAAAAAGCAGCATTCAACATGTTATATTACCACAATATATTATTATCCAAATAATGTTTATTGTAATGTACTTACAACAGGACCCTAATTAGAAGGTAAGTTAGATCCTTCAAAAGTATGAACTTATTTATTCTACAGAATAATAATAGTGATAGATCAATAGTCATGATTTAGGGGAATTACTCTTCCCCCCCAATTCACTGCTACTCAGTGTAGTCTGAAGTGACTTGTACTACCATTACTGCTGAAATTCTAGAGATGAATCTCCTTTGCAGCATCTTTGCTTGTTTTAACTGGAATGATCTGTCTTGAGTGCACCCATCTCAAAGCTCAGCTATAACTCCCATTAAAACCATTGTTGAGTATTTTAAATAGCAAATCCATGCTTTCCTTTTCAACTCTAAAAATAAAATTGTGCTTTCATTAAAATATCAGATTACTAAAATTAAATTTAAATGTCACCATCCCAAGCATTTTAAAATATGTTTTGTCCTGTCCTCTAATTGTGTCACCTCCCATGTCTAAGGCTCAATATGTCTATTAGTTCCTTGGTTTTCAAAATGTGGTCCTAGTCCAGTAGCATTAGAATAGTCTGGAAACTTGTTGAAAACACAGGACTTTGGGCTCCTGCTCAGGTAGACCAGCAGGAGCTCTGGGAGCAAGGTCTAGCAATCTGTTTTAAGAAGTGCTCCAGAGGTGATTCTACCTACACTAATAAAAGAGTAAGATGCAAATTGACCGTACCTTCACGATGTCCACCAGCCAATCAGGAGCGAGTATGCAAATTAACCCAACAAAGCTGGCAGGGTAATTTTCATACACAGGCACCGAGCGGCTGGGGGTGGGGCAGGACACTTGCGTCGTTGCCATGGTGACGACACAGGCATTCCACACCGCTCTGGGCCTCTGGGCAGCGTGGGAAGGTGGAAAGGCAGCTCTGGGCCTGATCAAAAAGGCAGCTCCGGCCAGAGCAAAGGTGGTGCCGGCAGCCAGGGGAAGGAAGGCCCATTCTTGCACGAATCTTCGTGCATCAGGCCTCTAGTTGTACTATAACATCTGAAAACTTACATCAGAGACTATAAGCAAAGAGATCACTATTTAGATAATCTCTTAAGTCACATATTAAAATAAGATATTCTAGTTCATAGAGCCTTTAGTAAACTATGTTTTAACCAAAAAAATACTGAGTTTTTACATTAGTGTGACATTTCTATATGTAGTGATGATGATGGTGGTGATGATAACAACTAACACTTATATAATGCTTTCTTTGTGCCAGGCACCATTTAATTGTTTTCCATATATTAACTCATTTAATCATGAAAACAAACCTATGATAATAGGTACCAGTTTTAGTCTCCTTTTGACAAATGAGGTTACAAAGTGGTTAACTAATTTGTCCAAAGTCACTCAACTAAAAAATGTCTAGTCAGGATTTTAACCCAAGCAGCTTCTTTCCAGAATCTCTTCTGTACTTAACTACACCTCTGTACTTTCCAAGTTCCATATCAGTCACCATATTTATTTAGATAGTGCAGCACTATCCAGGAGAACTTTCTGTGATGAGCTGTGCTGCAATAAGGATAGCCCTAGCAACATGGAGCTATTGAACTCAAGAAATGATCTGATATGACTGAGAAATTGATTTTTTAAATTTAGTTAATTTGGATTTAAATCTAAATAGCTGCATGTGGTAGTGTATTATTTGTCTTAGAACTTTTTTAATCCTGTTCTGAATTGGATAATTTAGATAATGTAGGAAAAAGATCATTGGTTTAGAGTAAGAAGATATAAGTTTAATTACTTCTTACAGGAGAACCACATGAGATAATGAATATTAGAATGACTAAAATGTGAATTACTACATTAAATTTAATAATTTTATCTTAATTTGGAGGAATAAATGCTCTCCAAATCATGGTGTTATTCATCAAAAAATATATGCCTCCCACATGTGTGCCAAAGGGTATAACTAGGAAAAGTAATGCAGTAATGTTTTTATAACTTATGGTTTCAGCTTCAGAAGTTGCTTACCATGGACCCAATAAAGCGAATTACCTCAGAACAGGCTATGCAGGATCCCTATTTCTTAGAAGACCCACTTCCTACATCAGAGTAAGTGATCAATTTATTAACTCACCAGCATGATAAAATTGGGGGAGGCCTATTTTCTTTCAGTTGTCAACTCCAAGTTGCCACTCCTTGATATAGGGTCCCAATGAAATCCTTATGGCAAGCAAAAAATGAGCTCTGATAACTGAGTGTCACTTAGGGGTTTTATAGTGGAGAGGTGTTGCTGTTTGTTGCTTTATGAAACACTCTAGCATTCGTTTCAGCCGTCATCCAGTTGTTGGGTGAGGTTGGTTATGCATGTGGAGCTCACTCACACTCACTGAGATTGCTCACTGCTTTCAGTTACAGTTTGTGTACCAGTTACAAATCCCATCCCCAGATAAACCTGTGCTCCTGTGTCATCTTTTACTTTAAATATGCTAGGAAGGGTAAAAAACATTTGTGTTTGAATTGTGACATTTTGTCTGAATCTACATTTTGGTTGTAGTAATAAAAGAGTAATGCTAGGAGTAAAAAAAAACAGTTGAGTCATCCTAGATGATTATTGATTATTTTTATACAATGAAAAGCACTTAAATGACCTGCTGTGATGTCACTGATGAGAAAAAAAGATTCATTTTGTCCCACTTGTATAAAAGGTTTTATATTATAAATAGGGAGACAAAGTCCATCTTAAAATGAACACCACTTAAATGAAGCATTTGAAATATTGATTAGTATACCAGAAGTCTTTTTTTTCTTGTGATCAGTGTTTTTGCCGGTTGTCAAATCCCTTACCCAAAACGAGAATTTTTAACAGAAGAAGAACCTGATGATAAAGGAGACAAAGTAAGTATTAAAGTATAGTTGGCAGCTTCTTGTTTTAGTGCTACCACAACATTTTCAGGTTTGTGTGTATTGTGTTCTCCTTCTGAGTTGAACTTTATTTTTCTGTTTAACCAATTGAGAAGAACCAGCAGCAGCAACAGGGCAATAACCACACTAATGGAACTGGTCACCCAGGGAATCAAGACAGCAGTCATACACAGGGACCCCCGTTGAAAAAAGTGAGAGTTGTTCCTCCTACCACTACCTCAGGTGGACTGATCATGACCTCAGACTATCAGGTATCTCGCGATTATTTTGTATTGACCTGCCATGTCAGTATTTGCATGGGTTTGTGACCATTGGAAAATGTGATGTAATTAAGAAAAGGCCTTTGTGTACCTGGGGAATTACATTGACAGGAAGTGTTATTGGCATGGAAAATGCTGACAGTGATACAGTAGAGGGAGTTTAGGCTTTGGAACTAGACAGAGTTGGAATAATTGAATTTAAATTACGCCATTTATTAACCGTGTGACCTTGAGCAAGTAATATACCATTTCCTGGCTTTAGTTTTTCATCTGTAAAATGAGACTGGCAAATAACTTGCAGTTGTTGTAGGAGAAGACATTATAAATCTTAGCACCTTATAGTAGGAGCTCGATAAATGGTATCTATTATTTTGAAACAACAGTATACTATAGTGATTAAGAAGAACACAGGCTTTCAAATCCTAGCTCGGGCACTGACTTTTGGGTAAACTTGAGTAAGTGATTCAAATGTTCTCAGTTTCCTCATTTTTGGAATATGAATAATGGTAACTGTGGGGTTGTAGTAAGGATAAATGAGAGAACATAGGGTAAGCTAAGGCACCATATGTATGTAAGGCTAGCCTGACATAAGTGCTTAAAAATTACATGAGTCACTTGTACCTTTTTTATTATCATATCATTAAAATTCTTAGTAGCATTTATGGTACCCAGTAAGCACTTAACAGTTGTGGTGGTGCTGTTGATGAATATAATAATAAGAGCTTGTCGAGTACTCACTGTGTGGCAGGAACTGTACTTAGGATGAAGCATGCATTATTTTCTGTCATTTCAGAAAACTAAGGCTTGTAGAGACTAACTAACTTGCATGTGTGCATCCAGAGAGCTGGTAGTAGACCCAGGACTCCACTCAGATCTAACTATAAGGGCTGCTGCATTGCCTACTTGTGGATCCTATCAAGTGACATTGTCAGTTCTTTTGCAGAAAGACTGTTTTAAAAATTGTATACCACTTCCCTGCTTATTCTAATCATATTCCCAAATAACCTGGGTTTCGATGTGGGAAGGATGCTAAAACTTTGACTGATTAGAATTATTTACCTACTAAAAGAGAAAAAGAGATCTTGTTAAACTGATAAGGTTCCCAGAGCCTGCTACTGTAATTTAAGAATTAGATATTGACTCTTTGCTTTGGGTAAGAAGAGGTCCAGCAAGTCAAACTAGAAAATCAAGGGCAGACATCTGAATGGGAAGCATGCCCCCGTCTTGGCTCCAGAGCGTGTTTGCACACTAAGGTGATGACATCCCTAGGATGAAGCAGAGCAGTGCTCTTAACCTCTGCTATTGAAACCAAGCAAAGGCTGCCGTTTTCTCTGTTGCTGTTGTTACTGTTTTTTTGTGGGTGATTTCAGAAACAGTATCTCTCCATGCTTTTTAAAATGCCATTTTTGCTAGGATTGGCAGAATTTAAAATTATATGACTTATTAAATAGGCTTTGAAAGGAGAAAGTAATAAATTATGGTTAATCTTTTATAGTGCTTGTCTTGGGAGCTAATAGAACGAGAGAGGTGCAGGCATGTGAATATCATAACATCAAAATCAGAGGACTCTAAACTCTACCAATGTTCCTTCCTTTTGTGCTATTTTAGAACTGAAAAAACCACTCTTATATTTCAGTAAATTTACTTTTGCATATACCTTGTAGCAGAAAGTAAGATTCATTAGTTTAAAGGGCATAAAAATATTTAATGCCAAAGAAAATGATTCTGTGGTACCTTTTCTTGTCATACTCATTTTTACTCTTTAATCATTTGTGTGTGTATTGGGAAGGTTTCTACTGAAGAGACTAGCATGTAAGTTGCTTTGGTTTACTTAATGCATACATCATTAAGTTCATGATATAAACCTCTCAAACAAATTAGTTATTACTTATCAAGTAGATATAAAACAGCATAAAGGCGTTACGGCTGCAGAAAAAAATGAACTCTACAGCATAACAATAGACTCAGCTCAGTATTCTTTACTAACAATACTTCTGACCTTCATACAGAAAAACTGGTATTAAAAGATCTGGGGGTTTTGCCATTTTAATTGTAAAGCCTAGTACATAGCAAAAGACTCTTAAATTCTTAATGCCTTGAAATAAATGACATCTCGAACACACATGATCAGCCATGCTGGCTTGGGATATAACCAACTCATAGAAACACATGGATTACATCTCTCCCTCAATCTCCTTTCTAGCGTTCCAATCCACATGCTGCCTATCCCAATCCTGGACCAAGCACATCACAGCCACAGAGCAGCATGGGCTACTCAACTACCTCCCAGCAGCCTCCACAGTACTCACATCAGACACACCGGTACTGAGCTGCGTTGGAATATTGTCAATGCACTGTTGCTAATGCTGCCGGACTAACTGTGCAGCTCTCTGCGGGAACCTGGTATGGGCCATGAGAATGTACTGTACAACCACATATTCAAAATGTCCAATAGCCAAGTTCCACCACTTTTCACAGACTGGGGTAGTGGCTTCCAAATTGTACCTATTTTGGGGTTAGACTTGAACAGAAAGTGCTAGCACAGTTTGTGTTGTGGATTTGCTACTTCCATAGTTTACTTGACATGGTTCAGACTGACCAATGCATTTTTTTCAGTGACAGTCTGTAGCAGTTGAAGCTGTGAAATGTGCTAGGGGCAAGCATTTGTTGTTGTATGTGGTGAATTCTTTCAGTGTAACATTATCTGACCAATCGTACACACACAAAAAGTTTAACTGGTACTTGAAACATACAGTCTGTGTTAACTCAACAAAATAACTGAGAATCAAAATGAGATTATTTTGGTACACCTTTCATCCTAGTGTCTTATCAGTGGGTTGATTCATTTTCTACATTAATCAGTGTTTTTTGATCAAGATTATATTGCTTGGGTTTTTTTGAAAGTACAAAAAGCCACATAGTTTTTCCAGAAAGGTTTCAAAACTCCCAAAGATTAATTTCCCACTTATAAGTTTGTTTTTATTTTCAATCTATGACTTGACTGTTATTAAAGCTGCTATTTGATAGTAATTAAATATATTGTCATTGATATAAACCTGTTTGGTTCAGCAAACTAAAATGATTGTCATAGACAGTGTTTTATTTTTCCTGTTAGTGTTACTGATTTGTGAGCATGCTTTAAGATGAAAAAGCATGAATGGTAACTTCCTTAAAAAGGTGCGGCATCCAATTCAGATATTTTGTCCTGATTTTAAAGCTGGTTGGTGTAGTGCTATTAAAATTTTATTCAGTTTGTTTTCTTTTTTAAATCTTGTTCGCACGTTGTTTAGGGTGCCCTTACTTCAGCAAAGGAGAAGGAGTAGGAGAGCCTTAGAATTTTTGAGGAAAAATAAATCCTATAACATACAATGTACTGTATCAAACTATTTTACATGAATGACACAAGTATTCTGAATTTAAAAAAATTGAACATTGTTAAAAACAAGGTGTTATGTAATAAATTTATTTTTCATAAATCAAAATATGGAGTCAGCTGTATTTTTATATAACAAAATGCGTTTTATTTTACTTTAAAATGTGTCTTAACAAGTGGCCTCTAAGTCAATCTCCAGTTTTCATTAATATCTATGTATTCTACCTCCATCGTAGAGTAATGATGTTTGATGTAGATGTGGATTCCTTTCTGTTACACTTGGTACTGTAATACTGTAAGATGAAATAGCTTTCTAATTGAAAGAAGTTATGATGTGCCTTCCATTTCTAAAATAATGCCTAAATCTTTGAGACCAATTTGACTATTTTATCCCAATAATATTTTCCCTCCCTCCTTCTGCACAAAATATAAAAGAGGAAACAATTAACATTTTTCTTTAAATTCAGCTCATTCATATAAAAACATTCTAAAACAATTAAGAACTGAGGAATACCAACACTGATGAGGCCTGACCATAGAAAAACTCATCAAACTGTACACTTTAAGTTGGCAATTTGTATTATATGTAATTTATGCCTTAAAGTTGATTTGTTTAAAATCTAATAGGCGTAAAACACATAGCGCATGCCTAGCATATAAGCATTTGTTAAATGTTACCTATTATTAGTGATCTCTCTCCATGGGAATGTACTTTTTTCTTAAGGCTTAAAATATGACCTAGTTCTAGCAAGTAAGTTACTCTTTCTAAGTCATTTCATGGCCAAACATTTCCTAGCCACTCATAAATCAACTTCAAGCTTTTACATGAGCATAAGCCCAGTGCTAGAGTATTGATAATCCCAGGGCTAAAATATTTAAAAGTACCTCTGAATTTAGTAATCTTTATTAAGTTTTGTCTTTTAAATTCTACAATGGTTAGGGGCTTCTCAAAAATGTTACTGAACAATTAATACTCTGTACACTATTCATCTCACCTGGGCACAGCTATGAAGTTTCTTATAAACTGAAAATATTCTTTGAAGGAGCAATAGAATTGATTTTACAAGGTATCTACTAAGTACTTGGTCATTAAGCCTTGTGGTCAGACTGAGCTGAAACAAATCACAATCTCTATCCTCAAATGCGCAAGAAACTTAATTTAGTTGAGTCAGGATACACACATGGGAAACACAACAATGAAAGCCATTATTGGATCAGGCACTAAATGGAAGGTTAAGAACCATAACTGTTTCTCTTTTGAGCAGACAAAACAGTATGCTGGGAAAGGTTTCATGGGGCGGGGATTGGTGTGGAGCATCAGGAAGAACATAGGCTTTGGGTCATGGCCCCACCAGTTACTTAATGTGAGTCCTTGGTCAAGTCATTCCACTTTCAAGCCCATGTAAATAATAACTGTAGTAGTAACTGTGATGCTCTCACTGACTCTCAGAAATACTGAAAGGCACTGTGTAAAGCAAGCTATATATCTGTTGAGTTGCATATTAACTTTATTATCTCAGCTGGACCTTAAAGTAACACTGAATAACTAGCATGTGCTATGCACTACGTGACACATTTTACACATATTATTATTCCTCATAAATACCTGTGAGTTAAGTATTATTTTTCCCATTTTACAAATGAGAAAAATGAAGTTCAGAGAGATCATACCCTGTTCAAACTCAGTCAGCCATGTGGTAAAGTCAAATTTGCTTTCCCTCAGCTTCCAGGGCCCAGAGGAAAAGCGTAAACCTGGGATGGTCATGCATAGTGAAGTGACCGCTCTGTCCAGAGCACAAGATGTGTCCTGGTTAACAATAGCTGAGGATGAAATTGGTAAGCTTGTGGGTTGCCAGTGAGGTCTGTTCTTTATACAAATAAACTCACTTGTAGGTGTGTTTGCCCACTTAAATCACAAACTACAAAAATAATTTGTATTTTACTAGTTACTGATAATGTCTTTTGAAAGCATACTGAACAGAACTAATGGATTTAAAAACATGCTCATTTAATAGGCCCTAAAATCAGGTTGATTAATATGTAGTAATTGCTTTTCCAGTTGAGTTACTTCACTGGTAGAAAGTATCTATACTAATAAAAGGGTAATATGCAAATTGGTCAGGATGCCCTAACAGTGACAACCAAACAGCAGGCTGCATGGGGTGACAAGGCTGGCAGGGGGGTTAGTGAGGGACGACCAAACGACTGAACAGCAGGCTGCATGGGGCAACAAGGCCGGCGGGGGGGTGGGGAGGGGCAGCGCAGAGAGGGGCAACCAGGCTGGCAGGGGGGGCAGTTGGCAGCAACCAGGCCAGCAGAGGTGGGCAGTGAGGGGCAACCAGGCTGGTGGGGAGGGGGGGGCAATCAGGCAAACAGGCAGGTGAGCAGTTAGGAGCCAGCAGTCCCGGATTGTGAGAGGGATGTCCGACTGCCGGTTTAGGCCTGATCCCACAGGAATCATGCCTAAATGGGCAGTTGGACATTCCCCGAGGGGTCCTGGATTGGAGAAGGGGCTGAGGGGACACCCCTCTCCCCCGTGCACGAATTTCATGCACTGGGCCTCTAGTGCAATATATAAGTAAAAGTAGACAACTAACAATGCTCTCTGATTTAATCAAAGCTTTTACTATGCCACATAATAGTGGACTCTTTAAAATTCCTTTTGACCCCTTCTTCTTCTAGCCACTGCTACAGTGACAAAAACATGGACTATGATCATATTTGGGGAGGTGCTTTGCCTGGGGCCCTCGTCAAGTATGTGTCCCTTCCTGCCATAGAGCTTGGATCCTTCAGCGCAGAATGCCCATTGGATCCATTCTGAATTCAGGAAATCACAACTGGGATATGAGGAGGAGCTAAGGCCCCTATAGGGTCATCCTTGACCAATGTTTTAAAGGAGTCAAAAGGTAGATGCGTCCTCCTTCTATTTCCAAAGCAGAACAGTTTGGAGCTGCATTTCATAAGGCTTTTTAGAAGGTCTTAACAGAGTGGAGCACCAGTTGCCCAGTGTCAAACAATAGAACAATGCATCCTTGTATTGGTTTTCATTCCTTCCTTTCTTGTTCTCTCCCTTATCTCACATTACTGCTACCTGAGATCATATAAGTAAACCACCTGCACACAATTCTTTGTCTCAGTTTCTGCTTTGGAGGAGGATGGAATCCAGACTTTTAAAGTTTGCTTTTAAATGAATCTTCTAAAGCAGTTGGTCCCTGGCCAGGTGGCTCAGTTGGTTAGAACATCATCCTGTACACCAAAAGGTTACAGGATCACTTCCCGGTCAGGGCATGTACCTAGGTTGTGGTTAGATCATTGGGCCATGGGGGTGGGGTTGGGGGGAAGGAGACAGTCGATGGATGTTTCTCTCCCTCCCCTACCCCCCACTTCCTCTCAAAAAAAATCAATAAAAATACATATCCTGGGATGAGGATTAAAAAAAGTTGTCGTAAGATACCCATTGCTAGTGGAAAGTGGATGGTACTAACTGCTTTGCAGCAGCATCCATCAAAATCATTAAGGTTTCCCCTGTGGTAATTTGGGATGGGCTACAGGTGGAAGGTGAATCATTGGATTATGAAAAAGCCGGCGGTACTTGAATGTATTGAAACAATGGTATATAAAATATTGTGGGATTGGCCCACTATTGTTAACTGCTTTGGAAAAGTTAAAATAAAATGACAAGCTCAGGTTAGCCAATTACTAATCCAAGACAGGCTGTTAAAGTCAGAGAGTCAGAGTGAATGGTAGACTAATGCAAATTTAATGTAAACTGAATCAAGTAATAGCCCTAGTTGCACCCGCTTTGCTACATGTTTTATCTTTATTAGAACAGATCAGCATAGCCTCTGGCACTTCATATGTGGCTTTTGAAATGGCAAACACATTATTCTTCATCCATAAAGAAGATAAAAAACATTTGATGTTTACCTGGGAAAGACAATAGTAGAGTCTTCCTCTTGCCCCAGAGCTACATTAACTGTCATAATATAATCTGCAGGAGGGTTATGTCAGGGAAAATTGGTGGAGTTGGGTGCTGACAGGAATCCAACTCCACCTGGACAAGAAATATTCTGGCAGAAACAGTCTGAAGTGATGATTCTGGAATGCTGGAGTTTATTGAACACTTAAAGCTTCTGGGGAACAGCTTGCCTGATAAATTGTAGTTTATTTCAGCAGTCAGTGTGTTGGTGGCTACCCATCTTTCATCCTGTGGCAGACATTTGGGTACAGCAATCCACATTTCTGGCACAACTTGTTAGAGCCAAAATAGACAATAAGGACCTTTAAAATACTGGGGTTCTGTGTTTTCATTGTGGGTATTGCTTGTATCACTGAGGGGTGGGCAAGGAGTCTGGATGCCCTCGTATCAACCTCTACCAAGTGAAGCAACTTCCAGGAGATTTAAGGGAGGTGAAGCTGCACCTGTTTTTTGTTTGTTTTGTTCAGGTTTTTTGTTTGTTTGGGGCAGGGGGTGAACATTCAAAAACAATTGTGTATATGAGAGAATTTAGAAAGCTACCATACATGCTCAGGAAAAGACACAGGCTCATATATAGCCTGAGAAGACCTTAAGCTTTCACCTTACCCTGATCCCTGGCACAGATACCCTACAACAATTTTTTAAAAGTACACAAACCCTGGGGAAGGATTTTTAGATTTTCCATATAAGATTCAAATGTCCAATTTTCAAGAACAAGAACAACAAAAAAATCACAAGGCATACAAAGAAATAGGAGCATGGCCCATTCAAAATAATAATAATAAAATGACACAAAATGTAAGTGAAGAAGCCCAGGTATTGGACTTACTAGACAAAGACTTTAAAAGTCCTGCTTAAGGATGCTCAAGGAGCTAAAGAAATACATAAAGAAAGAAAACAATGTATAAACAAAATTAAGATATCAATAAAGAGATAAATTATAAAAAGGAACCAAAAGTTCTGGAGCTGAAAAGTACAATAACAAATTTAAAAATATACTAGGAGGGTTCAAAATTAGATTTGAGCAAGCAGCAGAAAGAATCAGTAAATTTGAAGACAAGACAATTGACATTAAACAACTCTGGAGAACAGAACGGGGGAAATGGAGAAAAGTGAATAGAGTCTAAAGGAACTGTGGCATAACACATATGTATTGTGGGAATCTCAGAAGGAGGAGAGAGAGAAAGGGGCAGAGATATTTGGACAAGTTAATAGCTGAAAACTTCCAAAATTTATACCTTAAAGAGCTAGAAAAAAGATAAAAGTAGCTCAAATATAGCAAAAAGAAATTATACTGATTACACCCGAGATAAACAAAATAGAGACTGGAAAAACAATAGAAAATAGATAAACATAAATGAATCCCAAAGTTGGTTCTTTGAAAAGGTGAGCAGAATTAACAAACTTACTAGCTAGACCTACAAAAAAGAGAAGATGCAAATAACTAAAATCAGAATTGAAAGTAGCATTACTATGGACCTTACAGAGATAAAAAAGGATTACAGAAAAATACTATGAGTAATTGGACAATGATGAATTGGATAACCTAGAACAAATAGACAAATTACTTGACAAAAATTAACCTAAACTAAATAAAAAGAAATCTCAACAGACCTACAAGTAAAGAGATTGAATCAATAACCAAAACCTTCTAACAAATTAATATCCTGGACCAGATTGCTTCACCAGTAAATTCTTACAAAAATTTGGAGAAGAATTGATACCAATCTTTCTCAAACTCTTCCAAAAAAAAATTAAGAGGGGGGAATACTTCCAGAATCATTCTGTGAGTCCAGCATTACTCTGTTAATAATGCCAGTTAAAAACATCACAAGAAAATTACAGGCCAATATTCCTTATGGATATAGATGCAAACATCCTCAGCAAAACATTAGCAAATTAAACCTGATAGCATATTAAAGGGTTTATTTATCATGACCAAATGGTATATATTCTAGAACAACTGTAAACCCACCCCTGTATGGAGCATGTTTACAACTGCTATTTTTAAAATCCTTGTCTGCAACTTCCATCATCTCTGTCATTTTTTTAAATATACAGTTTTATTGATATCAGAGAGGAAGGGAGAGGGAGAGATAGAAACATCAATGATGAGAGAATCACTGATTGGCTGCCTCCTGCACACCGCACACTGGGGATCAAGCCTGCCACCCAGGCATGTGCCCTAACCTGGAATCGAACTGTGACCTCCTGGTTCATAGGTCGACACTCAACCACTGAGCCAAGCTGCCCAGGCTCATCTCTGTTATTTTTAGGTCTATGTCTGTTGATTTATTTTTCTCCCATTTATGGTTCATATTTTCCTGCTTCTTTGTATAACTGGTAATTTTTTCAGCTTTATTAAGGTAAAATTGACTAATCAATTTGTAAGATATTTAAAGTGTACACTGTGTGCTGATTTTATATACATATACATTGTGAAAAGACTCCTCTCATCTAGTTAATTAACACATCCATCACTTCAAATATTTATCCTTTTGGGGTGAGAACATTTAAGTTCTACTCTCTTAGCAATTTCAATTACACAATACAGTACTATTAATTGTAGTCACCATGTTATACATTAGATCTTTAAACTGTATTCATTTTGTAGCTGAAAGTTGGTACCCTTTTACCAACATCTTCCTATTTCCTCCTTCCCCCATTCCCTCAAAACCACTTTTCTACTCTATGAGATTGACTTCCTTTTTTTTTTTTTTAGATTCCATATGTAAGTGATACCCTGCAGTATTTGTCTTTTTCTGTCTGACTTACTTCACTTGACACAGTGCTCTCAAGTTCTACCCATGATGTCAAATAATAACAGGATTTCCTTTTTTCTCATAGATTAATATTTTATTATATATAATGAATATATATCTATATACTAGGTGTACCAGTTAATAAAAGCGGATTTTGTAATCAAAGAAAACACGATAATTTCATGAGAAACATCAAAAGTGCCTTATTCAAAGTAATGTCCATCACTAGCTACACATTTCCCCATCTTTCAGGTAATTTGTGGATACTGTCCCAATAGAACTTTTTTTGTTTTGAGGCAAACCATTCAGAGACCCAATTTTCCACTTCTTCATATGTTTTGAAGTGCTGCTCAGGAAGTGCATGTGCCATCAATCAGAACAAGTGGTAATCTGAAGGAGCAAGGTCTGGTGAATATAGTGGGTAGGTTAATACTTCCCAGGCAAGATCTTTTAATGTGTCTTTAACTGGTTTTGAAGTGTGTAATGGTGCATCATCATGAAGCAAAATTACTTTGCCATGTCTTCTAGAACATTCTGGTCGTTTCATGATCAAAGCATGGTTCAAATTAATTATTTGTTGTCGGTAGTGATCAGTATTAACCGTTTCACCTGGTTTTAGAAGCTCATAATACACCACACCTTCCTGATCCCACCAAACGCAGAGCATTGTCTTCTTTCCGAAGCGATTTGGCCTTGCAGTCGATGTTGATGGTTGACCTGGATCAATCCATGATTTTGTGCCTT
This sequence comes from Plecotus auritus, assembly GCF_963455305.1. Taxonomy (NCBI): domain Eukaryota; kingdom Metazoa; phylum Chordata; class Mammalia; order Chiroptera; family Vespertilionidae; genus Plecotus; species Plecotus auritus. The sequence goes on along the minus strand of NC_137772.1, from coordinate 127,028,772 downwards.
TGGGATTCTCAAATAAATCCACTTTTCATCACCAGTCAAAATTTGATGCAAAAAAGACTTTATTTCGTGCCATTGAAGCAACATTTTACTGATGACTTTTCAGTTTTCCATTTGTCTTTCGTTCAGTTGATGTGACATCCATTTTCCTTCCTTTAAAATCTTTCCCATTGCTTATAAATGATTGGAAATTGTTTGCTGAGCAACGTTTAATCTTTCTGCAAGTTGTTTGTGAGTTTGACAGTCATCTTCATCCACTAATGCTTGTAATTGTTGGTCTTCAAACTTTTTCAGTTGACCTGGATGTTCTTTGTCTTTCACATCGAAATCATCATTTTTAAATTGTTTAAACCAGCGTTCACAAGTATCTTGAGATGGAGCATGTTCACTATAAGCTTCCCAAAGTACTCAGCAGCACTTTTCTTCAAAATAAAGTAATGAATTAAAACTTCCTGCAAATACTCTTTTTTTGGCACGGAATTCGACATTTTTAAGTGTAAAAATATCTATGATGCTAACACCTTCAGCAAATTTGACATATGAAGTTTTTTTTTGTTGTTTGTTTGTTTTTAATATATTTTATTGATATTTTACAGAGAGGAAGGTAGAGGGATAGAGAGCTAGAAACATCGATGAGAGAGAAACATCTATCAGCTGCCTCCTGCACACCTCCCACTGGGGATGTGCCCGCAACCAAGATACATGCCCTTGACCGGAATCGAACCCGGGACCCTTCAGTCCGCAGGCCGACGCTCTATCCACTGAGCCAAACCGGTTTCGGCGACATATGAAGTTTTGAAGCTTGTTGTCAATACAACAAAACAGCATACATATCAAATCGCATATATATCAACATATGTGTAACTCCATCTATTGAAAAAAATCCACATTGTTAACCAGTGCATCTAGTATATAAAAGGCTAATATGCTAAGTGTCCAACCGTCCGACCAGTCTCTATGACACGCACTGACCACCAGAGAGCAGACGCTCAATGCAGGAGCTGATGTGATATGCACCGAGAAATGACACCGTGGACCTGGTGCCCACAAAGCAACACTCGGCTTCCCCCAAGTGGGAAACAGGCCCCGCCACCACTCCGGAGTGACACCCCACCAAATTGCTGCTGAGACCCCATGGCACAAAATGCAGCCCACAGCCCAGCCCAGCCCAGAAATGATGGCTGTGGGCACCGGGTAATGATATCACATTGCAACACCTAGCTTCCTCTCCCTAGTGACTAGCCTCCTTGTAGTTTCCTCAGCCCAGGAACATGACTTGCTTTATAGCCAGGTGCAAACATTTCACAATTTAACCAAATGTCTGAAGCATTTTCCTGTGCCTCATCTCTTTTGATCCTCACAGAAGTCGTGGACTAAGTATATAGGAGCAGGGGTGGGCAAACTTTTTGACTCGAGGGCCACAATGGGTTCTTAACCTGGACCGGAGGGCCGGAACAAAAGCATGGATGGAGTGTTTGTGTGAACTAATATAAATTCAAAGTAAAGGAGCGGAGGGGAGAGCAAGAGAACCGGATAGAACAGCCGGATCCGGCCCGCGGGCCGTAGTTTGTCCACGGCTGATATAGGAGACTCGGTGGAATCCTATTTTCTTTTCATTGGCCAAAAAACAGAGATTTAGAAACTTGACCTGACTGAAAAGAAGTAAGAAATGGTGGACCTTGAAAATTACTTCAGGTTTTCTCACTGCACAGAATATAGTCAAACACTGCTGCAGTTAAATATTTTACCATTCTCCCTGCATGATCTACAATAATAATCTGCTTCGTGTTGATATTTACTGCTGTGTTGCTGACAATTACCTGAAAGAGAAGTTGGGGTGCTTCACTGGGCTGGAAAAAGTTTAGGTAAATCAGAAAGCAGGTCTAATTAAGCAAGTTTATTCTATATATATAAACGGCTAAGTTAACTCTCGCATGCGTGATACACATAAAGCCCTTGCTGGTGCCAATCGCATGCGTGTGTTTCCATCTGTCATTGTCGATCGTGAATTTGGTTGACACTTATAGAGAAAGGGCAAATAGCAATATTAAAATATTTCTTCTAATTAATTTCCTTTCAATGTGCACAAATCAATGTGCACTGGGCCTCTAGTGTGTGTGTGTGTGTGTGTGTGTGTGTGTGTATCTCATATCTTTATCCATTCATCCATTGATGGACACTCAGTGTTTCTATAGCTTGGCTATTGTGAATAATGCTGTAATGAACATGGGAATGCAGATATCTCTATGAAAAAGTAATTTCATTTTTTTGAGATATGTACCCAGAAGTGGAATTACTGGATCATATAGTAATTGTATTTTTAATTCTTTGAGGAACCTCCACACTGTTTTCCATTGTGGCTGTACCAATTTACACACCAACAGTGGACAGCATTCCCTTTTCTTCACATGTTTGCCCATGTGTCTGTTGTCTTTGGGATAATATATTAGTTTAGAGTATTGCCTTTTCCCACTCTCACTAACATGAAATTCTTATTCAACCTCTTATATGCATCTTTGTCTTTAGTAATTTTGTCATTGCTATAATCTCTTTTTGACTTATCCAAAACTTCCTTGTTTTGTCATCAAAGGTGATGGAGATAAAGCACTTTTTGACTGTTATATTACTCTCACTGAAAATTTCACTCAGGCCACAAGTATTCCTTCACATTATAGGAAATTCTAACTAAAATATTGTGATCTTCATTAAAAGATTTATCTTCCCGATTCTTTGGCATATTAACATTTTTTGAAGAAAATTCTCATCTTCTCATCCACTGTCGTGACTGCATGGACTGCAGGCATCCCAGAGCCACATGAGTCTGTGAGGCGGTTTCAATGGCAAGTGGCAGTATCTAGGGAGGGTTCTAGGATTACAGAACTCTTTTAAGCAAATTGACAGATTTGTTTGTTTATTTAAAAAAAATTCTTGAGCACAGAATTTCTTCATAAAACTAAGCATGTTTTTTTTTTTTTTCATTTATCCTGAGGCATAAATAAAGTTTTAATTCTTCCCTGCTGTATTATTGAGAAAGAGTAATTCAATTTCCCCTGTACTGCAGAATCCTGGTGGAGTGTCAGATCTTTAATAACTTAACTTGCTCTGTCACTTTATTAAATTATGGGGGGAAATAATATTTTCCACTTTGGATTCCATTTTAGAGCCTATGAAAAAGTGCTAAGTTCCTTCGTGACTCCTGAATGTCCTCAGTTAGTATCAAACGGTACCCAGCTGGAATCATTTCCTGTGATTCAAAAAATCATTTTTGTTCTGTCCCTAAGGATACAAATTGGAAATTAAGTGATAAAACTTGGAAGTAATGCAATAAAACATCTCTGGGAAGCATGAGAATCTTCGATTAAGCAGTTGGTAAGGGTAAGATCTTGCCCACATGTGCTGAAAATGCCTTTTCCACATAGTGAAAATATTCCCTGTCTTCTTCAATTTGGCGATTTCCTTTTCTTTTTTCTTGATATAGAAAAGCAGCTGCTGTTCTTGGCAGATGGCACTGCTCGGGTCTGAGGAGATTTGGAGAGCTCCCTGCCTTTGAGGCTGATGCAATGGGGAGGTCAAGAATGCTGGCTCCATTCAACTTCTTTATACCTCAGCTTAAAAGGAATTTCCCAACACATTCCTATCCCTGAAGAACACCCCTGCTTCCCTTCCCAGCACAGGCCTTTCTCGACCAGCAGACACCGGAGAGGAACCAGAGCCTGAGCAGCCCTGTAATCCAGCTCCTCTCCCACGTTAGTTCTCCTTTTTACAGCAGAGAAGATCCCAGGTGTGCGAAGTCCACTGATCTTAAAGAATTTCTGAAACAGCACCGTAACCAGCGGCCTTTTCTTAGGGCTTTTCTTTCTCTGTTCACGAAGCCGCGGTGTTCATTCAGAGCATCTTCTCATCCAGTCCCTGCCAAGCCACCTCGGAAGGATGCTGGACAGGCTTTCCATTATAACTTGATTACTTTCACCGCAGTTTCTGCTGAAAGATGGCATGTGATTTAGAGTCAGACTAAAAATGGGTCGAGGAAATGGTGTGCCCAGGAGAAAGGGCGGGGACCGCTATTCTAACCCAAGCTGGTCTCTGGGGGCAGCATTGGGCAAATCAGTCTGGTTCCCTGTGGGTCGGGGGCTCCCCCGTGAAGCAGGGAGAGGGAGTAACAGCTCCAGACGAACACGCTTGGGGCTGCTGGGTAAATTCCAAGCTGAGGCCGCTGGCATCTTTACGGAGTCCAGTGCCCATCTGTGGGTGAGCAGCGCCTTCTAGAAGGTCTGGGATGGGACTCACGGGGAGTTCACATCAGCCCCCCTTTCTACTGACATTCCCCACCCACCCTCTGTGAGCTTCATGGGAGCAGGAACCCCACCTTCTATACACCCCGATGGCCTGGTGGCTGGCAGACGGGTTCACTTGATGGTGAAAACCGGGGAGCTCCCTGCCTTTGAGGCGGATGCAATGGGGAGGTCAGGAGTGCTGGCTCCAGCTGGTCAGCAAAACGATTTCATCTGGGAAGGGTGGTGTTTAAGGTTACAGTTTCAGCGAGCAGAACTCAGGAGGCGAATGGTAGGCAGCAGGGAGAAGGGTGCAGTAGTGGGCAACTAAAAACCCCATTTCTGTGGTCATTTAAGTAGATTTTGGTTGCTTTTTTTTCTTCCTGGAAAAAGCTACTTAGCCATCTTAACTTTTGATATATACTAAAAATATTAAACATTTCTAAGCACAATGGAGAACTTACCCTAACTTCTTCCAAAAATAAATAACTAGAAATATGTCCCTGCTCCTGTTCCCTTGAATAGCTCTGCACCACATATGTTCTGGGTTGAAGCAGGGTGTGGTCCTTTTGGTCTCCAAATCATACAAAATATCAGGTCTCTGTCTGTGTCTTTTTTATCTTAAAAATGTATTCTGCCCCCATTGAGTCAGTAATATTCTTTTTAAAAATAGTTTGAATGGAAATTAAACATGAGAACAAATCTGTGATTTACATTGAAGAGCCTAAAGATTTTGAAGTGGCACTGGAGGTCACTGTCCCCTTCCTCCCCATCCCTTCTGCTTATCTCTGTCGTTTCCACGGTGCCAGCCCAACATGTCCCTAGTCTTGTCCCCCGAGGGGTACGGATACTGAGGGTAGGATACCTACCACCGTGTATCCCAACAGCCTGGGTTCTTGTCTGTATTCTCACTCACTCTTGTCTCTGTAAACTAGCAAGGTGCCTAACACTTTACAAGCATTTATAAGTTCCATAAAGACTTACATTTATAAGTGCTTGCTATATGCCAGCCAACACCTCACTATCTCATTTAATCCTCACAACAACCCTAGAACATAAACACTGTATTATTCTTCACATTTTCCAGAGGAAGAGCCTGGTGCTTAAAAGGTTTACATCTTTTAAGATACACAGCTTTTGGCCGAACCACGATTCAAAACAGGCCCACCTGCCTGTGGAGTGTGCATCTTCACCTCAGCAGTGATTAGTGAAGTCACGTTGTTCCATTAAGTCAGCGGGGGGGGGGGGGGGGGGGAGGGGAGGGGGCGCGGAGGGTAGAGGAGCATCCGGCTTGGAACCTTGGGACGAAGCTGACCCTGGGGGTGGTGGAGTGGGGGAACCACAAGGAGCCGGGGTCTTAAGGTAGGCCTACCTCCCCCTCGCCCCCGGAGACCTGTCCCCCTCTGGACTTCAAGTTACATAAAAAATGTTCACTCTTTCAGCCGTTTTTTAATTTTTTGCTGTTTGCAATGGAAAGCACTCATTGATAGGAGGAGCGAGCTGGGTCTGTGATCCTTCACCCACGCGCACGGCCTCGTCGGCTTACTAATTATTTACAGATGAGCTTCTTCTCTGCAGGAACATATTCTTTAATGAAATTTTAATTGATATTTATCATATACCAGTTGGAAATCAAATTATGTCAATAGATGATTAAAATGTGTTCACATGCTTTTGCTTTCATGAATTTAAAAAAATCTTTTCACTTGTTTATTTCATGCCCCTCTGAGTTTATGAGACTGTCTGGCTCTACACTGAGAAGGAGGCAACAGTTTATTTCTGGTGGTGCATTGCCAGCCTACTCTCTGGTCACAAAGCCCTTCTACACTCACTTCCAAGCTACTGTGCTTCTCTGAGAGCTGCACAATCCCAGCCTTGTGGAGAGCGCCTCCCGCATTCAGACAGCAGTGCCGGGTGTAGAAACGGCCTGTCTTTGTCCACGCTGAAGTCTCTTCTGCATCCATGATTATGTCTAAATGATGCTCTTATCCTTAAACAGAACCCACTTTCTCAGTCCACCAGGAAGCACTCGATGTGTTTATCAGCCCCAAGGATGGGAGGAAGCAGCAGTCTGCAGGGTCATCACACAGCCAGGTGAGCCACCCTGAGCTGTAGCCTGGGAGAAAGTGCTCAAGGGGGTTGGTAACATGCAAACCTATTTACTAAGGAAGCTGCTAGGCCCTGTCTGGGGAAATGGATGGGCGGGCAAGAAAGGTTCCTATCACTCCAAGTGGGGACAGTTGAGGTAGCTGTAATTGTCCTGCCAGGGGACAGTCGGGAGGGACAGTGCTGTGGTGCATGTGACTTGAAGAAGAAAGACCAGGGTGAATGCAGACCTTCACAGCAACCCCAACACTCGACACTCAAGGTGGAGAGCCTGGGACTTAGATGACTTGCTTAACGGACAAGCACAGCCAGCGAACAGGATGACAGCACCAGAAGTTTCGGGGAAGACAAACACCCTGATGGAGTCTTCACCAGAGAGATAACCCTGACCCTGGAGTCTTGACAGGCTTGCACTGCTGTGCAGGGAAGGAAGGCACTGTCCCCTGCAGGTCAGCTGGTGCACGCACAAGGCAATTCCAGGCACATCTGTGGTATGAGAGTTTAATAGGACTGGTCTTAGACCTGCATTCACTCATGCATTGAGACCTACTCTGTGCCAGCTACTGGGTTAGTTTCCAAGGATTAATGAGAATAAGTGAGTTTGTTGGGTGGATGGGAGAAGGTGGCCTGTGTTACAAGTCTAATAATATTTTAAGTATTCTAAACTAGCTTCTTATTCAAAGAAATGTTATAATTTCTTTCCTAAAATTGGAACTTTTATAATTCAAAGTCATCCCATTTGTAAATACTGGAGGTTCAAGAAATGGCCCCGCAAGGGACTGGAAGCCCTAGAGCAGCTGAATTCAGCTTCTAAGATGCCTTAAAAGGAGTTCCACACACATGGAACTGGACCCCACCCCAGCCCCTGGAGGGTGGGGCAGCAGATGGTACCCTCAGTGCCCTCGGGTCCAACTCATCTTCCCAGGGTGTTCTGCGTGAAACTCTCCTCTCATTGCGACATGTTTGGCAATGCCCAGCTGAGGCCACAGAGCCCGCCCGCAGCTCTGTTTGAAAGAGGGTAGGGGCTTCCTGGAGAAATTAAACACCGCTGGTCTTCAGGGAAGAGGCAGTCCCAGAACCAGGACAAGGACAGTGGGCACTGCTGGCAAGGCTGGGCCTCCTGGTCTCCAAGCTTCACTCACTCAGGTGTGTGCTCCGAGCCTGCAGGACCTCCCGCCACCGCCCGCTCTGGGCCCCTCCGCTTCAGACACTTCTGCATCACTCCTAAGGAAGTCACACTCAGTCCCGGAGGAAACTGGCGGGAATGCAAAGTGCTCACCACACACCTTAATTAACATCGTGTCCCCTTCCCAGACCACACACCTGTGGTGCTAAGAATGAACACAGTTTTTAAATGCAGTCATTATTTTGTAAAAGGCACAATTTATTGCATTGTATCTGTGTGGGCGTGATAAATTTGTTAATTTGCTAATAGCACTGTGAACATTTAAAACATGGCAATATTTTTTAAACTGCTCTGCATTTCTTAATTTTTTAGTATATCAGGTGATTAAAAAAACAACAAGGACTTGGCCGTGGCCTTTTTCAACCTCAGAGAGGTCCTGCCTGGCCTGGAGGTCATGGTTCCCCGGGTGGAGGGAGGCCTGACTTCTCCAAGGGTGGTCCCTGGGTCGGCACATCAGAATCACCGGGAACTGGTCCATGAAGCGGAATCTACTTTTCCACAAGCTCACCAGGTGATTCCCAGGCGCAGGGAGTTTGAGAAGCACAGCTCTAGGGAACAGAAGACGAGTCAACTGGAGGTTGAAGCACCCTACAGCACTCTGCTCTCTGACTCCGTGTGTCCTGTGTGGGTACAGCGGTATCTGCGTGCTCTGCCCCTCGCTGTGTTTGGGGTTAGGGAGTGAGCACCCTCTGATGCAGCACAACTAGCTCCCCCAGGGGAAAGGGAAGGCCCTGGAGAGCTAGGCTCCCAGATCCAACCTCCTCGTGTCATTTTTTTTTAAGTGCTTAATTATCTCCATCACATTAAAAAAAATTTTTTTGGTAATCCTCACCCAAGGATATTTTTTTTCCCCATTGATATTTAGAGAGAGTGGAGGGGAGAGAGGGAGGGGGAGAAAGAGAAAGAGAGAGGAACATCGATGTGAGAGAGAAGCATCGATTGGTTGCCTCCTGCACACACCGTGACCCTGGGGCTGGGGATCAAGCCTGCAACCCAAGTTCCCTTGACTGGGAATCAAACCCGAGACTCTTCTAAGGGCCAAGATTCTAACCACTGAGCACACCTACCAGGGCACATTTTAAATTTTGTCAATGAAAAAAGTTACAGAAATTTATTTATTTTTTGTTTTATGTCAATTACATAGAGACAGAAAGTAGAAGGGGGCTGCCAGGGGCTGGGGAAATTGTTTTTAATGAGGACAGAGTTTCAGTTCTGCAAGATGAAGAGTTCTGGAGAGGGATGGTGATGATGGTCGCACAGCAACGTGCATGAGCTGTACACTTTAAAATGGTAAGATGGTAAACTTTATATTTTACCACAATGAAAGGGGATATTAAGGAGGTGCAATCAGTGGGGCTCACTGGCTTGGATGAAGGAGTGGGGGCCAGGACAAAGAGGGGGCGGCTGCACTGCCCAGCTCCAGGGACCATCTGCACTGCGGCCCATCCTGAGTCCAGCCCGACTCCCGGCCACTTACCCTTCACCTTCTCCTCCCAAAGGCAGACTGCAGTGTGCCGGGCCTGCACAGCCAAGGGTTCGGTGAGCCTGAGGGGGGGCGGCGAAGGATTAAAGAAAAGACAGACGAAGAATAGTAAGCTGGGGGATCTCCTGTGCCTGGCTAAGGCCACAGAGAGAGATCCAGCCAGCAAGCTGAGGCTTTATTTTACAGTCAGAGGTAAACAAGGTAGTGGTCACCATAGTTATAGTTCTTGTGAATTTCACTTGTTTTGGCAGCACTTGCTGCACCTCCCATAGCCCATTAGCTACCCAGGAAGGATCTAGGGGGCGTCATAAGGTCAAGCTTAATTATGCAAAGAAGGCTATGCCCTCTAAGCTGGGACTTGTCTGTGGCTTTGCCAACAGGTCAGTCGGAAGCTTAACCCTATAGCCACTCCCTACATGCCAGTGCTTACACAGAGGCTCTTCCTGCTAACAAAATCACTGGCAGAAGTTCTGCCTCCCCAGGAAAGTGTTAAGTGCCCCAGGGACAAAGTGATGGAAGAGCGACACCTCTCTAGGCGGCCTCAGCAGCCTGGGGCCAGGCCGTGGCCAAGAGCAGTCCGATGCCCTGCGTTCTGAGCCTTTGAGTAGAGACAGCCTCCTCCAAGGGCGGTGAAGGGCAGGGCTGAGGAGATGGAAGAGCAGGGGCTGCCAGGCCACTCTGGGGTGGGGTTGGGGACCACCACGGCCCCTCCTTGGAGGACAAGGCCATGAGGCAAAGCCAGAGCAAGGGCCCCTCCACACCTCTGACCAACTGCCGGTGTGAAGGAGGGCGGGCAGGTTCAGGCCAGAGGAGGCCTAAGCAGTGGGCTCCTGGGCTCCTGAGTCAGGTAGGAGCTCACCCATCCCAAGGCCCTGGCTCCAGGTGTCCCACTTCCTCCCTTTGTGCTCAGTGTCCCTCCGTCCACAGCTTCCTCCAAAGCCATCCTTTAACAAAGCCACCTGTGGGAGCTGGAGGAAAGGGGAAACCTTTGGGCACAGCAAGGACAGGGAGGTGGTTTACTGAGGCCTGGAGGCAGGACTGGGGGCTGGGGAAGCCGTGCAGAGGGGTGGGTCAGAGACCAGGGCTGGAGTCTGCCCTGACTCCTAGAAGCCAGGACGTTACTGACCCGTAGCTCCCTTCACAGCCAGGCACTAATACTGCCTTCCAGGGTTTGAGGGGAGTAACAAGGGATGTGTGGAAAGTGCTCTGCAGATGATACTGTGATGCTCTTTGAAGACGAGGTGGAGAAAGAAGAGGCAGGGCACAATTAGGCAAAGAATTCGGGGACTCTGCTGCTCAGGGATCTAGCTGGCCTCTGCAGGCTAACTGGGTTATGGAGAAGCCTCTTCCATGCATGTCCCCCTTAAGGTCAGAGGGCAAGATCCCGCTCCAAAAATCAGACAAAGCAGCGCAGTCTGTGCTTGCTCGGGCTCTCAGCCCTCATTTATCTCCGGAGTCTCGGCCTTCTCCTCCCAACATTTCCTGTGTGGGATGGGCTGTCATCAAACCATGTATTTGCCTGGTTTTCTGGGAAAATAAGAGATTGAGACGTTCTTGAATGTTACCCACTCTCAGCAGCCGTTGTGGTTCAAAGGGAGCCTAGCAGGGCCAAGGGACTGTTCCAGGCTGGGCTGGGCAGGAGCCCTGAGTGCTGCTGACTTTTCAATCCCTTTATCATCGCCCTAAAAACTCCTGGTCACCCTGGCCAGGTGCCTCAGTTGATTGGAGCATCATCCTGTACACCAAAATGTGGCAGGGTCGATTCCCGGTCAGGACACATACCCAGTTTACAGGTTCAATTTTCCTGTACGGGTGCGGGCGGGAGGCAACCTATCAATATTTCTCCTCTCCTCTCTCTCTCTCTCTCTCTCTCTCTCCCCCCTTTTCTCTTCTCTTTCTAAAAAAAAAAAAAAAAAAAAAAATCAATAAAAAACATAATATCCTCTGGTGAGGGTTTAAAAAACTAACAACTCCTGGTCAAATTTCAAAACATTTCTATTCCCTGACGCGAGCAATTTTCTCCTCTCCTCCCCTCCCCCCCACCCCACTTCCCCACTTCCCAGGCACAGCCTGTTCGCTGCAGCACTACTGCTCTGGATTGTACACCTGCCTGTCTCCCAGCAGCCTGTGGCCACTCCTGGGAAGTCAAACTTCCTTCTAGGGGTGGAGGTGGGGGTGGGGCAAGCTTGGTGTTGAGAGGGTATCATTTCTTGCTTCTAGGACATGAAAACGCTGAGGCCCGATGTAGGCATTCTCAAGGGCAGGAGCTAAGGACATTGTGATGGTTGCTGAAGATCAGGCTTCACAGCTCAGCTCAGCAGGCCAGGCGCCAGGAGCACTCAGGGCAGCACGGAGGAGGGGCTGGCACAGAGCAGCAGGTGGGAGGAGCCCAAGTAAGCAGAAGAGGACACAGGTGGATGTTTCCCTTAAGAGCTGGCATCTCAGGGAAGTCCTTCATTTGGGAAAATAGCCCAGCCACACAGCAGAGGGCAGAGTCTCAAGCAGGAGGCTTATGTGAAGGTGGTGGGAGGGAGGAGAGACAGGAGGGGAAGGCCAGCTAATAGGAAACTCAGTAATAAGTAAGTAGAGAGCCCCTTGTCCCAGGAGGGCAAGGCCAGTTAAGGAATAAGATGTTTAAGTTTGTAACCACATTGATATGATCGGATCCCCATGACCTGAATGCCGCGCGCGCTTGCGTGTGTGTGTGTGTGTGTGTGTGTGTGTGTGTGTGTGTGTATGTGTGTGTGTTCTGGAACCCTCTGGAAGCAAAAGCTCTGAGACAGAGGCCCATGGGCACATGGGCTCCCTCTACCTCCCAAATTCCCTGAAATTGTAGTTCTAAAGCAGTGATTCTCACCCAGCTGCACATTATAATTGCCCAGGAGACATGTTTTAAAACTCACTGCTGGTGCCCCTTTCCCTCCCCAGATTCTGGCCTCACTCATGTGCAGGCCTTAGTGTGTTTTAAAATACGCAGAAGGGGTAAGGACTGCTGGTCTGTGGGAGCAAATCAGGACGGAAGAGAGAACATTCAGTGAGGCCCCAAATGGGAGTGGAAAGCAGGGATTCCCTGGCTAGGGGGTCAGGGAGATACATAGGTCAGGGACGGTCAGGGGACACGCAGAGACCAGGAGACCCGGCATTCCCAAAACTACTAATTGCCAACCTGTCTGAGCACAGGCCCTTTGCCGGGCACTGTTCCAGGGGTCTCTCAAGTGCTGACTCATTGAAGCTTCACAGTATCTTGTAGGTAGTTGCCTGCCACCTGGCTGAACAGATCCTGCCCTCTGTGGCTGCTAGCACGCTGGTTTTGGTATCAGCTTTTCTGAGGCCTTCATATGATTGTGATGCTGACTGTATTTTATTAGTAGCTCAATAAATATAGTGTTGTTTACTCCGAATTATGTATGCATGGGTCATATACAACTGTATACATTTGTCAAAACTTCTGAATAGTTGAATTAAAAATGGTGAGTTTCCTGGTATATAAATTATATTGCAAGAAAGCTGACCAAAAAAATCATTGAAGTCTTCTGCCTGTCAGGCACGGTACTGGCAATATTAAAATGAATCAGACATGGCCCCTGTCTGCAAGTGCTTGCAATTAAACAAAGTGTAACAAAGCATTGATGTATGCAGGATAGAGAGATGATTCTAACTAAGGAGAGAAAGAAGGCTAGGTGGTATCTGAGCCAAGTCTTGAAAGATAGGTAGCTATTTGCCAAGTAATAAAGGAGAGAAAAGCAATTCTAGGCAGCAAAAATCGAAAACAAAACCTCACAAGATGGAAATAGCTAGACATGTCCCAGGAAATGCAAGTGGTTGGCTTCAGAGAGAGCTTGTCCAGAGAGCAAAATGTGGGTGGCAAACGAGCTTGCAGGGTCTCATTCCACATACTGAGGCACTCAGGTTTTATCTTGTAAACAACAAGGAACTACTGAATAGTTGTAAGCTGGAATAAACATATTCTGTCTTCTGTTTTGTAAATATTACTGTGGAAGCAGGGCGGAAGACAGATTGGCAGATGGTAGTAGCTGGATTGAAGGCTGAGAAACTGATTAAAAGATTTATAATCATTCAAATAAGATAAGACATGAGTTTTGTTCCATGGAGTAAAGTGATGCAGAGGGGAGATTTACGACAGACGCTAAGAGGATAACTGGACAGAATGTGTTTCAGAGTGCTGCATAAGAGAATGATGAAAAATCAAAGATGACTCTTGGGATTCCGGCTTGGGTGACTGGGTGGTCCATGGTGACATTTGTTAAGATTGTAAATGCAAAGAAGAGCAAGTTTGGGAGGGAAAGATGAGTTCAGTTTAGGGCATGCTGAGTTTTATATGGTCCATTCTGGTGGAGTGTCTAAAAGGCAATTGAATAATCCAGGAGTAAAATTCAGAAGAGAGTTCTAGACTAGATGTGTGGTTCAAAGTCATCCACACAGCGATGGCAGCTGAAGCCAAGGAATGGATGAGGGTGATCACATAGAGTGGCAAGGAGGGCATGTAGCTATGAAAGGGCTGAGCAGAGAAAAGGAAGCCTTACCAGAAGCTGAGAAATAATGGCCTCAGAGGCAGAGATGAACCAGCAGAGTACAGTGTACAGAAACGAAGGAACAGGCAGCTTTTAGAGAAATACGTGGTCAACCCCATCAAATGCATATATGCACCAAACACAACGAAGGCAAAGGAGAGTCCGCTGGAATTGTCAAATGGGAGATTAGTGTTAGATGCAAAGGTGGTTGCTTTAAAGTGGTGGTGGCAGCACCTGGTGGCAGAAGGCCAAACAATGAATGAAGTGGAAGGAATGGAGACAGTGAGTAGGCAGTCTTGCAGTAAAATGGAAGAGAAAGTTAATAAGTAGATAAAAAGAAAGGTTTCTTAAAATATTGAAGAGACTTGACCAATTTTATAGGCTGCCGAGGAAAAGCCAGTGGAGTAGAAGTTGAAAATATCAAACAGTGGCCCAATGAAGAAAGGTCTTAGTCGTGGAGGAGACAGAAAGGGCAGAAGTAGAAAGAGCATGCCTTTTCCTCTGAAAATGCAGGGAGAACGTAGAGAGCAAGTTCAGATTCAGATAATTTTGAAGATTTGCAGGCAGGAAGTTGAGGGAATTCATGACCTCAGACTCATCCCGCAACAGGTTTGAGGGAAAAAGTGAAAGTTGGAATGGCTATTGCAAGGTCCTGGAGAGGGAACCAATCTATGAATTGACAAAGCACTGAAGGTTGGACTCCATACATGAGTAGTGTCATCTGTCTATAATGGTTCTAATTTTTCTGCCTCAGCATTGAACTGACTATGTGTGGCAACTAAGATAACATATTGTTGGATTCATCCAAGATTTGGACGTAACAAGGGGGATGTGGTAGAAAGGCAATATACCGGGACACTTAGAGATTTATTAACAGAGTGGAGAAAGTGATGAATTCCAGGAACTAGGCTGGATGGAGAAAAAGGGGAGCCATCGTGGTAAAATTGACAGGGATAATACAGAGAGATCGGAGATTTAGGGGGTCTTGGTGAGAAAGCAAACTGATAAAGTGATAGAGCATGTTGACAGTAGGTTCTGGTCAGGAGTAGTGTACTCGAGTATAAGATTTCAGAGGGGAGCATGCTGGACAATGCCAAAGTCCAAACTACGGTCATGGGAGTGGGAGCCTGAAGTGAAGGAGAGGAGACCTCATTGATGCCCAGACTCTGATGTTGCAAGATGACGTGGGTACAAAGGAATATCATGGTTAAGGTGTCAAAGTCCTTAATGAATGGGACAAGGGAGGATAAGAGGATCAGATGCCAGCTCTATGTATGGTGAATTATGGCCTGGACTTCAAAAAAGAAGTTTGTACACAGGAGTAGCTGAGTAATGGTCTGGAAGCAGCAAAAGGGAGTGAGGGTGCTGCTGCCACCTGAGGGCTGAGATGTTGAAAATGGGGTCTCTGCTTCAGAGAGAGGGTGGGGGTGTTTGGAGCCTTGGACAGAGTTCCAGTAAGGCTAAGAGATGAAGAGGTTGAAGATAATGGCACAACTGCTCCGGGTGATAGCAGGGTATAGGTTAGGAGGGAGAGAAACCAAGGGAAAGAAGGCACTGTATGGTCAGGGCATGGTATGCGAGGACACCGAGAGGTTCACTTCATGGCTGGTGACAGTATGGCAGAATGAGAGGCACGGGCGAGGTCTGTTGGCCTCAAAGTCCTGGACAACCAAATGTGGAGACCTTCAAGGGTCTTAGATCAAACTGAGTGTAATGAGGAGTTTTGTTGAGGAGACTCTGCAGGGATCAGGCTTGGAAAGGCATTTCTGCCCTGGAGGTTGTAGAGCTTCTAGAATGTTGACAACTTAATGGAAAGAGCATTACTTATATTTATTTGGAGGACAAAGATTTTTCCTGTAGACTCTTTAAAGGGCAAAGATTATGCCTAAACGTCCCTCAATAGATATTTGTTTAACTCAATTGAAATGAGTTGAGCTCATCTGTTACTCATGGGATACAGAACTTCAGAGCTGGAAGGATTCATTCGAGAGAGTCAAATGCGTTTTCGTCATCTCACACTCTGGTTCCTGTCTCCTGCTCCAGCACCACTGCACTTGGGGGGAAGGGAGGAGAGGGGGCCTTTAGCAGTCTCAACTGTTGGACTCCCTCAGACTTGTCTGGCTCCTTCAGGGCTCTCTGCACATGCACTTCTCTCTCTTTGGAAGGAATCTTCCCACTTCTGTCTGGCTAACTCCTCCTTGTTTTCCAAGCCTCAGGGCCAAACTTTTCTTCGGTGCTAAGCTCTTTCTGGCTCTCCCAGGCAGTCTTAGGGGCTCCTTCTGCTACATTCCTACACTCTCTTAAGCTTTCAATAAACCAATGATCTTATCACAGTAGAATTGCTTGCTGTTATACTTTGATTTATAAGGAATACATATTTGGTCATTCATATGTCTTAAATATATTTCCAATATCTACTTGCTCTTTGTACATGATTCCTGATTCTCATCATCTAAGACCCTTGGAATTTTCTGGGTGATAACAACTTTGGATCATCTTTTGTCATAATATTTGGTTTCTTGTTCTCTGTTCCTGAAATTGCTTCAGAACCATAAAGGTAAAATTAATTAATTGCTGTTGCAAATTCATCAAACCCAAGGAGGAGGGTTTGGGAACCTCTGATTTATACCCCATTGGTCAGGGGGAACCTCTGATTTATACCCCATTGGTCAGGAGCACAGGCAACGACCTGGGCTTGTGATTGGCACCTGAAATGGAGGGCATCTTGTGGGATGGAGCCCTTTACCTATGGAATTTATCTCCAGGTAGATAGTGTCAGAATTAAGTTGAATTCTTGGGTGCCCTGCTGGTGTTGAAGAATTGCTTGGTCCAGAACCCCATTACTTGCCTGTATCTTAACTTGACTGTAAACTCTTTGAGAGTAAGGATTGTCTATTCATGTTATATTCCTAGCTCCTACAACAGTGGGACATTATGGGTTCCAAAAACTTGTTGATGAATGAATGCATGAATGAATGAACAAACAATCAAGAGAGTGAGAAGCAGAGTGACTTGGGTTCTCTATCCCAATGGACTAAGTGTGTTGTTTTGTTTAATCCTCATAGTTATTCTAAGGTAGATATTACTAGTTTATTATACAGGTAAGGACACCAAGACTCAGAAAAAAAAGTGATTTTTACATGGAATCTCATTTAAAGAAGGGGCTTTGATTTCTGCCTATTTTGTGTCTTCACACTCAGCTTTTTTGAGCCTCGGGGTCTCAGGCAGTGATTAAATGCATGGGGATTTTGGAGCCAGACTCATCCAGCTCTGTTACTTACAAGCTGCTGTCCTGTAAGTATCATAAGACAAGAAACTTAACCTCTTAGAGCCTCCATCTTGTTATCTACAAAGGTGAAGTGATGATCGTGGTGGAGGTGGAGGTAATACTGCTGTTCTGAAATTTAAATCAGACCATGAATATCAAGCTCTGTGCACAGGGCCTGGCACATGGTAGAGTCTCAGTTCATATTAACCATCACTTTTATTGCTTTTTTTTTTTTCAAGATTCAGAAATTCTCTTACAACCTAGATATATTCAAATCCTGGTGAAAACAGAATCACACCACTTTATAAACCAGGATACCAGAGATTAGGTCACTTTAAGGAGGCCACACAGGCCAGACACCATTTCCCTCCTGCCTGGAGACAGTCCCAGGGTCATACTGGTAAATTCTCATTACTCCTCTTTCATATACTTTTAGATTCTGTTATGACTACTAGTCCTCTCTTTGCAATTCATTTTTGCTTCTTTTCATAGCATGTCATTTTCCAAGTTATTTCCATTGAGCTGTGATAGTGAAAGTCTTCTTAATTTAAACTTTTAGTCAAAGAAGCTGACTTTTCCCTGACCTTTGAGTCCAAGATCTTGGACTCCATCTGAATTTGAAAACTGACATCCCTCTTCCATCCACTCAGGACACTGTTTATCCTCAAAGGAAAAGGAAAGCAGGTTTTTATGGGCCAGATGATGTATCAGATAGAGTTGCAAAGTATTTCCTGCTGGAGATCTCGGCAGCAGAGGGCCAAGTGCGCTAGTCAAAGACACTATTGATGCCAAGGGAATAGAACCAAGTGTCCTCAGCTGCCCTGAGAATGTCTTTCCTGAGATATTTGCCTGGGAGTGGGCCTGGCATTTCTGACATTGCAAGGGAGCCTGTGGGACTGGTGTCTTAAGTAAGGAAACAGCTGGTAGCTCTCTCTCCAATCAGCCCTGAAATATTGTGAAATTCCTTAGTTTTCCACAGCCTGTGAAGGGAACTGGGAGATGTGAGTGGATCATTACAGCGTGTTCTTAAATCACACCTGGTTCCTGATCCCCAAGCTGGTAAGACATTCTTTTCGACCTTCTCTCTGCCTTTCTCTCTTTTTTCCTTTCTCTCCACCTTTCCTTGTACTTTCTTTCCTTGTGTGTGTGTGTGAACCTACACAGAACACTTCAATAAAACCTATAATGAAGGTTAAATATATTTAGGATAAAATGTACTTTTATCATAATGCCTTTTAAAATCAAATAAAGCATGGAACAGAGTGCCGGAATCTCGGAGGGAAGGCAGGGGAGGGTGGGTGGGTGGGAAGTAATCAACCAAGAACCTTATATGCATATATCCATGGCCCATGGCCACAGACAATGGGGTGATGAGGGCCTGAAGGGAGGGGTGGGCTAGAGGGAGTTAATGGGGGGGGGGGGGGAAGGGAGACATATATAATACTTTCAACAATAAAGAATTATTACAAATAAATAAATAAATAAAATAAAAATTCTGAAAGGTCAAGGAATGTATCACAGGAGTATCAGGAAAGAGCAGATCTCACACATCTTATCTGAGAGAAGAAACTTCAAATGTGGCGTTAGGGTTCCAGTCTCCACAGAACCATGTTTCAAAGCTGCATCTAACATTCTGATGCTGTGGCTGTGTCAAGCTGGACTGTGCATTTTCTCCTGGCTACAGACACACGGAGTGTTATATTGGAGGGTCATGTTCACTCAAACTCATGTGCCTTCTTGTCCAGTTTTTCTTGTTGTGGATGATGGAGCTCCTCTCCTGGATAATGGGATTGAGTGGGTTTGTAAAACTCAGGGGTTACCACCACAAGTCTCAACATTGGCATTGATGAAACTTCCACGGCATTAAGCACAAGACCCAAAGAAGCACCATAACACAATGAAGGCTTGGCTTTCCAGCTTCACTTAAAGTTATTTTCACCCCAAGCACATTTACTTAAGCTTGAACTAAGTTATTCTGGTTGTTGAGACATAAAGTTGAAACCTATTAGCTCAGTTAAGTTGGGTAGATTACAAGGCTTGTTAACTCTTTCATCTGAGTGCACCCAATCACCCTTCCAACATCTTGTCCTCATGACCCCACATCCCCCATGACATCAGTATCCCCACCTGGCGTGGTGATACCTTGGTCCTCACTAAACGTTGGCACTGCTTCCCCTGCCTTCTCCCAGCCTCCCATCTTTCTATCCTAATCCACTTTCAGTGTCGCCCCTCTTTGCTGTATTTGTCCACACAGCTTAGAAACATGCTTGCCTTCTTCATCTTAACAGTGAAGTATTTATAACGGGCTGGGATGAGAGGAGGTGGCTGATTTGTAGCATTTGTCAATTTCTATAGTGTAAACACTCCCATTTTGTGAGTATTTCAAGCCAATTTAACAAGCTCACAGAATTCCTGGAAATGTCGTAGCCGGCTCCCCCAAAGGTAGGAGGGCCCTAGGCGTCACTGCCACCTTCCCTTGGCTCTGCACTTACTGAGCTATGTCTTTCTCCTGCTCTTGGTTGTGAAACTTCTCAAAGAGCAACCAATCTAGGATTATCACTATACTTTGTGGCGTTGGACTCTCCCTTCGGCCTTTGCAATCTGAGTTTTACCTCTTCAAGATCATCAGTAATTTTTGTTGTTATAAAAGCTATCCATGTGAAATCCAAAAGCAAAAAAAAAAAAATTATTTTATTCCATTAACAAAAATGAGTAAGGGTATGAAAGAGATGCTGTTGCTGAGCTCTGCATTGCAAAACTCACTCTTGTCCCCCGTTTTCTTTAGCTTTTGCACCACTGGTCACTAGTGACCTCCCCTCTGCCAGGAGCTCTCCCTTCTTTGGCTCCCACACAGCTGCCTGTCCTGCCTTCTGTCCCTCTGATGCCCCTTCCTCCTCTCCCACTTCTTCCTCCTCCCCCATGATGCCCATGGCTCAGAGCTCTGACCTCAGGTCTCTTCTTTTCCCATCACCATCTCCATCATTCTTGATGTTGGTGACTCACAAACAGATCTTTCTTCATGAGACCTCCCTCTGAGCTCTCGCTCAGCATCTCAGTTGCCTGAAGGTCCCTTCTTCCCAGAAGTCTGATAGTCTAGAATAGACTTCAGCAAACTGACATTCACATCTTCTCTGCCTTCTGTATTTCTCCTGCTCCTGCAACCATCCTTTCAATTACTGAGGCAATAGATATGAGTTCTTCATGCTCTTTACCCAGATAGTCTACTTATTGAATATCCCAGCTACCTTTTATTCAATTTCACCTTCATAGTACCATCATTAATTACCATTTGGCATAACTTTCAGTCTCTAGAATTCATAAGAATTCCTTTCCAATTGATAAAAACGCAGCTATAAGATTTATATTATAAAGCAAAGCGTGACTAATCTCACCATTCCCCCTCAAGTACCTTTGATCGTACCTGAAGTTTAACCTTAGCCTCGCATCAAAGCCATCAAAGACATGGCCCCTGGTTATCTCCCAGCATCATCTGCTACTCCAGCTAGTCACCTGCCCCTGGACTTTGCTTCCTCCTTCTGCAACTCCTCTCCCCCTGTTTCTGCATATCTAAGTCTTCAAAGCCAAGTTCAATTTCACCTCTTCTATTAAATCTTTTCTGAGCTATAAATAATTGTACCTCCATTCTCTGAACACTCAACACTTTTCTTTACCGCTTTTGTGACATCACTTTCTGCCATGCATTAGAGTAATTTGTGGAAGGAAGGAGGGAAACTAACATTTATTAAGTTAGTCATTGCATTAGGAGTTTTTATTAGCTCCTTCGGTGTTTACACAACCCTGGGAGGTGGAAGCTATTACCTCTTGTTACTGAAGAGGAAACAGTTGCTCAGAATGGCCCGTGAAATTGAATTCTGGTGGCAGCTTGTCTGACTTCACATCTGTGCTGTTACGGCTGAGGCGTGTGTATGCTTTAACTGGTAACCTCCCTAACAGTAAGGACCGGATTTTTCTCTTTCTTTATACACCTCAAGATTCCTAGTGTCGGCCTTGGCACCTGGCTGGCACTAAAAATGCTGAGGGACTGAGTGAAGGATTGGTCGCCTGATGGGTGTGTTCCTTGCTTGTTCCCAGCTGTGCTGACGACTGCAGCTGTGCATTCCAGAGTTACACGTGCCATAAATATCTCACCGCCCATTCACATTTAGATGTTTTTCCTGCTCTCTGGGCCCCACTTACGTGTCTCTCTTTGACTGACAAGCTTTGAAGGAGGCAGAAATTGAATTTGCGGTGCTCTTTGGTTCAGATCCTGAGCGTAACAATCAACAAATGATTTCTGGTGACGAAAACGAGTTGTTTTTCAAGGTGATTTTGTGCTGCTTTTTAGACAAATTTTGCTTGCATTCCCTCCACCTCATTTGAACAGATAGAAGTTGCTTGTGAAGTCCACATGACATTGAAACCAAAATGTGAGGTTTGAGTCCAAGTTCATTGCCTCGCGAAATTGAAGAATGAAGTCGCGGACAAAAAACCGGTTGGCGGAACCAAAGTTTGTTGGGAGAAGCCAGTCCTGGAAAAGGGGCAGCTGGGTTCCAGGAGCAAGCCAGTGTTCAGAGCTTCCTTCCCATGATGCAATCGGATGTTAAAGTCTATTAGTCCATGAACCCATTGCATGCTGAGAAGAGAAAGAGAGAGATTGGGCGAGAGGGCGGGGGGGAGGGGGGAAGAGCACACTTTTTAATTTAGGGGGTGGATACAGCCTTGCTAGCTCCTGATTCTGTCTTAACAACATCCTTGGGATTGGTTTATATGTCTTATTACCTTGGGATTGGTTATCTGTAAGTTGCCTGTCTCAGCAATGTTCATATATGGTAGGGTCTCCCTTTTCTGCGTCTAGCATGGAAAGAGAGATGAACCGGTTCTGAGTGGAGGCGGCTGGGGATTGAGAAATAAAAGAAAGAAAGAGACAAGACACAAAATGGAAGGAAAAAAGCTGGGAACCGGGTGGGACCGCTGCCCTCTTCTGCTGGAGAGACAGTGACCCAGAGCCGAGGCAGCGTGTTTATTTATATTCCAAATACCAGGGGGTTTCACCAAAAACTTAGGATCAAAGGAGCTTGGGTGGGCCCAGGTCCTATTCACTCCCTCATTCCCGGAGCCAGACTGGATTTACATATCAAAGTCCACTCCCGACACCTGGGCAAAGGTAAGGGTCAGTGTGATAACACATCTGCCTTTTTGGTAAATGTGTATCCAAGACGCGGCTCTGCCTGTCACTTTGGATTCAGCTGACAATAATTAAAGAAATGCCCATGTGCCTTCCCAGGCGCTGTCTACATTCATACATTTTAAAGTTCACGCCTCTCACATGTGCCCTTCCTTCCCTGTCCAGTTGGGATGCCTTAGTAACTCCACCGAGTTGGGCCCCCCAGTTTTAAATCCTACCTCCCATGGCCCCTAGCCCTGTCTATCTAGCTTCCCTCTGTCTCCTCAAAGCCCGTTGTGACCTATTCTAGTCCTTCCACACCCACCCCTTAACCCCACTCCATGCTCCTCCCCTGCTAGTTGCCCAGTGCCCTCATTCTTGTGTCCGTGCATGTGCAAGGGCAGGCTTCCTCCAAGCCACACCCAAGGTCCTGACTCCCTCGCACCAAAGCGTACCTGTTCTTGGTCTCTGCTAGAGCTACTTAGCTACTTTTATAACCTAACTGGGACTACACAAGTACTCATGGAATTACTGCATTAATTCCTTATTCCTTCCATTTGAGCAGTGGTTTTGTGAAGTCATTTAATTTAAAAAGTAACTGTAATGGTGAAAACGCAGGATCTCCTGTTGACAAAGATATTTTAGGGCAAGGAGACTGTTTTGAGGATCTTCCCATTGCACCAGCTACATGTATGGCTGGCCCCGTCCGCACCCCATCATCCTGGTTCCACCTCAAACAACATACTTGCTTTGCAGCCAGGAAATGATGATGAGCCACACTCCCATCGCTGTTTGGTACCTACCTGATATTCAATAGGACTCACAGACCAGGCTCATAAAACTGGTGGCAAACATAAATGGCAAGAGTGATACACAGCCCCTGGGGCTGGCTCTCACCTGCCTAAAGGGGTAGTTGTCAAAGGCAGCCAAGGAGCCGCAAAGACCAGTGCGGACAGCGTGTCTGCTCTTCTGTGCCTCGGACAGAATGTGATACTGCCAGTCCTGTGTGCCACACCTCTCTAGCCTGAGGCAGAGACCTTAGGGTGGCAGCGCAGAGAGGGAGGGCACCACACCTTCCTGTCCTGCAGGTGGTGGGATGAGCAGACCCTGCACACATTCTTTTGCTTTTTTAAAAGCACCAAAAAGTCTCATAATCCCTTCTAACACTTTGATATTAGAAAATCCTTGTTTTGCCTCCAAATTCATACATAAATCCCACGAGGGTCAGGGATTTATGGTGGGTGGATTTCAAGAGCATCAATGGCCCTGAGCAGCTGCTGTGGGATTTCTGGCTTTTGAATGCGCATTCATTCCCAGGAAGAGCTCCTGGGACATCTAAGCCTCTGTGTGCTTTCTGCATGCTTCCTCTTCTGCCTGTTCTCTCTCTCTCTCTCTCTCTCTCTCTCCAGCATGGAGGTCATTTTTGCAACTGTCCTGGGCTTGTTCAGTAAAAAAGTTGTTCCTTTTACCCTGGCCCTGTGGCTTGTTGGTTGGAGCTTTGTCTAATACACCAAAAGGTCACCGGTTCAATTCCTGGTCAGGGCACATATCTAGGTTTCAGGTTTGATCCCCAGTCGGAGCACATATGGGAGGCAACCGATCGATGTTTTTCTCTCTCACGCTTTTCCATTCTTTCTAAAGTTAATAAACATATCCTTGGGTGAGGATAAAAAACAAAGTTGTTCCTTTTAATCCAGCGTTAATGAAATGTGTTCTAGTTTATTTGCATATGTTTATCTGCATCTCAGTGTATGGTGGGATGAAAGGTAACAGTAAGAAGTAAAATCATTCTACTGTGACTATAATAATGTTGTTATTAGCCTCTTTTTAGATATGGAAAAAATTTCATTTGTGACAAGGTGCTATATTAAAAAAGAGAGCTTGTATGCCCCTGATAGAAGGGTTAGGAATTGGTCAGATAAATGGCAGGTTAGATAGATAGATAGATAGATAGATAGATAGATAGATAGATAGATAGATAGACTGACAGGCACATATATATACAATTTAATTATTTTTATATTTTATATACACACAACTATATGTAACTGTAGAGAGCTGCTAGTCTCAGCTACTAAATGATAGGAGTTAAAACTCCTTTGCTTTAGGGAGAAGGAAAGCCGAGGCCAGGCTGTGAGATGGTGGAGGATGGGTTGATCTGCCAGTGGAGATGGGGTCTGATCTCCTGCACCTTTAACCAGACAGTTGTTTGTCATGTGCTGGCTCCCAACCTTGACCCCATGGCCTTGCCTGGTGAGCACAACTCTGGGGCTCACCAGTTCAAGAGGGAAACAGACGTTCAGGGCTGTTCCAGCATTTGTGGAGGCAGACCATGGCCAAGGGTGTGCACCCCAGGCAAGGCCATGCCCGGTCCCCAGGGAATCCCCTTAAGCATTCCAGGAGTGCAGCATTCATGGAAAGGCCTGGCATTCATGCACTTGACCTTCCAGTTGCTGTACAAGCAGGAAGTAATCCCCAGCACCAAGAGCACCCTTGAACATGAAGAGTGGCAATCCCGACTTCGCGGGCAGTGTTAAGGAATGAGGAATTCTGAAACTTAACCTGTTAAACTCTAACATTTTGAATAATTTCTTAAAATACGTTTTTATTGATTTCAGAGAGGAAGGGAGAGGGAGAGAGAGATTGAAACATCATGATGAGAGAGAACCATCGATTGGCGGCCTCTTGCATGCCCCTCATTGGGGATTGAGCCTGCAACCTGGACATGTGCCCTGACCAGGAATTGAACTGTGATCTCCAGGTTCATAGGTCAACACTCAATCACTGAGCCACACCAGCTGGGCTTGAACAATTTCTTGACCTCTCAGATCCATCATTATGAAAAAGCACAAATGTGATCTTCACTTTAGAGGCAGGCAATCATCTAATCCAGATGCCAGTCTCAGGACCAGCTATATCAAATAACTCAGTCAATTTACTAAGAATACAGATTCCTACCTCCCAGTCTGAATTCCAACATGGTAGGTTTGGAGTGGGCCCTGGAATCTGCAGTTAAACAAGCTGGTGTATAGCCCTATTTGGGGGCTCTGGCCTGGTCTCAATCCCCACAAGCATAGAAATCCCTCCAACAATAGTCTTGAGCCAGAGTCTTACAGCCTTGTTTCTCTTACTGTGCTGAAATCTGCCACAGAGAAATGTTTACCCGTCTCCCGGTTTACCTCTTGGCACAACAGATCAAAGCCCTCTGGATTTGAGGGGTTGGGAGAAGAGCCAGGGCAGGGAATTGGTGAGCTGTGAGCAGGAGTGTGTGTATGCATGTGTACCCAGGAAGGCATGCTTGCCTGCCTTGGGGAACTGGCTGGAGCAGGCCTGCGGCAGAAGGAAGGCTAACATTTAGAAGCCATTTTGGGAGTTGGCACCTCCAAGCCCAGCAGCCTTCAAGATCCAAGGAAGTTACGTAGAACTGTAATGCTGCACAAGGGTTGTTCACACTCCCCACTTTATTTTTATACTCATTAATCAGATATCATTACTTACTACAGTTGCAACTGTGCACTTGTATAAAGCCATAACATTGGGGTTATAGCACTCATTGTGTGGACCTGATGAACTGCATATTCATGTTACTATAACAGAAACTTTGAACTTAATTATATCAGTTTCCTAATGCTTCATGATAGGCAACTTTATCCATTTGAAAGCCTTAATTTAATTTTTTCAAAGTCTCAGTCCTTTGCTATATTAAAAAACAAGTGTTTACCAACTCTTAGGATGCAAATTTGCTTTGCAGAAGAAGATGGTGCACTATTTTTACACATAATAGTTATCAGTGTCAGCCTATTTTGATTGTATAACAATTTTTTAAAGTATGGTGATAGAAACAATAAAGGATAGTATTAGAACTAACATATCTTTTATGTGTATCTATTATTCATCCAAGCCTTTTTACAGACCTCAGTATTAGTGTGTGACTATGAAATGTTTTCTTTGCTTGGAACTTGCTGACTGGGGGTTGTTTTTATTTCTGGTAAGGACATTTGTGACTATTTTTACATTTCACACTCAACATTCAAAAATTATCTCAAATATAAATAAAACTAAAATATACTCTAGACATATTTTAAGTATTGAAATGTGACCCCTTAACCACACAATTGTGTGCAGCAATATTTCAATACTGGGTTGTGAAAACTGGTGCCTGGGAAGAAGTGGCCTCAAAGGCACTTAACTTTTTATTTAAATGCTGTTAAAGTTACAGCACATGCAGGACCATTCCTGCTATATTTCTCATCCCACAGAAGTCTATGTTTTTTACTGCGACAGTATGCATCAGTGAGAAGCATCAGGTAAAAAACTGTGTAGTCTTTTAGCAGTCTCTATATACATAAACACATGCAGTTTGGTGTGATACTGAAATACATCATCTGATATTTTAATGAAGGAACTAAGATGTTTTTCATTGATCCCTCGAGGGTCAGTGTGGAGATGTTTAAAGTTAGGTGCCCAGTGATAGATACTGTTGTGGAAACTGAAGAGTGGCCTGTGGCTACCGATGTCCTGAAACGGAATCTCGTTACTCTTCCAGTGTCCGGTCTGCACTCCCTCATGCTGTCTGTGCTGAAACTAGGCGGCATGCGGTAGGCGGTCCCTTGCAGGTGTGTTCTGTGGTTCTGGTTTGGGGGCACAGATTTTTTTTTTAAGTAAGATTTAAAATGAAAAAAATATAAAATTTATATGGAATAAATATTTCCACTCAGACTTATTAAAAGGAGACTAAATTAATATTTTACATAAAAATTTTGTTACACTATAGGAGGTTCTATCATATTATTCTGAACTTTATTAAGGTGAAAAAAAAAAGATCCAAGGAAGCAGAGATTAGGGCAGGATGGGAAGAATGGGTGTGCAAAAGCAGAGCAGTGCCAACACAAGACTGGCTTATTGGGGAGACTCCAATTGCCATGTGAGGGCAAATAGCCTGCTCATCAGAAGTGGGGGCCTGGAAGAGAGGGGGCAGGAATTCAGCACCAGGTGCCAGCTGAAGTTAAGGAAACTAGTACAGGGAAAACTCCAAATACCCAAGAGACTTGAGGGAAAGGAAGTCAGTCATCCCTCCTTGTTGGGCAGGGGTGGGGAACTGCCAGGACTGACCAACAGACCCTGAGCAATGGATGAATGGATTACTCTGACACACATTTCTGTGAAAGAGAGGCTAAGAGACTGCTTGGTTATAGCAACCAAGCAGCCCCATTCGTCTTCCTCCTTACACTTTTATTGTAGCAACAGCTTGAATTAAAATTAACTATTAGATACTATCAGCAGGATAAACATCCTTGAGAAGACACATGCGTCTGTAGTATCCTTTAAGCAAGGACATTTTTAAGATTCCAGTAAAACACCTGGGGTTCAGACTTGTTTGGAAAAGTCAAGGCAGAGTCTGCCACCTTCCGCAAGGTTCCCCTAGAGGCCCCTGACCTTTCAGAGATTCCTCTTTACAGACTTTCCAACCAAGTCACATGCTTCCCCACATCTCCCCCCTGTTTGTTTTGCTGGCTGCAGAAGATAGACGGAGGCGGCAAACTTTCTGCTTTGGAATGTCAGGGTCCATGAAGCACATTTACTGCTTGAGTTCTGATTTTGTAGACTATAAGAAAAATAAAGAGAACTACAATGACAGCAATGGTTAGTCTAATTAAGAAGACAGGGTGCTTACAAGTATTAAATCTTGACTTATAGCAAGGTGTAGGGGACAAGATTATAAAGGTTAAGGGGCTAGGGGTGAGGCATGTAGCTACGTGCAGGCCTGGGGTCTGTAGACATCAGCTATTGTCTAGCAACTAGATGATGTTGATGAGATGATTGTTTGACTCCTGGTGGGTCGGTCTGACCATGCTTATCGGTTCTGCTTTCTGGATTCACAGCTGAGTCACCTCCCTAATTACTTCACACAGGCCTTGAAAAGAAAACTTTAAGAAAAACTTAACCCCTTATTCACATCTAAGTATATGTGTTCTAAGATTTAAAATAATATGATTACTTTTCAGATTAATTCAGGTGCTCTATCAGATTTATTATTCAGTATACTTATAATTGCTTTTAAGATTTCTCTATAAACCTTCTATGACTTTTATAAACATTCTTATAACTTTCACAATTATTCTTAAGTATTCCTGCTCTAATTTCCTTTCTTCCTGTTATATTCCTTTCTTTATATCCCTTTTCACAATTTTTACTTCCTCAACTCTAGTTCTTTACTTGTACAGATCCTCTGTAACTTATACATACCTTTTACAATTTATATAAACCTTCTGCAACTTATATATATCTTCTGTAATGTGCACATACCCTTTCAGTTTGTCTACTTCACTTTCTTTTTCCTTTATCTCTATACCTTCTATTACACAAAAACTATAAATTCCTTCTAATTAATTATGGTTAAAGGTTAGTTCTACAAAGGTTCCTCTATGCCTAGCTTCAGAGCAGTTGGAGTGGTGAGAAGTATGTCTCAGAGTCTATCTCTTCTCTAGCTGGCCTATCGTCCTTGCTCTGTTCATGTCTGTCTAATTGCCTACTATATCCCCCTCAAGAATCTTGGATCTGAATTCTCTCAGGGAAAGAGGACACCAGCTTCTTCTGAAACTGCTTCATGCTGAGGTGGGTCGAAGGTTTCTCTCAGAGCCAAGAGATCCTTGCTCTCTCTCAGAGGGATGATGAGTCCTGGGCACAGAAAGAGGTGGCAATGGTGCCAGAGGTGGTATTCCCTAGCTGTAAGTAGGGCTTGTAATCTGGTAGAGACAGACTGTGTTATAAAAGTTAGTATTATTGGGCAAAAGTTAGAACAGTTTCTAATAATTTCCTGTTGAAACAATTTTGCAAAAGTTAGAACAGTTTCTAATAATTTCCTGTTGAAACAATTTTTTCTCCCTAAAATCACCCTTATTTTTATTAAAGACTAATTTACTTATTGTATTAAGTCTAGTTATAATTTGTCCTGATTGTTTGTATGAAGACAAGAATAACAGTTGATTATTTCAGTTATTTTTTTGTTATTATTATGCTTTGCTGGAATCTCGTGAGAAAGTTTACTCCTAGGGCCAAGAAGCCAAGCCACACAGTTGCCATCAGACTTCGCCTGCAATACCTACAGAATTGGGGTGCATTCCTCAAGTTGAGGTCCTTACAGGTATCTTGAGGTTTCTTTCATGCCATCTCTCAGGAAAGCAAACTTTGCTCCTTACCAGGAAAGACTGCCATGAACCACGTGACCAAGCAAGGTACCAGGCTATTTATCCAAGGGGCTTATTGGCTTCAAAGTCAATCTTCATTCCTTAGAGCTTTCTGGTGACATCCAGAGTCCTGGCATGTCTCTTTTTCAGATATGACATTCTGGCAAAGTTTTGGTAAATAAAACTACAACTGGAAACTAATTTATGTCCTGTTATGAAGAAATCAGATTCTTATTGGATTCATGTAAACAAACACATTACCATGAGAACAATAATTATTAAAACTATAATTATTTTATTTTATTTAGTCCTATAATTAAATTATTTTTCTTCTGAGTTTCTTGCTATTATTTCTATAAATCTAGATACTTTATAGAGTAATGCAAATGATATGGAATCTTGTCCTTTCTGCAAAACACAATATTCCACAATATCATAACTTATAACAATTAGTTATAAATTAAAGCATATTAGAATTTATTTAATATGCATATATAAATAGAATGTAATTATCATTTCCTTATTTGATAGAGCTTCCAATATACCTTAAGTATAAAATTTCCTTCATAAGGAGAGAAAGCAAATCTTAAAATTAAAAACCTGGGAAGGTAGTCAAATATATTATATTATTATATATTATTATTATTATTATTATTATTAAACAGTATTAAGTAATCTATTCATTTAAAGTAATCAACTTCCTGATTAACATAACATAATTATTTTAATAATATATATAAAACCTTTGCTTCCTAGACAAATGCAGGTATATTTTTTTTCCTTACTTTCAGAAATAGGCTTATTTTTCCAATGTAAAATATACTCACATTCTTTTTTTTTTTTTTTTTTTTTATTGATTTTTTACAGAGAGGAAGGGAGAGGGATAGAGAGTTAGAAACATCGATGAGAGAGAAACATCGATCAGCTGCCTTCTGCACACCCCCTACTAGGGATGTGCCCGCAACCAAGGTACATGCCCTTGACCGGAATTGAACCTGGGACCTTTCAGTCCGCAGGCCGATGCTCTATCCACTGAGCCAAACCGGTTAGGGCTATACTCACATTCTTAAGAAACATAACAGAGATAGTGAATTCCTTAGCTGAGAAACAATTCTCTCAAACTTGGAAATCCCAAGTGGGCTCCAATGACTTACTGCACAGTTACTTTCATTTTCTTCCCCTTCGTTTTTGAGGGTTCTGCCGCATCTTATTGCACTCTTTGGTCCTCACACAGGGAACCACGTGCTGGGACTGACCAGCAGACCCTGAGTGACGGATAAATGGATTACTTTCACACAAGTTTCTGTGAAAGAGAAGGCTAAGGGACTGCTTGGCTATAGCAACCAAGCAGCCCTGTTTGCCTGCCTCCGTAGACTTTTATTGTAGCAACAGCTTGAACTAAAATTAACTATTAGATACTATCTGCAGAGTAAGCATCCTTGAGAAGACACATGCATCTGTGGTGTCCTTTAAGCAGGACGTTTTGAAGTCTAAACATAAAGATTCTAGTAAAACACTCGGGGGCTCAGACTTGTTTAGAAAAGTTAAGCCATGGTCTGCCACCTTCCGCAAAATTCCCCTAGAGGCCCCTGACCTTTTGGAGATTCCTCCTTACAGACTTTCCAACCAAGTCCCGTGTTTCCCCACAGGGAACATCCAGCCCATGGACTGTATAAGGCCCAAGAAATAATTTGATCTGGAAGAAATCATTTGGTCTGGCCCTGCCAAGGCGTTAGGAGTGAGTTGATTAAATCTTTGACCAAATGTAGCAGGCTAATTTTTAATTTGATAATTTTGTATGGCCCTCAAATGATATTATAAATATCCAAATGGCTCTTGGCAGGAAAAAGGTTCCCCACCCCTATTGTAGGGAGAAGAAAAGGAGCTTCTAGATTACAGTGTCAGAGCAGAGTGGGGCCCTTAGCACAGAGCTAGAAAGTGATTTCTAGATCCCACTAATTCATGGGGTGAGGGCTGTCACCAGAATGGGCCCCTTCATTCGGTGTTGGGGGGGGGTGGGTGGAGAGGGAGGGCTTTTTTTTTTTTTAATGAAAAGAGTTGACATTTTTATTTTCACATTTCACAATACAAATGAAAATTGCTTTTTTTTTTTTTTGTCCCACTACTCCCCTCAAACACTATTCTCTCTTAGATAGGAAGAGGGGGTGAATCTTCCTTGTCTGCTGTTAGAAAACACCCAGAGTCACAGCACCTCGATCTCTTGTGAAGTAGAACAAGTAATAGAAGCCTGATAGAAAGAGGCTCCCCTTTCTCCTTATCTGTCTGGTTGAGTCATTCCGGGCCAAGTGGGCACCATCATGGGACGGGCCGAAGGTCTCATCATTGGGGGCCCAGGCATCATTGGTATGTGCCCTCCCATAGGCGGCCTCATTCCAGGAGCAGGTCCCACTGGCATCATCCCAGGAGGAGGAGGACCCATCATTGGCATCATGGGAGGGCCCCCATATGGGGTGCTGGCATCATACCAGGGCGAGGTGGACCCGCAAGACTGGGGGGAGGTAGGATCATCGCCCCTGCAGGAGGTGGAGCTGAGAATGGAGTAGGAGGTATTTTTCCTTGCTGAAATTCTGCAGTTGTTTTGTCAATCAGGCTCTGAGCCTGCTCTTCCATCCATTTCTGATAGTAGTCTTTCACACTCTCTTTGTGTTTCCTACACTGCAGTGTGTCTTTCTCACAGACGGAGAGTCATGGGTGAGGTATGTACCGCAGTAGTCACAATGAAACTTCGGCATGTTGTTCTGCCTTATTTCGGGCTTTTGCTAAGCTGCCAGGACTGAGTAGCCCCAGGTCCTTGGATCTCCAGTTGCCTCTCAGTTTTCAAGAATTCTTTGCCACCCTGGTTAAGCACCTCTAGTTAATAAAGTACAATATTCCAGAAGCAGCCTAATCAGTGCAGAATAGGGCAGAACTACCACCTTTGTCCTGGATATCACACTGCTAATATTGTGGCCCCCAAACTGCTCATTTGAGGTATAGCGCTCCTTTACAAAGGCTGGTTTTCATGGACCTTGCAGGCATCTGAACCTTCTGAATCTTTTCACAGAACTTCTCTTAAAATAAGATCAGAATACAAGTGGAGACTTTACATATTTCCTTATTCAATTTTATCTTTCATTTTGACATACTTTTTCTAGGTTTTGGAGGCTTCTCTGAATTCTGATCCACAACCAATGCATTAACTGTCCTCCACAAGTTGATGTCTTTGGCAAATTTGATCAACATGACATTGATGTCTTCATCTTAGTTTTTTTTATTATTTTAATTTTTAAAATATATTTTTATTGATTTCAGAGAGGAAGGGAGAGGGAGAGAGAAATAGAAACATCAATGATGAGAGAGAATTATATATCAGATGCCTCCTGGGAATGAATTATATCTGGAAGAAATTATTCTCTTCCAGAGAATTATATATCAGCTCCACCCCATACTGGGGATGGAGCCCGCAACCCAGATATGTGCCCTGACCGGGAATCGAACCATGACCTCCTGGTTCCTAGGTCGATGCTCAACCACTGAGCCATGCTGGCTGGGCTTCATCTTAGTTTTTAAAAAAAAGCTTGGACAACATAAGATTGATATAAATCTTTGTGGTGCAGTAATAGAGACCTCCCTCCAACTTGATGTTGAATAATTAATGTTTTTCAACCAGCTACAAAGTCACGCTTGTACTGTCGCACACAGCACTTTGTAAATGACTCAATTACAGCATTTATCAAAGTGTATCATAATTACTTCTTTACATACTGGGCTGAGTTTCTTCAAGGTAGGGGCCATGTTTTATTCATTTTTGTGATTTCAGTGTCTAGCACAGCACAGTTAGTGTACAGTGTATGTAGTATGGATGACACATCTGGCCAACATTTCCCCAACTTGCCTATAGAGATAAGCATCAAGGAGACTCTTAAATCATCCTGCCAAAATGAAAGTACTCTCTTATCATGCATTTCAATCTATCAAAAAAATTAATGAGATGTGGGGTTAACTAGACAGAAGTTAACTCCCCAGAATCATTCATTCTTCTCCTTAGTGTACATGAAACATCAGCTTAATAACTCGCCATAACCTACACATTTGCAAGGTCACATTCATTGGTGTGTAACTTCTAGTATCCACCTTGTTATGTGCCCCCAACTTGGCCTATCCATCGTCCCTTTGCCTCTCATCATTCCCTATGATTTCTCAAAGATTTTGAACTGTCTCTATGCCTCCAGTGCACCTCCCCCCACTCCCTGGGAGGTCCTTGCTTAGACCTGCCTATCTGAATTGATGGAAAGCCTTCAATGCCAACTGCCTATTTCCTCCTTTTCTTGAACCAACTTCCCTGTTAACCAGGACTTGACTAGGTCTAGAAGAGAGGGTGAGAATGCTGTCTGGGGTCTCGTGCCCTCTCATGCACAACTTGGGTCAAGGCAAGGAGAACTGCTGAGTGGCATGCAGGCACTTTTAAGCACTGCCCCCACCCCCAAGGACTCTTGAACAACCCCGCTGGAAAGAGACCTCCACAAAATCTTGGAGATTGGATTTCCTGCTAATCCTGGAAGGAGGGTAGGATGAGGCTTGATGTGATAAAGAAAAATTGAAGAAAGCAGCTTGTCTTCCCTCATGAGTATCTCAGAGCTAATATATACTGTTACATAATCTTTCTTTTCTTCCGGTTTTAAGATCATTTTCACTGATAAAGCAAAGGGGTAGAACCAGGATTGAGCCGGTCTGTCTTCATCAAGCTGTCTTTTGTCATCAGGCCACCTGCCAAGCCTAGCTTCAAAGCTTCTGGACTTTATGCTTCCTGAATCTCATCTCAAATTTTGCATTACTCTGCCCTATGTGTCCATTCTCAGCTATATGCTTTGATTTTATACATTTATTCAACGAAGAGTTACTGGTGCCTGCTGTGTACCTGGTACTGGGCTAACTGGGTACCACACTGAACAAAACGGGGGAAACCCATAAACCTTGCCCTCATGGAGCTCACAGTCTACCAGGAGTCAGACAATAAACAAGACAAATAAGTAAAACAATTGGGCCCTAAGCAGTTTGGCTCAGTGGATAGAGCCTCGGCCTGCGGACTGGAGGGTCCCGGGTTCGGTTCCAGTCAAGGGCATGTACCTTGGTTGCGGGCACATCCCCAGTGCGGGGTATGCACGAAGCAGCTCATCAATGCTTCTCTCTCATTGATGTTTCTAACTCTCTATCCCTCTCCCTTTCTCTCTGTAAAAAATCAATAAAATATATTTTTAAAAAAATAAAAAATAAAACAATTGGTATGCGAGAGGGTGGTACCTGCTGTGGAGGAAAACAAGTAGAGAAGGGAATTGGGTGCTGGAGTGTGAGTGGCAGGGGAGCTGAGATTTGGAAGGAAGTTGAGATTTCCAGTTGTGGTCTGGAAAGTCTCACTGAGAGGCATTTGAGTCACCTCAAATGGGAGAGGTGAGGGAGCAGGCCATGCTGGTGCCTGTGGAGACATGTCCCAGACAGAGGGAACCCCAGGCCTGAGCTATAACCTACTTGCTTGTTCAAGGCCAGAGTGACTAGAACAGAGAATTGGAACCTGTCCTATTAACATCAGAGTTGCCCAGAGAACCTGCCAGTTTCTCCATCTCTGTGTCTAAATAGATTATTCTGGAGTCTGAGGCAGGAATGCTTTAGAGGCCATGGAAGTAAATGGGCAGGGCTCGTTGTTCCACATCAGGTGGCCCCAGATGGCTATGCTTTCTGAGTTCTTGAAATCAGGCCACCCACTGTCATTGCATTCATTTATTACAGACAAAACTACTGAATGCCCATTGTATAGCCATGAACAAAACATTCCCCACCCTGACCTTATGTGCATGAGGAGGCCAAGAATACAAGCAATTGTTCCAATGGAGGACATAGCAGTAAGGGGGTATACAGAGGGATTCGGGAAGCTTATGGTGGGAAATTATGTCCAAGGCAAAGAGGTGGGGAAGAGCATTCCAGATAGCATGCCCAGGGTACCAGAGATTCCTGCATACCATCAAGACACTCCGAACGGTTCTAATGTCCGAGTGGGTGAGGCTGTGGGACTGCTGGGCTTCTAGGAGTGAAGGATAGCAGAGGGATGAGTGTGGTGGTCAGCATCCCTGGTCAAGTCTGGTCTTATCAAGGAGGATTCTATTCTAAATAGAAGGGAAGTCGTTGAGCAGTTGACTAGGGGAGTGACATGCTCTGATTGGCTCTCTCTGGTGACATGAGGAGAAGAGATTGAGAGTAGTTCAACAGGTAGCAGCAAGCCCCATGGGGAATGATGGTGGCCTGAGCTTGGGTGGTGTCACAAGGCACGGAGATGAATGGACAGACTCAAGCTTAGAGGCAAGGTTTGCAGGTTGAAGCACTGATGTATTGTCTGGTGTGAGGGAGAGGGAGGAGCTAAAAGATGGTACCCAAGTGTCTGGCTTGAAAGCAGTGCATGGTGGCCATTTGTCAACAGCTGCTCTCTTCTGAGCCCTCCGTTCTACCTCTGTTTCCTAGAGGCAGAGATTGAGGCAGCAGATTTTTGGAGGGAGTGCTTTTGGAAGGAGGTCAGTGAGGAAAGCAGGATAGGGCAGGGGGAGGCTAGGCAAGGGTGAGGTCTCAGGTTGGTTGCACTTTGAGGCAAGGCAGCAGACCTTTGTACCCCTACATCAGTTGCTTATTGGCTGTAGGCCATCCTGGGTGATGATGGGGGGATGCTTCTAAACCAGCCTCTGCTTCTATCAAAGACAATTCTCCCAAAAAGGGACACCTGTGAATCCATACCAGCCAATATTCCCAGGTGTTAGGGGACAGGTCCAATGAAAGGGGCCTGGGAGGGGTAACCATCCCCCCCACCCCCCAACACACACACACCAGGCTCTTCCTTCCCATCCTCTGTTAACTGGAACACCCGATAACCAAACTGATGTGGGGGTGTTATGGTCTGAATGTTTTTGTCCCCCCAAACTGTATGCTAAAATCCTAAACCCCAATGTGTTGACATTAGGAGGTGAGGCCGTTGGGAAGTATTTAGGTCATGGGGTGGAGCCCTCATGAATGGGATGAGTGCCCTTATAAAAGGGACCTCAAAGAGCTCCCTGCCCCCACCATGAGAGGATATGGGAATTTGGAGGGCTGCAACCCAGAAGAGGGCGCACACCAGAAACTAAGCAGGCTGACACCTCCAGGCCCCAGAGCTGTGAGAAATAAATTTCTGATTTTTGTTAGCCACCCAGTTGTGGTACTTTGTTATAACAAACTAGAGGCCTGGTGCACGATATTCATGTACTAGGGGGTGTGGGGGGGTGTCCCTCAGCCCAGCCTGAGCCCTCTCACAGTCTGGGACCCCTCAGGGGATGTCTGACTGCCAGCTTAGGTCCTAAGCCGGCAGTCAGACATCCCCCGAGGGGTCCTTAGTGCTGCTGCGGAGGCGGGAGAGGCTCCTGCCATTGCCACTGAGCTCACCAGCCATGAGCCCTGCTTCTGGCTGAGTGGTGCTCTCCCTGTGGGAGCACATTGACCACCAGGGGACAGCTCCTGTGTTGAGTGTCTGCCCCCTGGTGGTCAGTGCTCATCACAGCAATTGGTCGTTCCACCATTCGGTTGATTTGCATATTAGCCTTTTATTATATAAGATAGAAGCTGTACCAGAAAAGAGCAAGTTGCTCTGACTCAGGGTCTGATTCATTTGCTAATGAGTGATTTACAATGCTGGCTTCAGAAATCTCTGTTTCTACTTCAGAAGGCTTGCCTGCCTCCCATCTAGTTCTTGTTTGTATTCAGTACAGTTGAGGTCACTGAAAAAGTGAGCTCTGGACATATGAGTTGTTGTTTGGATCCCAAATAGATTGTGTTAGTGTTACTGAAGGAGGACCCTCATCTCTGTCTATGCGAACAGTGCCCTCAGGAGCCCAGCGGTGGTACGACCTGCGAGCCCTGCACGTGGGCCCAGGGATGTCTGAATTGCCATTTAAGAAATGCATAGCAGTGTCGCCCCCTGTTAGCGCCTGGCTCTTGCATGGTTTCAGGCTGAAGTAGGACTGGCAGGGCAGTGGGGAGGGGCTGCTGGGCACGGGGCCCTCCAGACTTGCTGCTCTGTGAAAACACCCAGCACCCTATAGGAGGCCTGCGCCTGGCTTCCCTCCCAGGGCGTGCGATGTGTAACCGTGACCTTGCTCCCCAGCCGGACTGTGGCTCTTTCACAATATTGCTGGGACGAGTCCAGGTTGCTGTGGGAACATGCGGGGCCTCTAGTGTCAAAACCCAGACCCCTTAGACCTGCTGCAAAATAAACAGGATTGACAGGGCCAAGTGCCTGTTTCCACGGCTCCCAGGGCTCCCAGGAAAGGGCTCTGGAAGGGACTGTTGCTGGGAGACAGTGCCCGCCCCTCCCTCGAGGAGTCTGTGCTCACACACAGGACTCACTCACTGGGAACTAGGAAGGGAGTGAAGGGTCATGGAGGGAGGAGGAATCAAGAAGACTACATTCAAATCCAGGCTCCTGACCCACTAGCCACCCCCTTCTGAAACAGGGACAAAGCCCATCCCCCAGCCTGTGTCCCTGAAATGGCAGCTGGTGAAGGCAGAAGGTAAACTACCTTTCTACCCATAGCCTGGTGCCGTTTGCAGATGCCACGTGACCTTGGTGGCTCTGGGGCCCAGAGCTTGGTAAACATTGGGGACGTTGCTTCTTCCAAGGGGACCGTGCTTCCCTGCCTGGCTCATCCCTTGACAGCCATTCTCATTATTGCCTTTTCAGTTTGCCTGCCATGCTGCCATGGTACACAGGAGCCCAGCGGTGGGGGGCGGGGGGTCTTGAGGGGATAAGGACACATATGTAATACCTTAATCAATTTAAAAAAAAGAGCTCAGCCGGTAAACACCTTTAATCTTTGCAACTATGGTTTCTTTTGTGTACTCCTGATCATGTGCCAAAGTGGGAGATAAAAAATTAACTCTAGCAATACATACTCATTGTGGGAGAATTAGATAATACAGATAAGCAACAACAAAGACACAATTAAAATAATCCAAATTTTCTCTCCAGAGACAACCACTGTAACATTGATTCCAAGTTCTTCCCTTGTACATATAAGTCCTTATTCAACAAATTTGATTCATATTGTATCTACAGCTCTTTAAATTACTTTTCCAACTTATATATGCTGAATACCTTTCCAAATAAGTAAAGATAGAACTACAATCCACAGCACCATTTAAAACCGCTGTATAGTACTTATATAGAATTTATTTTGCCAATTATTTAAGAGGTTTGGATAGTTTTTGCTGCTATAAACAACACTGTAGTGAGTAATCTTGTGCATCTGTCTTTGTGCATTTATCTGCTTGTTCCTTAAGAGCAAATTCTTGGAAGTAGAATAAAAGGAAGGGTGTGTATCTTTTGAAGGGTTTTGATGGAAATTGCTGAGTTCCTCCGCAAATGTACTTATTTACAGTTCCTCCAATCTGAGAATGCGGGTCATTTTCCTCACACTCACACCAACACTAGTTATTATTGTTTCAAAAAATTTTTCCAACCCGATATTTGAAAAACACATTCTTGTCGTGTTTTCCTCCATTTGTGTGATTACAAATGAGATTTATCACTTTTGACACTTATGGGCCATCTGTTTTTCTTATTTTATTAAATGCCTCTTCATTACTACTCTTAGCCATTTTCCCATGAGGCTGTTTCTCATTCTTTGTTGATGTGTACAGGCTTTCTACCTATGCTCGCGCACCGGGAATATTCCCCTTAGTGTGAGGGAGGAATTACTGTGAACACTCTGCGGAAGTGCTGTGAGGTGGGGTTCTCCCCAGGAAGCCTTTAAAGGGAGAGGGGGCTCCCAGTGGAGGGTCAGGGACTGGGGAGGCTTGTGTTTATTGTCCAAACGGGTACTAATGAAGAGACTAGGCCTGAGGGGCAGCAGACACAGCATTTGGCCCTGGCGGGACACTGGGTCCAGATGGCGTGAGACAGGGAGTTGTACTTCCTTGGGTCAGCTACACCTCTGGCCCTCAGACAGGCAGCATCAGCATTGTTTAGAAACCTCATTAGCAATGCAGATTCACAGGCCCCTGCCCAGAAGACTTGATAAAATATACAAACATCAAATTTACCATCTTACCGCATCCCAGGGATGTGCCCTGACCAGGAATCGAACCACAACTTCCTGGTTCATAGGTTGATGCTCAACCACTGAGCTACATTGGTTGGACCAAACATCTTAATCATTTTAAAGTGTACAGTTCGATGGCATTAAGCACATTCACATTGTTGTACAACCATCACCACTATCCATCCACAGAAGTCTTCTCACCTTGCAAAATTGAAACTTTGTCCCCATGAAACCCTAACACCCCATTCTCCTATACTCTCCTTCGTGGTCCTAGAAACTGCCATTCTCTATGAATTTGATTCCTCTAGGTGCTTCATAGTAGACTCATACAATATTTGTCCTTTTATATCTGTCTGGCTTATTTCATTTAGCACAATGTCCTCAAGGCTCCTCCATGTCTTAGCATGTGAGAGGATTTTCTTTGTTTTAAAGGCAGAATCGTATTCCATCGTATGTGTATTTCATGTTTGTCCTTCCATCTGTTTATGGAGATGACTACATTTTGAGGAGTGATATGCACAGGATTCACTTGGGAAGTGATTAAACGCAGAATTTAATGAGTATTTCTGGACTGCCTGCCCTACAAGCCAGGCCAATTCTTCATCCACTTGTAAAAATAAGCCACAGCACCATGGGCTGATCTCAGTGAGTAGGCCCCCCATATCTTACAGGAAGTTTGTTTGTTTTTCAGTCCTCACTTGAGGATATTTTTTCCATTGAGAGAGAGAGATCGATTGGTTGCCTCCCTAGTACTCTGGCTGGGGCCGGGGATCCAACCTGTGACCCAGGTACATGCACTTGACTGGGAATTGAACCTGTGACCCTTCGATGCTTGGCCAATGCTCTAATCACTGAGCAACACCAGCCTGGGCCTTAAGGAAGCTTTTTTAAAAATACAAATTATCCATTCTCCCCTTTCTAGCCTGTTCCACCTTTTGCCCATCACCACCACCTGACAGGTCTGAGTGGGTCTGAGCAGGTCTGAGCGGGTCTGAGTGGGTCTGAGTGCCTCTCAGCCATGCCAGGCCTCCTCAGCTGGCACAGTTCCCACCTCCCTGCAGGCCTCTCACCTGCTTCAACCCCCAAACCCTGTTTTTATCTGTCATGTGTATTTGACTTCTCTCATTTGGGACAAGGATCCTGAGGCTAAAAGCCTGTATTCTGTATTCATCTATTCAACAAATATTTACTGTTACTAAGCGCAGAGCACTGATCTTTCTAGGTACAGAAGATACAGCAGAGAACAAATGAGACTCAAATCCCTGCCTCATTAGCTTTCATGCTGGTGGGGACATAGATAATAAACAAGTGAAACAAGCAAAATATTGGCTGGAGGTACATATTAAGCCTGACAAATAAAGCAGAGGAGAGAGAGAAATTTAGGGGGTGATGCTGACGTTTTATAGAGGAAGGCCAGAGTAGCCTGCACTTAGGAGGGGACAGCTGGGTAGAGATGTGAAGGAAGTGAGGGAGCCAGCCATGCGGGAATCTGAGAGGCTCCTTCCAGGTCAGGAGAACAGCAAACACAAAGGCCCGGAGGCAGGAGCTGCCTGGTGCGTTCGAGGAGGCCAGTGGTGGCAGGTTAGGTCACGGAGGCGCTCGTGTTGTCCAGTGGGGACATGGGAGCCACGTGTGTACTTTTCCATTTTCAAGTAATTATCCTAAAAAATTAAAAGAAACAGGTAGCATTATCGTTTTATTTAATCCAATGTATCTAAAATATTATTTCAACATGTGGTCGATATAAAAATTATTAATGAGTGCTGGCAGGGGTGCGTCATCCCACACACCGCAAGGTTGCGGGTTTGATTCCTCATCAGGGCACATACAGAGGGCAACTAATTGGTGTCCTCTCTCACATCGATGCTTCTCTCTCTCTCAAATCAATAAGCACATCCTCGAGTGAGTATTAAAAAATTATCGATGTGATACTTATCTGTTTTTCGGTGTATATTTCACCTTATTGCACACCTCAATTTTGACTAGCCACATTTCAGGTGCTCAAGAGCCCATGCAATTAGCAGCTACCTCCGTGGGCAGCAGTGTGTGAAGACCTTGGCTTTCTGCTGAGGGTGTTTTAAAGTGCAGGTTTTGTTAGATTCGAGCATGGCAAGGCCAGTGGGTCAGGAGATGAAATGACTGTCACTGAAAAGGGAGGTGTGACACTTACAGTTCCCAAGAGAAGGGGAAACACCACACCAAAAGGACCACACGAGGAAGCACCAGGGTCCACCAGGAGCAGAAGGGAAGGGTGAGACTAAGCGAGAGACGTTATTGTGGGAAGGAATCAGAGGTCCTGGGAAGCAGGCAGAGTTGGATAATTTCAGGGGACTCTGGGGCATTGGGCTGCCCCTATTTGCCTGTCACCCGGCCCTGCGATGATTAGGGCAGGCGGCGGGCAGTGGCCCAGAGTGTGAGCTCCACAGAGGAGGTGTGGGGTGGGGCTGGACTGCTTGATTTGGGTGTGAAAGGTGCCTCACAGGCTGGTTTGCTCTGCCCATGAGTTGGCCCACCCTGAGAGGGCCAGTGTCTCCAGAGTCATCAAGTCCCCAAGATGCCAAAGCATCAGAAAGACAAGGTTAATAGCAGGGGAAACAAGAGCAGTGCAGGGCGGGAGCCACGGGGTCTGTGAGCTGGCAGCTGTGTTGGAGGGGTTCTGGCTTCCAGGGGAGGAAAGATGGGACGTGGCGGGGCGGGGAGAAGTTGGGGGAGGAGCAGGCTTAGGTGGGAAGGAGGCTGTAGGGGTGGGGGAAGCAGCTGAACTCCAGACAGACAGATATTTCTGAAAATGGTTCCTCACATAAGCACCTGGATGCTGAACTAAACGAGAACAGGCCCTTCCCGTGTGCTTCTGAGGACGAGCAGACACATGGCTGAAATGCTCACACATTGCGCACAGTTCCGGGGAGTTAGACAGTGAAGTAAAACTCAGACAGACCCGGTCATCCTCCCTAGGCTCCTCACCAACCGGTCGGTCCCCTGCCAGGCCTGGTTGGTCGTTATCATTCCCAGGCTGAGGCCTGGGGTTGGAAGTGGGGTCTGTCTCCAGAGCAGGTCAGTGCCCAGAGAGGGCTGCTGTCAGGGCCGGCTGAGCCCCTCTGACTCGCTCTCACCTTTGTTCCCACAGGATGGCCCCGGGCTTTGCTGCAGAAGGCTGCTGTTGAGGGAGCCTTTGGTCATTCTGTGCCTCTCTGAGGCAACTTCATCGATGGGAAAGCGCCGCCTGGCCCAGGGTGCAAGTGTCGGCAGTCAGCCAACAGCTCCTCCACCCATCCATCACCTTCATCCCAGCATCCAGTCGGGAGAGGCCAGAATTTCTTGTGCATATTTTCTTCATAATCTAAACAGGATGTTTTCTCACTTTCCCTGGGTCTGGCCTCCTTCATACCTTGTCGATAACTCCAGCCCAGCTGCACAGAGCACAGACAATGGGGACATTTCCCTCTGCACTCAAAAAGGAAGGTGGGTCAAGCCAGATCTAGAGCTCACAGAGGCATATAGTTAAGATAGAAGTATCAGTCAAACAAAAGCATCACTTTCCTAAGGGCTAACAGAGTTCATTAAGTCACACCCACACTTCTCTTCCTTGACAAAGTGGTAGATGAGGAAACCCTGAATAAATACCCATTACAGATCATCTTGGATTATCCGTATTGGTGGGCAAACAGAATTTTGAAATGCATTTATGTTTTACTTTGTAAAGCATTAGATGAACTTTCTTCTCTCAGTATATCCGTCTTTTTCTCATGTTTTGCCAAGTCGAGTGTTACACTTTTTTGCATTTCCTGAGTATACATCAGTGACAGGGGCTGTAGGAATGAGGGGAGACCAGCTAGATATTTTAAGTCACCTGACAGCACATGGTGTATAGTAGACATGCTGATGGGTGTCACAGTAAGTGTGAACGTTTTGCTAACCAGTCACATCAGGCCTTACAACTGACCTTCTCTCTCCACTCTTTCTCAGCAGTCATATTCTTCATTCCTTAACTCTCTTTACCTCCCCTTTTATCTCCTCACTTGTTTCCTGGTGGTTTCATTTTCAGCCCAGCTATCAAAAGGTGTGGACATTTTCTCTTCTTTCCCCTCATCCGTCTCCCCTGGTTAATTTTCCATCAGTCCTCCATGAAATTGTCCTCACCATCCAGTCTAAAACCGGTGGCACTGTGTTTCTGCTACCTGTCTGGTTTAGATCATTTATTGCTTGGAAGTGTAGGAAATATTTTCCCTATTTGCCAGAAGCTAAAGTTAAATTTTAAAATCAAAATTTAGTATTCTGAGAAAACAATCATGGCTATATGCAAAGTTTATCAGGTTGTCCACTACAACATTGTATAGAATAGAGAACAAAACAGAAGAAATGTAAAAATCCATCTATAGACAATTAACTAAAGTAAGGTGAGTTCTTTAAAATATGCTGCAGTCTTTCCACAGCTAGGGTTCAGGAATCTGAAGAAGGGCTGTACATAAATGAATAGAGACTAGACAAGAAATATAAATTTGGAAGGCATTTGGGGGACCAGTTGGAGGCTTCACCCTCAAGTGGGGTGGCTCCCCGAATCTCCGGACCCACAGCTTTTTATTTACTGGAAACACATTGGCCCTTTAGAAATGCAAACAGGCATATCAAAGGTAAAGTTTGGTCAACAGGAAAAGATTATCAGGTTAGGGGAAATGCCTACAGCAGTTCAGCAGCAGGTAATAATATGCAAATGTTCAGCCCTGCTGATAATGTCCATCAGCCTTCTGACGAACTTCTCGCATTTATTATGCTAACTACTGTCCTTAGCCTCCAGCAACAATAAAGTATGAAAAGCCATACAACTATTGTGGGAACCCCTTTCACGTCCCGCGTGGTTCAGGGTTCCGGTTCAGGGTTCGGGTTCTGGAGAAGGCCGCACACAAATGAAAAGAGACTCAGAAAAGTATTAATTTGGAAATATTGGGGGCCAGGCGGGAGCCCAACTCTAGTGGAAGGACTACCCTTTGCTCTGGCCTTTCAATCCCTTTTATTGAGACTATGGGATACGCCCATAACCTTTAGGCAGGAAATTCCAATAAAAGAAATTTACATAGGAGAAACAGAGGTGGAGGCTGCTTCAGCTAACAATGTTTCAACTAAACAGTGAGTGATCAAAACAATTAAGGTTGTTGACCAGCCTTCCCAGTTTCCTGTCCACATCCTTCCATCAGCGGTAGAATGATTGGCCTCCGGCAAACTATAATCTTTGATGATGTGGTAAGTTGTTTATTATATACTAGTGGCCCAGTGCATGAAATTCGTTGCATGGGGGGGGGGGTGTTCCTCAGCCTGGCCTGCACCCTCTCCAATCTGGGACCCCTCGAAGGATGTCCTACTGCCAGTTTACAGGGATAGGGCCTAAACTGGCAGTCAGACATCCCTCTCGCAATCCGGGACTGCTGGGTCCTAACCGCTCACCTGCCTGCCTGCCTGATTGCCCCTAGTCACTCTGCTTTCTGGCCTGCTTGCCCCCAACTGTCCCCCCTGCTGGCCTGCTTGCCCCCATTTTTCTTCCCCACTGGCCTGCTCACCTCAACTGCTCCCCTGCTGGCCTTCTCACTCCAAACTGCTCCCTGCCCCCCACTGTCCTGATCACCTCCACTGACCCCCACTGAAGGCCT
Organism: Plecotus auritus; assembly: GCF_963455305.1. Lineage (NCBI taxonomy): Eukaryota > Metazoa > Chordata > Mammalia > Chiroptera > Vespertilionidae > Plecotus > Plecotus auritus. Next base: position 126,983,824 of record NC_137772.1, on the reverse strand, counting down.
GCTTGCCCCCAGCTGGCCCTCCTGCTAGTCTTCTTACCCACATGGCCCCGCCCCCCACCAGCCTGATCACCCACAACTGCCGTCCCATCCTGGCCTGATCACCCACAACTGCCCTCTCCTCTTGGCCTCTAACTGCCTCTACCTCAGCCCTGCCACCATGGTTTTGTCCAGAAGAACATCTGGAAGGTCTTCTGGAAGGTCTCCCAGTCTAATTAACATATTACCCTCTTATTAGTATAGATAGAGGCCTGGTGCATGGGTGGGGGCTGGCTGGTTTCCCTGAAGGGTGTCCAGGATCAGGGTGGGGGTCCCGCTGGGGTGCCTGGCCAGCCTGGGTGAGGGCTGATGTCTGTTTGCAGGCTGACCACAGCCCCTTCAGGGTGGGGGGTCCCGCTGGGGTGCCTGGCTAGCCTGGGTGAGGAGCTGGTGGCTATTTGCAGGCTGGCCAAGCCCCCTGGTGCCCCAAGCTCCCAGCCCCTCCTTTTTTTTTTTTTTTCAGTGCCTCCTTGAGCAGAGGCCAGGGCCGGCTGGAAGCAGGTATCTGGGATTTATTTATCTTCTATAATTGAAACTTTGTAGCCTTGAGCGGAGGCCAGGGCCAGCCAGGGCGGGCGGGAAGCTTGGCTTCCTCCATTGCCAGGGACAACCCAAGCCTCCTGCTCCCTCCAGCTCTGTGGCCACCGCCATCTTGGTTGGGTTAATTTGCATACTTGCTCCTGATTGGCTGGGTGGCGTGGCTTGTGGGTGTAGCGGAGGTACGGTCTATTTGCATATTTCTCTTTTATTAGATAGGATTATTGGTGAAAAAAGGTTAAAATCATTATGTAGATGATGATCCCATCTTTGTAAATGAACCAAAACTATGCATCCCTAATTGTAGAAAAATCTGCCCTGGCCAGTGTTGCTCAGTTAGTTGAGCATCATCCCATGTGTGAAAGGGTCGCCGGTTCAATTCCCAGTCAGGGCACATGCCCAGGTTGTGGGCTCGATCACCAGTAGGCAGTGACTTTCTCTAAAAAACTCAATAAAACATAATTTTTTTAAAAAAGAGAAGAAAAAACCCCAAAGTGAATGAGAAATAACAAATGTTAATGGGATCAGCTCTGGGTGCAGGAGAATCACGTTTGGATTTTATTCTCTTAGTTTTGCTTATGTATATTTCCTTTAAAATCCACATATACTAGTAAGTTTGAGATAAATGACAGCTTTAAATTTTTTAAAATTTAAATTGTCAGTGAACAGAGACATAGCCTTACCGTGGTCCAGAAGGAGGCAGATAGAAGCAAATGCTGGATTGGAACGAGAGCACGTGCAGCCATGACCTCGCCATGGGATGCCCACTGGGAGTTTTACCTGAGCTAGATGGCAACCAACCCTAAAGAAGCCCCTTGGTAGGAAGGATACAAGTTTAAAGAGGAGAAGTTCCATGATACTGAACGTTTACCTTCTTCATCAGTGGGGAAGCTTGTTCCTGAGTGAGTGTTCTGCTAGGGCTGCCACAACAAATACCACAGGGCGGGCTCAAACAGATAAATTTATTTCTCACAGCTCTGGAAGTCCAAGATCAAGGTGTTGGCAGGGGTGGTTTCTCCTGTGGCCCCTCTCCTAGGCTTGCAGATGGCTGCTTCCTGTGTGTCCTCACAGGGTCTTTCTTCTGTGATCATTGTGCTGGTGTCTCTTGCGTGTCCGTCCATATTTCCTCTTGTTATAAGGACACCAGTCTTAGTCTTATTAGATCAGGGACCACCCTAGAGGCCTCATTTAGGCCTCACCCCCTCTTTCAAGGCCCTCCCTCCAAATACAGTCACATTCTGAGGTTCTGGGGTAGGGTTGAACATATGATTTGGAGGTGGAATCAGACCACAGCAGCCACTCTCCTGTTTTCTGAGTGGAGAATGCTCTCAGGCAAGTGTGGGAAGTGCTGAAGTAAGGCATCACCATTTTAACACATGCATTTCTTACCTCTCTCCACCAGAGGGCAAATTTTTAAAATGCTTACTTAAATGTTAGCCTTGATTTTTAACCCTTCAGAGCTGAAAGAGCTCCTTTTAAATAAAAAAGAAATTGTCTCAACAGATTATTCTTCTCTTTTTTTTTTTTTTTTTAAAGTTCAGGATTATAGATTAAGATAATTTTCCACTACTGGGTGTAAATGTCTCGACAATTTCAAAATCAATTGTTCAAAAACCCAATTCTTTGCTCATATTGCCTTTTATTATAACTCCTATAATTTTAGTTTCATTATCTCATCTTCTAAACACCTTATGAGGCAAAGAATTATCATGAAAACTTACTCAAAGTGAATTTGAAGTCAGAGTACTTGAACTTACTTGTTTATTCAGTCATTCATCCATTCAAAAAACGGTTACTGTGTGCAAGGCAATGAGCTGGGTGCCACTAGACCCAGGAGCATATCTTCTGCCTCCCCCGAATATGACAAGAACACAAATGTCTCCAGATATGACCAAATGTCCCTGGCGGGGGGGGGGGGGGAGTATCAAAACTGCCCCCGGTTGAGGACCACTGAGCTAGAAAAAATAGAATTGGTCACAATGTCATCAAGAAGAGACAGAGTCCCAGCCCACCCTCTCTGGATGCAGCTCCCTCAGTCCTGCCCTTGTCATCCCGTCCACACTGTTCACACTGTCATTTCTGACCTACTCGTGGCCACAGCTGCCTTCATCCAATGACTGCATGTACCAGGAATGCTTTGCAGGCCTGAGCTCAGAGAACCCTGACAACCCCTTGGAGGTGGACGTTATTATGAATTCTGATTTACAAGTAAGGAACCTGAAGTTCAGAAACTGTGGCCAAGATCATAGGAGAGTCCAGATCCGCGTGTGAACTCATTGTTTTCAGTGTCTCTACCTCCACTGGCAACTAATGACACCCCACGCGGTCACCCACCTTTCATAACTTGCCTAATCCAAGGACGGGCTCTTCAAGGACCGTCTAGAAGACTGCCTGTGCCTGCCCACATGCTGATCTTATAAATATTGTTCATGGGCTGACTTAGCACTTTCTCTCCTTTACTCTTATCTTTTGAAAACCGTTAGTGAATTAGGGAATTCGTCTCTTTGTGGACCCCGTGTTGCTCCCTCTCGTAGCATCATTCAGTTACATTTACAGAGACGCCTTCCCCTTGAGGAGCACAGCCACATGGGATCACGGAGGCTTTCTTATTGTTTACTAGGCAAATGGAGGTAGAGATGAGATCTTTTGCCAGAGATCTCATCTCTTATATTTGGGATACAGAAAGGCTGGGTAACACAAGTGTAGAGACACTGAAGCTCAGCACCCATGGGAATAGACTGCAGGCCAGAAATCCATGGTCTGAAAAGAGAACAAACATGGATTCAATGGTAGAAAAAAAGAAAAAGACAATCACTTAAGAAAGCTGTGAGGCCAGCACACTGCATTGTGACCGCAGAGGCTAACACCAGGGTAGAAAAGGGTCACTGGACTCAGGGTTTCCATCCGTATAATGGGCATACCACTGCTACCAACTGGCAGGTCAGCTGCCAGGGGTCTCTAAGAGAAGTGGCGTTGGTACATCAACAGCACAGTGTCTGGCATGCAGTAATGTGCCAGCAGGATTCTCTTCCCCTTGTGCCCTCTTCTCACTCTTGGTTCTTCTCCTCAGTCCAGAAGGGCTTCTTCATTGGTGGCCTGGAAGGAGCAGTGTGTAGAATCCATGTTGCAAGGAGCGGCAGAGGGTGTCATGGGGAGAGGTTCTCACTCATAGTAGTGGGCTCTGGGGGCCTGGGGCTTGAGGCAGACCTGGGTTGATGGGTGGCAGGCAGTGCTGTCAGAAGGCAGGTCTCCTGGGCCTCAGCAGCACCTCTGCAGGAGCAGGGAGAACAGGTACAAGCTGTGGGAGGCGAGGTGGAGAGCCGTGCCGCCCAAACCTAGACAATACCTGCCAGGCCCTTCGCTGAGGCCTCAGTCAGAGGCGGCTCCAGGGACTCCCACTGCTGCCTTTCAAGCGATTGGCATCTTATTTTCAATTACCTTCACCTTCAAGAGCCTTAGTTTCCCACTGTCTGAAAATATTTTTGCAAATAAATTGTTGCTCATTGTACTTATCTAATTCTTTAAGGTTTCTGCTCTTTGTTTTATAGGTTTACGCATTTTTAATGGCCTTAATTTCCTTCCTATCCTGTTTAGAACTTTTCTATTTATCTTTGTCTTAACTTTTATCTCTTAACTAGAGGCCCAGTGCATGAAATTCGTGCACTGGAGCGGTGGGGGGGGGGGGGTACCTCAGCCCTGCCTGCACCCTCTTGCAGTCCAGGACCCCTTGGGGGATGTCTGCCTTCGGGCTTACGCCCGATCCCCCTAAGCTGGCAGTCAGACATCCCTCTCACAGTCCGGGATCCCTCGCTCCTTACCGCCTGCCTGCTCACTGCTCCTTACCGCTTGGCTTGCTGCTCCTTAATGCTGCTGCTCACCATCTGTGAGCCCAGCTTCTGGCTGAGCAGTGCTGACCACCAGGGGGCAGCTCCTGCATTGAGCATCTGCCCCCTGGTGGTCAGTGTGCATCATAGCAACCAGTCGTTCTGGTCATTCCACTCTAACAGTCCCTTAGGCTTTTATTATATAGAAAATTCTCATTTATTTTATCATTTATGGTTTATAAATCATTTTAATTTCCTTAAGTTAACAGCCTTTAATTATGCACGCTTTAATTTTCTCTTATTTTTGAAAATACAAATTATTTTATCTTTTAAAATCGCCTTACATTTTGTCCTTCCTAGCCACTTTTTTGTTGTTTCTTTTAATTTCTTAGTTTCTTTTAATTTCTTAGTTGTTGTTTATTTTAATTTCTTAGTTTCTTTTAATTTCTTAGTTCTGCTTTATTTTTTAACTCTGGTTTATCAACAGTGGGCGAAGGGTATATGCAGAGTGAGTAGGTGCGTTGGGTTAGGTGCCTGGTGGGGAGGGGTGGTCTCTAGGGCGTCCGGATCCAGCCTCTACCCCTTCTATGTTCATTAACCACAATTCATATCAGAAGCGCCCAAGATGTATTCCCTCCCAGGAGAACTACGATTTGCCTGTGCAGGTAGCAACCTGAATCCTTTATTTAACAAATACCATAGACCCGTGGTTGGCAAACTGCGGCTTGTGAGCCACATGCGGCTCTTTGGCCCCTTGAGTGTGGCTCTTCCACAAAATACCACGGCCTGGGTGAGTCTATTTTGAAGAAGTGGTGTTAGAAGAAGTTTTAAGTTTAAAAAATTTGGCTCTCAAAAGAAATTTCAATCGTTGTACTGTTGGTACTTGGCTCTGTTGACTAATGAGTTTGCCGGCCACTGCTGCCTAGACCCACCTGGGCCGCTCTGGTGAGAGCCGGACAAGGAGCTCCTGCACTGGGCAGACAATAAGCAGCTTCTGGGAGTAATCAAGACCGTGAAGAAGATGTGATGAGAAATGAAGGTTCAGGCTGCCGTGACACACTGAGGAGTGGGAGGGCGGGGAGCTTCGCAGCAAAGGCGACAGAACCCTGCTCCAGACCCTTTCTTTCCAAAGATGGGGTCGCGTCTCTCCTGTGGCCGGTGGTTGTGCCTGGGCAGGGAGACAGGGGAGGCCTGAGGCAAGAAGCCTGGGGCCTTTTCAAGGAGCTTTCCATTCTGTGGTTGTATGATTAACCCCCATAACCATTAGCATCCATTTGTTCCTTTCATATTATTTGTTTGCTAGTTTTGGACGTTGGAAACAAAAATTGTTGGAAAATTCCATTCAGAAAGAATTGCCTGAACGGTGTTGATGAACCATTTATATACTAACCACATCCCCTTATGAGGCACGAAAAACTAAAATGACATACAAACGAGCAAAAGAGATGGTCTCTGCCAGCTCCAATAGGTGGACATTGGGCCAGCCATGCAGACAACGGGCTCCCAGCAGGGGGAGGGGTGGGCATCTGCTCCCCCCTCTCACGGGCGGCCAGGCCAAGCTGACCTGCAGGAACCGCAGTGATGCAAGTCCGTGCGAGGCTGACAGCAGTGATGAGGCAGCAAAAGTCCTTCCATTTCTCAGACCAGTTTATTGCAGGGCAGTCAGGGTTGAGGGGTAAGCCATGCAAGTGTGAGAATTACTCTGTAAACAAACTCCTGGAATAGTGAGCCACCTCGAGCCTCCCAGGCATCTTCACGACCGTGCCTCTGGGACACCGGAGCAGGCCAGGGATGCGGGATCTAAAGTCCAGCTTTAAGATCCTTGCTAAGGGCTACCCCTTGTGAGGGGTCCTGGGGGCCAAATGAATCAAAATGTCACCTAGGGCTGCCACAGCCTCGGGAACCAGCTGGTCTTTGCAACCCTGCCTTACCCCCTTCTCTGGCAAGAAAGTCCAACAGGGTTGGCCAGGCCAGTGGTGTCTGAAAAAGCTGGAGTGAAAGGCGGCATGCCTGCCACCCTCAGCCAGCAGAGCACGGAGCCAATGAACTGCAGGGAGCTGAGCCCCAAAGTCTGCTGCCAGGTGATCGGGCTGGGCACGGTGGCTTCTCAGAAAGGCCCAGGAGGAGGTCAGAAGATAAGCAGGCGAGGGGGTTGGAACGACCCCATACATCCCCGTGATGGCAGCCCCCAGGGAATTCATGGGCAGACCCAACCCTCTGCAGGGCCCAGGATGGTTCAGCCCCACTGGGACAGTGCCCCTGGAGGGACATGGGGAAGCCCGGGGCTGTCCTCTGAGAGGACTCAGAGAGGAGGGCGTGCAGGGGTGCCGCCTCTGGGCAATGCTGGAGCCGCGTGGGAAGGGCTTCCTCGCCTCCTGAAAGAGCGTCCCTCTGGCCACATGGCATCAGCACTGGCCTTTTGCAGTTGAGTCCAGTCAGTTGTGCATTTACCTCAAGTGAACTCAACTGTAGATGCCTGAAGGGAAACTAAATAAAAAACAATGTAAATAGCGTGTGGAACTCTGCCAGCCGTCCCCGCATAAGCATATGCCCTGGAGTGTGAATGTGTGAACATTTGCATCCAGTTCTGATCCTCTCGTGCTGGGAGCATCTCGCACATCAGTGTTTATAACCACGATACATGTTTTTCATGCAACATGACCTCAAAACGCAAGCAGGGCCAAGCGCTTCCGCTGGTGCTCAGCCACCGAAGCGGCCATCTGTTCAGTGCTGCGGGGAAACGGGCTGTGTTGTATTTACTGAGAGGCCATATTTCACGTGCCAACGTACCACCTCCCTGATGGTTTTTTTCCAAGGGTAATTTCGATTGTGCTTTATTTTCTCCTGGATGTTGACTTGAGAATGTACCTGAGCACCGCTGAGTTACAACATGAATGAACGCAGAGGCCAGAGGGCAGCCAAGGTGGGGTTCCTGGGCAGCCTTGCCCATTTCCCTAAGGGCGGGCAGAGGGTGACTTGGTTGTACTTCGAATCTGGGTGAAAGTGGTGCAGCTTCAGCCAGTGGGCACCCACTATAACGTCTCATTTCCTTGGACGGACTATCTTCTGTGGGAGACACCCTAACACTGACACACTCTGCAAACTCCTACCTTTTGTAAGGATCGTCAGCCCAGCACGTAGTCAGTACTCAATAAACGCATGCTGAGTGTTGAGGGAATGACTGAACAGATGCATGCATCCACTCCCCTTCTAGTCTGCCAGGTAAACTCCTCCTTAAACTCCGCCCCTGGGAGCCTCAGGTTATTTTTAATATGCTCTCCAGTCTTCCCAGTGACAATCTTCAGCTGAGTTCCCTTCGCAGGATGTCTGAGCTGTTCTGTTGGAACCGTCCCATCCTCATCTGATTGGGTCCTCCCAGGAGGGTGAACTGGAAGGCTTAGAAGTTTGGTTGCAATGATGGTAATGTTCTTGCCTCTCTTCTCTAATCCCATAATGAAGATGATGACCTCTGTAAATCTGAATGCGAAGACATTGAAGGACCACCATGAACTCCCCTTACTGCCCCCCACCCCACCCCAAGATCTGGACTAGAGGGCTTCCACCCAAAGCTATGTATTCTCGAGATTATGTTCAAACAGAAAAACCCTACTAGCATCAGGGTTAATGTTTAAATGGCACGGCCCACCCTCCTGCTGCATTTCCCTTCCAGTGCGGATGCCATTGGAATCACCTGGCAGGTTATTTTAAATGTGGATTCTCATAACTTTACTAGAGAATGAGATTCCATTGGTCTGTGGCAGGGCCCCGCACTGGTATACTGAGAAAGATCCCTGCGATTCTCATGTGCATGTGGGTTTCAGAACCATTTCACCCGCCACGTCCTTCTGGCACATTCTGGAAGATTGTATCACACCCTTTCTTCCCTCCTCCCCCTTCCAAATGTTCACCCCCCACAGAGACCATAACCTGGACTTCCCAGTACCTCCCCACACCAGCATCTGTACCCAGGGCATCTTAAGTGACCCTGCCCAACTCCATAGATTTCAACACCTTCTAGCATTGTGCTATCCAATATGGTAGCCGCCAGCCGCATGAGGCCACTGAGCATTTGAAATGTGCCTACCCCACTACTCAGTTCCATCTAAACGGTCCTTCTTGCAATTTCTCAGACATGTCAAGGGCATTCCTGCCTCAGGGCCTTTGCACATGCAGCCCAACTACTGGGAGCACTTTTCTCCCTGGTCTTGTGCTCCTTCCCTTCCTTCCTGCAGGGCCAGGCATCCTGTCAGATCTGCACTGCGGCAGGCGGAGGGCCACCTCCCTCCAGCCACACATGGCTCATTTGCACATCACCAGGGGCCTGACTGGGCTGTGGGAGCCCTTCTGTCTCTCTAAGCGAAGGGCCGAGAGGTAACTTCACTCACCAAGTGCTGGTGGGGCTTCTGGGCTTCAACTGCAGGCCATGCTCAACCTCTCCCAGTCCCAGACCTTCATCCGAAATGACAATAACAAACATTTCCATTTCATAGGTTTATTTGGGAGCATTGAAGTGGTAATCCTTGTAAAGTGCTAGCACATAGTAAATATTCAACATATGCCAGCCAAGACATTGCTGGTTTTATTAGTCAAACTCTCAGATAGGAAGCTGAGAGCTGTGGAATAGGACAGGGCAGCCTGCAATCCAGGTTTGTCATTAGTTGTACCAACTCACCCCTGGGAGAGGAGCTAAGGGATGGAGTTATTTGGGGGAGAGGGTACATAATCCGGTTTGTAAGAGAGACAAGTCTCATGTTAAATACGAAGTTAGCAGAGAGTGGCTACCATGAGCGGACTCAGGATTTCCTCCTTTACTACACGTCAGCTTTGAATCATCACTACCTTCTAGTCTTCCCTCCCCGCAACTCAGCAAGTTTGGCCTATGGTCCCAGCAAGTGACATACTGATTTTAAGGTGAAATTTGTTATCCTGGCAAGTTAAGATTATGTTGGGAGCAAAAGCTTCTCATTAAAATGGGCACATACCATAGGACATGCAGTGCTGAATCAGTGAGAAGGTGGAGGGGAGCCACCTGCTGCACTGAGCCAGAGTCTAGATGTAGAGGCACGCACTGCGGAAGCTGGGGGGTGTCTCCGAGCCACTATCTGCAGTCTACAAGGAACACAAAATGGGAGGAGCACCGAGGGACTCCAGACAGAGAATGTAGGAATTTTCAAAATGTGAAAACAATAGGAGTATATTGAACACTAAACAGAACGTAACCTTATCTCTCTTTGATGCCTCAGGGGGCGATTTGGAGGCGAGCACCGCTCAGAGGCCCTGCGCTAGCTGTGTAAGGGCCAAAGTTCACTCTAACACTAATATTAACAGCTTCCTGGGAAATGGGTTGATCTGTTAATAATCTCTCCTGTTTATTGGGCACCCTCTGTCCCAGGAGCAATGCTAGATACTTTCCTTACATTTTCTTATTTAATCCTCTCTGCCATCCTGTGGGGTTTGCATTCTGAGGAAACTGAAGCTTAGAGAGATGAAAGAGCTTGTGCACAGCTATACAGGGAAAAGGACAAGAGCTGAGACTCCCACACACTATATGCAATTTAAACTCAGTTGCTCTTAACCACTGCCCCGTACTGCCTAGAAAAACCCAGACTGTGTGGTTTTAATATATATATATATTTATTGATTTTAGAGAGGAAGGGAGAGGGAGAGAGAGATAGAAACATCAATAATGAGAGAGAATTATTGATTGGCTGCCTCCTGCATGCCCCACACTGGGGATCGAGCCTGAACCCAGGCATGACCTCCTGGTTCATAGGTTGACACTCAACCACTGACCCACACTGGCCAGGACCCAGACTCTATTTTGATGAATGAAAGGCCGAAGAAAAATCAACCAAGGAGACAGAAAACAAGCATCCTGAGGAGCACTGGCCAGTGAGCTTCTGTGAAATGCCTTCCTTACTTCCCCTAGGAGGAGGTGTTCCAGGCTGGAAACAATATTCATATGGGATAAATGCTGTTCTGCATGAAAATGTCATGAGCTGCTTTAAACTAAGGGAGCAAACTCCTGCCACATAAAGTGGAATTGATGTGATCAAATGGGAATCTAGAAGCTTTGCCTGTGTGCCCTATAAGTATGGCTTCCCAACTTACTTCTAATACCCACCCTCTGAGACCATTCTATTACTTATATGCTGTTCACAGAAACAACCCTCCAAGTTCCCTATGTTCTACTTTGAATTGCTTATACTTTATTAGTCACAAGTCCTGGCAGGAAACAAATAGAACCCTCAAACTAGAAAGATGAGGAGAGTTTAATGAAGGGGTTATTCTGTGTCTTAGGACACAGCACAATGTGGAGAAAGAAGGAAAAGGGATTTGGATGGGGTTAATAGGACACCCAGCACAGTCCTATACATCTTCCCCAGATTAAATTAAAATCATAAAGCAAGAATAAAAAGGAAAAAGTCAACTAATAAAATAAAGTGATACTTTAAAAAAATCAAAACAAAAAATATCCTTTGAGAAGTCACAAAGAGGCCTTTGACTAGAAAATAGCCCCAAGACTCTGATGTTGCCTGGTACATGTTTTACAACATCCGAATTTATTGCCACTATTTAAATATTTGAAGATTTGACCACAGAAATCTGAATTTCCTGTTTTTCTTGAACAACACAAAGATCCTACATGATGGCCCCACAGCTGGAGCTGAGGGGCTGCTGCCCCCTGGAGGAAAGATGGAGATGTGCAGCCTCCAGTTTCTGGAGGTCCCCAACCTCCCCACTTGCTGACGTCAACTAACTGGGCAGTCCTATCTTATACCAACTGAGAAAGGCTGATGCAACACAAGGGGAACTGTACGGGGCTCTTAGTATTGTAAAAGTAACTATGCCAATTCATCAAAAGAGGACTTTTTTTCTAGTTCTAGTTGTGAGAAGAAACCCATGGAAAGACACATTAACTCTTTTTCTCCTACAATATTTTATGCGCAGATGAAGCTCAGCCCAACGATGGGAGGAAGACTGGAACAATGGCAGAGGAAATGGCTGTAGAAGCTCAGACTGCAGACTTTCCTGCTCTCAGGGCCTTGGTGCTGCTCAAAATCCTTCAATGACTCCCCATTGCCCATGGAACAAGGGTTGCCAACAAGGGGACCTTTGGCTTTCCAAACAGCATTTGGCAATGTCTGGAGACATTTTTTTAATTGTGTTTACTGGGGAGATGCTACTGGCTCCTGTGGGTATGAGCAGGAGATACTGCTGAACATGCCACAATGTACAGGGTAGCCTCCTGCCCTGCCCACGACAAAGAATTCACCAGCCCCAAGTGTCAGTAGTGTCAGTTGAGAAAACTGCTCTACAATAAAGCCCAGATTCTTTCATCCCCATTTCAGGATCTCCAATGACCTCCCTTGCTTCAGCCACCTCCTCCTTTACCACCATCCAGCCCCACTCTCTGTTGCCCACCCCTTTGATGCTCTCGCCTATGTTTGAGCCTTTGCCCATGCTGTTCCTGGAACATAACATATCGCCTTCATCTGCTGAGAGACAGTCCACCTTACATCTACCAGGTATCACCTTAGATATTGCTTCACTTGCTTCGGGGAGCTTTGTTTCCAGGGGCTCCCCTGGCATCCCCAGGCTAGTAATGACCATACTCCATCATCATCCCCGGACTAAATAAAAAAGGGCAGGGACTGGTACTGTCTTGCTTATTGTGTTTGCAGTACCTGCCCATGGGAGCCACTCAGTGCTGCTAGATGAGCATGTGGCCACCCCCTAATCTCTAATAGTTTAAAAGAAATCAAAGTCAAGTCCCGTAGTTTTGTCTCCAAAATAACCAATATGACTCAGGCAGCTCCTGGGCGAAAGCAAATGAGCTTGAAAGCTTCTCTAGCTCACTCCCAGCAAGAGCTGACTGGCAAGCCCTAGCAACCCCGCCTCTTCTGAGAAAACGTTTGGTTATCGGTTGTTCTGACTTGGCCTTGGAAAAACAAGAACATGTTCAATGTAATTACGATTCAGCATTAGTCAGCATGGATGCACAGAAGTCCTTACTCTACATATTAAGAAATCCACCCTCATTTTTCTAGACAGGGCAGTTTCAGACACTTCCTATCTCCACGAAGTCATTTCTAATATTGAATTCCAACAGTATGTGAAACTGTGGCTGGCAGCCAATCAGAGATGCTTTAAACCCCACCCCTCCTTTCATAGCCCAGTAATTTGTGAGTAACCTAACAGGCAGCGAATTCACTGAACTTTGAAGTCTAAGTCTTTCTTTTCTGCTAGCAAGAAATGGGTGAGGAATGACAGCCCTAAAGAAGCCACTCTTGGAATCAAAATTGCATATGTTCATTCACCCTGAATTCACATGGAATATTATTTTTCCAGAAGACTTGAAAGTGCACCTTGATGCTAGCGAGGATGTGGAGAAAAGGGAACCTTAGTACACTGCTGGTGGGAATGCAGACTGGTGCAGCCACTGTGGAAAACAGTGTGAAGTTTCCTAAAAAATTAAAAATGGGAGAGAGAAACCAAGATGGCGGCATAGTTAAACACCTGAACTTGCTGCCTCACACAACCACTTTAAAACTACAACTAAAAGACAAAACGGACATCATCCAGAACCACAGGAAAGCTAGCTGAGTGGAAATTCTACAACTAGAAGGGAAGAGAAAAGCACACTGAGACTCAGAGGAGCTGTGGAAGTAAAGTGCAGAGGTACAGAGGCGCACGTGAGCGGAAAGGGCTGGCAACCGAGTACGCGGCTGTCTTTTTCAATCGGGAGGGAGACACAAGCTCCCGACTGCTCTGAACTCCAGTTCCGGGTGAGACTCTGGGAACCCAGACTCATACAGGGAGAAACTGGACAGTCTGGCAGCGGGCGAAACTCGAGGGCGGCTTTCTCTCAGATGTGGTTGCAGTGATTACCAATTACACTGAGACCCAGGAGCCTCTTAGGGCAGGGCTGACAGGAAGCCATTGCTGTTTGCTCCACCCAGAGATTCCGCCCCATCCAAGCTGTGCACAGAGGCTTTTGCATATGAATTGCCTGGTCCTTTGAAATCTAAACTTACCTGACAAACTGCAGCTGAGTCAGATAGACCCAGAACATCCAAAAGAAGGCCCAAGGCCCCACAGCAACTTGCATTGCTTCACAGCTGGGCTTCATCTGGGCACCTCCAAAACCCAGACAAAGAAGAGGAATCTGCAGATCTCTCTGTACCTCCTGCTGCGTGGCCTCAGGCAGAGGATAAATTAGCACCTCCTTGGAGATCCAAGAGCCAGTGTACCCAGGGGTCAGAGTGGGACCATCCAGATTACAACTCCTCAGATCCATAAGGGACACACTCAGGGGGCAGACTCACTGAGCACCAAAGCCCCACTGAAGCAAGTCGTGCCACATAAAGGTGTCTCCAGCACAGAAGTTCTCCCATTGTAGACACAGCTGATCCTCACAGCCAAGTGGCCTGGAGGCCAATTCCTCCCAGTGATACCAACAACAATCAAGGCTTAACTACAACAAGACTATGCACACAGCCCACAAAGGGGTGCACCAAGAGTGTCTACCTCAGGTAACTGGGGAGGCTGAGCCACTGGGCCCTATAGAACACCTAGCACACAAAGCCACTCTATCAACTCAGGGAAGCAGCCAAAATGCAGAGACAAAGAAACAGGTCACAAATGAAAGAAATGGAGGAAAGCAAATGACTGGATATAGAGTACAAAACCACGGTTATAATGTTTTTCAAGAATTTTCTAGAAAAGGCAGATAAATTTAGTGAGACCCTCGACAATATGAAAAAGAACCAACTAGAAATTAAGCATACACTGACTGAAATAAAGAATAATATACAGAGATCCAACAGCAGACTAGAGGATCGCAAGAATCAAGTAAAAGATTTGAAATACAAAGAAGCAAAAAACACTCAACCAGAAAAGAAAAAAGAAAAAAGAATCCAAAAATATGAAGATAGGGTAAGGAGCCTCTGGGACAACTTCAAGCGTACCAACATCCAAATTATGGGGTGCCAGAAGGAGAGAGAGCAAGATACTTAAAACCTATTGGAAGAAATAATGACAGAAAACTTCTCCCACCTGGTGAAAGAAATAGACTTACAAGTCCAGGAAGCACACAGAATCCCAAACAAAAGGAATCCAAAGAGGACCACACCAAGACACATCATAATTAAAATGCCAAGAGCCAAAGACTAAGAGAGAATATTAAAAGCAGCAAGAGAAAAACAGTTAGTTACCTACAAGGGAGCACCCATATGACTGTCAGCTGATTTCTCAACAGAAACTATGCAGGCCAGATGGGAGTGGCAAGAAATATTCAAAGTGATGAATAGCAAGAACCTACAACTAAGATTACTCTACCCAGCAAAGCTATCATTCAGAATTGAAGGTCAGATAAAGAGCTTCACAGATAAGAAAAAGCTAAAGGAGTTCATAACCGCCAAACCAGTATTATATGCAATGCTGAAAGGTATTCTTTAAGAAGAGGAAGAAGAAGAAAAAGATAAAGATAAAAATTGTGAACAACAAATACATATTTATCAACAAGTGAATCTAAAAATCAATGAATAAAAAATCTGATGATCAGAATAATCTGGTGAATATAATAGAATCAGGGGCATAGAAAGGGAGTGGACTGACAATTCTCAGGGGGGAAAGGGGTGTTGGGGGGTGCGGGAAGAGACTGGACAAAAATCATACACCTATGGATGAGGACAGTGGGGTGGGGATAAGGGCATGGGTATTGTGGGAACCGGGTGGAGGGGAGCTATGGGGGGAAAAAAGAGGAACAACTGTAATAATCTGAACAATAAAGATTTAAAAAAAATTTAAAAATGGAACTGCCATTTGACCCAGTGACCTCACTTCTGGGAATATATCCTAAGAATCTCAAAACACCAATCAGAAAAAATATATGCAGCCCTATGTTTATAGCAGTGTTATTTACAATAGCTAAGATCTGGAAACAGCCCAAGTGCCCATCAGTAGAGGAATGGATAAAAAAGCTGTGGGACATTTACACGATAGAATACTATGCAGCTATAAAAAAGGATCTCTTACCCTTTGCAACAACATGGGTCAACCTAGAGACCATTAGGCTAAGTGAAATAAGCTAGTCAGAGAAAGGTAAGTATGACATGATCTCACTCATATGTGGAATTTAATGAATAAAATAAACCGATGAATAAAATAGAACCAGAAGCATGGAAACATGGAACAGATTTCAGAGGGGAGGGCCTTGGGGGGATGGGAAAAGATTAACCAAAGAACTTAGGTATATATATATGCATAACCCATGGACATAGACAATAGTGGGGTGGGGGACTGGCTGGAGGGGGATAGAGGGAAGGGAAATAAGGGACATCTGCAATAATCCTATCTAATAAAAGAGTAATATGCAAATTTACCATCACTCCAACACACAAGATGGCTGCCCCCATGTGGTCAAAGATGGCTGCCCCCATGTGGACACAAGATGGCCACCACAAGATGGCCTGCAGAGAAGAGCAGTTGTGGGTGATCAGGGCAGCAGGGGCGGGCAGTTGGGGGCGATCAGGCCTGCAAGGGAGGGCAGTTGGGGACGACCAGGCCTGCAGGGGAGGGCAGTTAGGGGTGACCGAGCCTGCAGGGCAGGGCAGTTGGGGGCAACCAGGCTGGCAGGGAAGTGGTTAGGGGGTGATCAGGCTGGCAGGCAGAAGCAGTTAGGGGCAAAAATAGATACAGAGGCCAAGAAGCATTGAACAGACTGTCAAACTACAGCGGGAAGTCAGGGGAGGTTGCGGGGGTGGGGGGGTTGTAAGAGATCAACCGAAGGACTTGTACATATGCATATAAGCATAACCAATGGATACAAGACACTGGTGGGGGACAGGTAAAGGCATGTACTGGGGGGAAGGGGAGGCCGGGGGGAGGTCAATGGGGAAAAAAAAGGAGACATATGTACTACTATTTGTAATACTTCAAACAATAAAAAAAAAAAAAGCAGTTAGGGGCAATCAGGCAGTCAGGCAGGTGAGCGGTTGGGAGCCAGCAGTCCTGGATTGTGAGAGGGATGTCCCAGATTGGAGAGGGTGCAGGCTGGGCTGAGGGACACACCCCCACGCACGAATTTCGTGCACCAGGCCTCTAGTGTCTACAATAAAATAAGCTTTAAAAAAAGAATAAAAATTTCCTGCCAATAAAAACAAAAGAAAAGAAAGAAAATGTATCCTAAAGTGAGAAGGGAAAATGCTAGAACACATTTGCTCTCTCCAGCTTGAAGGCAGATTCCATTTCTAGACCTGACTTCAGCAGGCAGGCGGGGGTAGGTGCCAGCCAGCTCAGGCCCCTGCCTGGGCTGACAACAGGTCCTCAGGAGATGAGAGAACCCATCTGCTCCCCAGCACGGACTCTCTGTGATGCGTGCAGCGGGTACCTTGTGCTTTCTCTCTGTGGGGATTTCATGTAATGTCTGTTGAATGCAACCAGAATCTCAAAGGCATGGAGTGCTCGGGGAAAACCGGCCTCAGGCTGCAAACAGGAGCCCAATAAGAAGCCGTGTTTCTTGTTGGCAGGTGTTCCCTGGGGAAGGACTCCCCACCCCCAGGAGGAACTACATCACACCTGTCCTTCAGACCCCTGACAAGAGGACATGACAGTCCATAAAGACTGCTCTGTTACTACAATGTGATTAAACGTGACTCGCTGTCAGGAGCAGGAAGAAGCAGCAGCAATGTTTAGGTTTTTTTCCATGGAAAATGGCTTGAGCTGCTGGGCCGTGCTTGGTGTCTACAACTGAGCCCATCATGCAATGAAAAGCTGGTTTCACAGAACCATGGGCTGTACCAGCTCCAAAAGAACTTTGAGGCCACATGATCCACTCTATAAAATGTGTTTCATGGACTAGGCATTGAAGCACCCAGGGGGCCTGAGTGATTGCCCCAAGCTCACCAGGGCAGTCAGTAGCAGAAAGGGGGCTACATTTCCTGTTTCAACCTGTTACCCTCCATACCATGCCACCTCCCAACACTGCCCTGGGGACATGGCCCTGCACAAGGGGTGGTAAGTGCCTTAGTCTGTTTGGGCTGCTATAACAAAAATGCCATAGACTAAATGGCGCAAACAACAAACATTTATTTCTCACAATTCTGTAGGCTTGGAAGTCCAAGATCAAGGCCCCAACATATTCAGGTGAGGGCACCTTTCCTGGTTCGTGCACGACGCCTTCTCCCTCTGTCCTCACACCATGGAAGTAGCAAGGAAGCTCTCTGGGGCCTCTTTTTTAAGGGCACTGATTCCCTTCATGAGAGCTCCACCTCTTAACACCATCACCTTGGGAGCTGGGATGCAGCGTGTGAGTGTTGCGAGGACACAGCATTCAGTCGACACCAGAAGTACAGGAAGTACCTAGGTCCACACAGGTGCTGCGCCAGAGACAACCAGGCATCTTCCTGCACTGGCTCGGCCTCCTTCCTATTCCGGGCCTGCCTTTCTTTTCTCCTAAACCAGAAACAGAAATGCAAAGGGCAGACGGTTTCCAATATCCCAAACCACCCTGTCATGGGCCGGACATCACCAGGCAGCTTGAAGCCTTCCGGTGCCTGTAACTTCCCTTCTGCAGGCCACGTATCCCCCACCCCAATCCCCCTCTTTCAGTCAGTGGGACCCATGCTGACCGGGAAGGTCAGCCATTTCCTCTTCCCAAAATAAATACCTGCAAAGGGAGCAGTGTCAAGGAGCCTAAAAGGGTTTGGGGCGTTGTCAGAATCCCCCAGATGAAAGGCAGACTGGGCAGGACAAACAGAGCTGATAGGTTGCCAGTCTCAGAGGAACAAGCTGCATGACAGTTCACCCACAGCCTTGATCTCTGTGTTTATTTCCATGGCCGGTTAGCGAAGGAACTCCCAAGAAATTGTAAACCATCTGATGTTGCATTTGGGGGATGAACTCTTCCTGCAGCTCAGCTTCTCCACCGGTGCTTCCGCTCCTTGGCCTCAGGGCAGAGCTGGCAGGGATGTGCCTGCAGGGGAAGGGCGGTGGGATCCCCAGGACTTTTTGTGTCCAGTGTCCCAGGCAATCCTGTCCTTTATCAATTAGACTGACAGTCATTAAAATGGGCTTCCGATAGTAAAGTGGAGGCGGGGGTCAGGGGGTCGCTAAGTAGGATCTATCACTTCTACTTCCTCTGCACTCAACATGAAACATAGGTGAGAGATTTCAGAGTACCCCTGCATTAAGAGAGAAAATGGTCACATTAATCCCCTCATTCTATTTACTAGTCAGGCAGGAGTGGAGACAGCAATCTGCTCCAACAAGGAGCCAACAAGCTTGGCTTTTGAATTTACTGAATTTTGCCTGATCATGAGATTCCCAAAAAGTATTTGCTTTATAAAATTTTTTTAATAAAAATTTTTTAATAAAAATTATTTTAGATCTTTCTGGAAATGGATAACTTGATTTTCTTGCAAAACAGCTCAGCCTGCTAGCTAGTCCCTGGTAAAAGGTCAATCTCTTCCTTACTTCATTGTGTAAGTAAGTTTGCCTCTGCAAATTGACCAAAATAAATAAGCCCAAAATCTGGAAAAATCTACATTCAAGACTGCATATTATAACACCACTTATTAACATGAAAGAACAATAAACACTTTAAATAGTTAATGACAGGTTAATGCAAATGCCCTGTAAGGAATATTATTCATCCATTATAAATTATGAGAAAATGCTAAATTCACTGGAAAAAATCAGGATATAAAATTAAATGGTATTCATGCACCTCCATAGAGACATGGGGAAAAAATCTGCCATACAATTTTCTAAAACTTTTAATCATTTTTCAGTGATTGCAGAAGGGTGATAATTTTTTTATTTTTTTTATTTTAGTTTCATAATTATATTTTTATAATGGAAAAATGTGAATATAACTTTCCAAAGTAAAGATATTCCACTGACCCACTAAGACATTCATTCAGTCCTTCTGGGCCTGGGAAGCAGTTACCTGAGCTGAGAGAACTCCGTGTGTAGAGGATCTGGTAGTTTAGTGACTCCACCTGAGTCACCCTGCGTCGCTGAGTGCACTAGTTGCCATGACAGCTACTGCTTGCTCGGTGGTGGTAACAAATGTGCTTTCTGGAACTCCTAATGTTCTCAGCACTGGCCAGGCAGCACGCAGAGTTACCCATCTAGAACTGAGTGTTAGGACAACCAGAAAGTTCTAGGGTGAAAGGTCAGGGCAATGAAGACTGAGAATTGCTGATGGGGCAGCTGAAGTCTCAAGATGGGCATGTGGATCGGGAGGAAGGAGATGTAGCAACGGCCTGCTGGTGGCCTCAAATAGTTGGGAAACTGAAATCTTGTTTTGTCTTAATATCCAAGACAGGAAGTTGGTACCCTTATCTACGAGTGACCAAGGCAAGGAAAAAGTTACTCTTCTTTCTTTGTTGTCCCGGATCTGAATTCTCCATGTGATTCTCACTGTTTCATATCCAGTTCCAGTGATGGAACTTTCCCCCCTTAGATCAGGGTTGATTTGCTAATTACAGATAGGATTCTTCCATTGTAGCTGCCTAGACTCAGATATTAACTATGAATTCCTCATCATTTCTATAGATATAGTTACTGCTCTTCCTACTTTGCTGCTGCACAGATACATGCTATGCTAAAATGTGTCACTCGTTCATGCCACAGGTATTTTCATAAGCACTCACCACATGGCCGCCCTGAGAGGCACTGGGGCACTACTGTACCCCAAACAGACAACATCTTTGCTCTCAGCAAGTTTAAGTTCTAGTGAGACAGGAAGAGTTAACAATCACTGGGTATTTGCTTGTATTAACTTATTCAATACTTACCCCAACCCTATCGGATAAATACTACTGTTACCTCCATTTCAGAGCTGGGGAAATGGGGAGACAGAGATGTTAAGCACCTCTTCCAAGGAGACGGAACCAAGGGTGCTCAGTCTTCTGTGACACAGCTGCAACTGTCTGCTCTCTGGAAATTACTTCTCTCACTCAGTTGCAGCGAGGGGGCAGGTGTGAGAAGGATTGGGGTGTGAAAAGAATGACTTCCTTATTGAGACTGAGAACAGACTGACAGCTGTCAGAGGGGAAGGGAGTTGGGGGGGCTGGGTGAAAAGGTGAAAAAATTAAGCAAAAAAAAAACAAAAAACCCAAAACACAAAAAAACTCATAGACACAGACAATAGTATGGTGATTACCAAGGGAAAGAGGAGGGGGGAGGTGGGAGAAGATAAAGGGGGATAAATGGTGATGGAAGGAGACTTGACTTGGGGTGGTGAACACACATACGACATACAGATGATGTATTATAGAATTGTACACCTGAAACCTATATCATTTTATTAACTAATGTCACTCCAATACATTCAATAAAAAAAGAAATAAAGAAAAGAATGACCTCCAAGTTGAGTAACCAGTGGAAAAATCTAGATGCCTTGCTCTGTTTCTGGGTGTAAGAGCCTCGGGCTTCCTTGGGCCATCAGTTACATTTCTTAGAGTACACCAGAACAGAAGATT
Source organism: Plecotus auritus (assembly GCF_963455305.1). NCBI lineage: Eukaryota > Metazoa > Chordata > Mammalia > Chiroptera > Vespertilionidae > Plecotus > Plecotus auritus. Next base: position 126,962,934 of record NC_137772.1, on the reverse strand, counting down.
TATTTTCAAGTAAACTATTTTTTTACATGTACCACACTTTGGGAAATATTGTTCTACCAACTGGGATAACAGCTAATTATGGGCGAAGAATCATCTCGATGATAAAAGTGCCTCCTATTACAACAGGACCGGGACAGTGGTCCACAGAGGCGGGAGAGGGTTCTAACATACTGACTCACAATGCTGACTTTTAGTGACAATGTAACTTTCATGACAACCATTATACTTACTCGTTCAGTGGATAAGTTTCTAAGGGCAGTCTAACAGGAAATGCTGGATTCCCTGCTAATATTATGTCTCCCGCAAGGATCTTTATGGTTTTGCGATACACAGTCTAAGATTTTGGAAAGGATCCTTAGTGAGGAAAACAAATCTTTTCCTAGCCTCTGATGTCAAATTCCAGGAGAAGGTGTCCTATGTAGGGTATTTCTGTACAGCTATTTTTCTCTTAAAGATTACATATATTCCTTCTTTAAAAAGATTAATCCTACTTGCTATTTCATGAACCTAATATTTCTTGAGTGCTTATTATGTCAGGTATTTTTCTGGGCACAGGGAATCAGGTAAATAAGGCAGTCAAAACCCCTCCTGGGATGGGGGAAGCTGGCCCATTAAGTGAATCCAAATAACTGTATAATATAATGCCAGTTGATAATAACCACTATGGAAAAAAAAAAAAAAAGAGAGAGAGAGAGAGGCTACGAGGAGAGAACATGAGAGAGAAAGTGGCCATGAATGGATCTCAAGGCAAGGCATCTCTGAAGTGACACATGTGGCGCTGGAGTGATATTGTAATGCATGTTCAGGCCCGGCTGGGCACAGGCCGTCTCCTTACATGCCCTGTGGTCTTGGGCAAGTTACCTGGCACCTCTGTCTTCTCACCATTAAAATGGAGATAATAATAGTATCTCCATTGTAGGGATTTTTATTAATCATTCAGTTTTTAAAAACATTTTTAAATTCTCTTCTGCTTATTTTTCTCACAAATGTATAGTGATCCTGTTTTCCAAACAAGCAGCAAAAGGTGACCATGTGCCTTTCCAAATGATTTTTACGGTGTGTAAATTTATTTTAACTCTTACAAAAGGCATGAAAACTCACATTTTGATGCACATGTAAATATATATATATATATACACATATATATATACTTATATTATTTTTTATTTTAATATATTTTTATTGATTTCAGAGAGGAAGGGAGAGGGAGAGAAAGATAGAAACATCAATGATGAGAGAGAATCATTGATTGGCTGCTTCCTGCACACCTCCTACTGGGGATGGAGCCTGCAACTGGGCATGTGCCCTTGACCAGGAATTGAACCTGGGACCCTTCAGTCCACAGGCCGACACTCTATCCACTAAGCCAAATCAGCTAGGGCCTATTTTTTTTTTAAATAATTCTTTATTGTTGAAAGTATTACATATGTCCTCTTTTTTCCCCATTGACCCCTTCCAGCCCGCCCTTGCCCCTGCCCCAGGCCCTCATTGCTCTATTGACTGTGGCCATGGGCCATGCTATATATTTCACTTATCTTGAAATAATTATAAGCTAGCATGAAGTTGCAAGAATAGGACAGAGTCCCATGTACCCTTCCTCCACCTTCCCCATGGGGAAGCTTAAAGTCCCCTCTTTTGGGGGAGGAGCTGTGGCAGTAAGGGATGTGTGGGGACTTGTGTGGATCAATATGTTCTATATTTGGGCCTGGGTGATGGTTCACTGAGTGTTTACACTTTCAGTGTTAACTGTACACATAGTCTTTGTGCATTTTTCACTAAGGTATACTTTACAATTTCCACAGGGTTAACAGAGAGAGCATGAGGGATCAAGAATGAAATCTCCTGGTGCATTTTTCTCCATTCCATCATGTAACTTCACTAAAATGACAATAAAGAAAATTTTAAAAAAATCTTTATTGTTGAAAGTATTACAGATGTCCCCTTTTTTTCTCCCATTGACCTGTTATAGCCCGCCCCCACCCACCCCCCCCCCCGGGCTCCCCCACCTCCATCACCCTATTGTCTCTGTGCATGGGTTATGCATATATGCATACAAGTTCTTGGTTGATCTCTTCCGCCACCCTGGCGTTTTCTCTGATATTCCACAGTCTGTACCATGCTTCTATGTCTCTGGATCTATTTTGTTTAACAGTGTGTTTTGTTCATTAGATTCCACATATGAGTGAGATCTCATGATATTTGTCTTTCTCTGACTGGCTTGTGTCGCTTAGCATAATACTCTCCAGGTCCCACCACGCTGTCTCAAGGGTTAGAGATCCTTCTTTTTTTTTTTTTTTTTTTTACCACTGCATAGTATTCCATGGTGTAAATGTACACAGTTTTTTTATCCACTCATCTACTGATGGGCACATGGGCTGTTTCCAGATCTTAGTTATTGTAAATTGTGCTGCTATGAACATACGGGTGCATATATTCTTTCTGATTGGTGTTTCAGTGTTCCAGGATATATTCCTAGAAGTGGGATCACTGGGTCAAATGGCAGTTCTAATTTTAATTTTTTGAGGAAACTCCATTACTGTTTTCCATAATGGCTGCACCAGTCTGCATTCCCACCAGCAGTGCACAAGGGTTCCTTTTTCTCCACATCCTTACCAGCACTTCTCATTTGTTGATTTGTTGATGGTAGCCATTCTGACAGGTGTGAAGTGATACCTTATTGTCGTTTTAATTTGCATCCCTCTGGTGATCAGTGACTTTGAGCATGTTTCCTATGTCTCTTAACCATCTCTATGTCCCCTTTGGAAAAGTGTTTATTTAGGTCCATTGCCCATTTTTAAATTGGATTGTTTGGCTTCCTTTTGTTAAATTGTATGAGTTCCTTATATGTTTGGATATTAACCCATTATCAGATGTATCATTGCCAAATACGTTCTCCCATACAGTGGGCTCCTTTTTCATTTTGTTGAAGGTTTCTTTTGCTGTGCAGAAGCTTTTTATTTTGACGTAGTCCCATTTGTTTATTTTTCCCTTTGTTTCCTTTGCCCTAGGACAGTGGTCGGCAAACTGCGGCTCGCGAGCCACATGCGGCTTGCGAGCCGTAGTTTGCCGCTCTGTTTACTAATGAGTTTGCTGACCACTGCCCTAGGAGATGTATCTGCAAACATTGCTACAAAGAGATGTCTGAGATTTTGCTGCCTTGGTTTCTTCTAGGATTTTTATAGTTTCACTAGAGACCCTGTGCATAAAATTCGTGCACTTGGGGGGGGGGTCCCTCAGCCCAGATTGTGAGAGGGCGCAGGCCAGGCTGAGGGACCCCACTGGAGCATGATCGGGGCCAGGGAAGGACGTGGGAGGGCTCCAGGGCATGTCCGGCCCATCTCGCTCAGTCTCGATCAGCCAGACCCCAGCAGCAAGCTAACCTACGGGTCAGAGCATCTGTCCCCTGGTGGTCAGTGCATGTCATAGCGAGCAGTTGAGTGGCCTTAGCATATCATTTGCATATTATGCTTTGATTGGTTGAATGGCCGACCTGATGACCGGACACTTAGCATATTAGGATTTTATCATATAGGATGTCTTACATTTAAGTTTTTTACTCATTTTGAGTTTATTTTTGTGTATGGTGTAAGTTGGTGTTCTAGTTTCAATTTTTTTGCAAGTATCTGTCCAATTTTCTCAACACCATTTATTGAAGAGACTGTCTTGACTTCATTGTATGCTCTTGCCTCCTTTGTCAAATATTAATTGAGCATAATGGCTTGTGTTAATTTCTGGATTCTTTGTTGTGTTCCATTGATCTATATGCCTGTTCTTGTGCCAGTACCAGGCTGTTTTGATTACAGTGGCTTTGTAGTATAATTTGATATCTGGTATTATGATCCCTCCAACTTTGTTCTTTCTCAAGATTGCTGCAGCTATTGGGGTCTTTTTTGGTTCCATATAGATTTTTGGGGTATTTGTTCTAGATCTGTGAAATATGCCATTGGTATTTTAATAGGGATTGTATTGAATCTGTAGATTGCCTTGGGTACTATGGACATTTTAATGATGTTGATTCTACCAATCCATGAACACGGTATATTCTCCCACTTGTTTATATCTTCCTCTACTCTTTTTTCAACGTCCTGTAGTTTTCTGTGCCTCCTTTCACGTCCCGCGTGGTTCAGGGTTCGGGTTCTGGAGAAGGCTGCACACAAATGAAAAGAGACTTGGAAAAGTATTAATTTGGGAATATTGGGGGCCAGGTGGGAGCCCACTTCTAGTGGGAGGACTACCCCTTGCTCTGGCCTTGCAATCCCTTTTATTGAGACTATGGGATACGCCCATAACCTTTAGGCAGGAAATTCCAATAACAGAAATTTACTTAGGAGAAACAGAGGTGGAGGCTGCTTCAGCTAACAATGTTTCTACTAAACAGTGAGTGATTAAAACAATTAAGGTTGTTGACCAGCCTTCCCAGATTCCTGTCCACATCCTTCTATTAGTGGGACAATGATTGGTTTCCGGCAGTTAAGTTTAGACCTAGGTACCTTAATGTTTTTGTGGCTATGGTAAATGGGATTGTTTGTTTAGTTTCTCTTTCTGAAAACTCATTATTGGTGTATAAAACTGTCATTGATTTCTGGGTGTTAATTTTGTATCCTGCTACATTGCCAAATTCCTTCATTAAATCTAGTAGGTTTTTTTTGGTGGGGTCTTTAGAGTTTTCTGTGTACAATATTATGTCATCTGGAGATAATGAGAGATTTACTTCCTCCTTTCCAACTTGGATACCTTTTATTTCTTCTTCTTGTCTTATTGCTGTGGCTAGGACTTCCAGTACTATGTTGAATAAGAGTGGTGAAAGCAGACATCCATGTTTTGTTCTTGTTCTTAGGGGAAATGGTTTTAATTTTTGCCAGTTGAGTATGATGTTGGGTGTAGGTTTGTCATACATGACCTTTATTATATTGAGGTATGATCCCTCTATTCCCACTTTGCTGAGAGTTTTTATCAAAAATTGGTGTTGGATTTTGTCAAATGCTTTTTCTGCATCTATTGATATGATCATGTAATTTTTGTCTTTCATTTTATTTATGTTATGTATCACGTTCATTGATTTGTGAATATTGTTCCAGCCTTGTATCTCTGGAACAAATCCCGTTTGGTCATGGTGTATGATCTTTTTAATATATTGCTGGATCTGATATACTAATATTTTGTTGAGGGTTTTAGCATCTATGTTCATCAAGGGTATTGGCCTCTAATTCTCTTTCTTTGTAGTGTCTTTATCTGGTTTTGGGATTAGGATAATGCTGGCCTCAAAAAAAAAGAGCTTGGGCCGAAACCGGTTTGGCTCAGTGGATAGAGCGTTGGCCTGCGGACTGAAGGGTCCCGGGTTCGATTCCGGTCAAGGGCATGTACCTTGGTTGCAGGCACATCCCCAGTGGGAGGTGTGCAGGAGGCAGCTGATCGATGTTTCTCTCTCATCGATGTTTCTAGCTCTCTATCCCTCTCCCTTCCTCTCTGTAAAATATCAATAAAATATATATTTTTTTAAAAAAAGAGCTTGGAAGCATTCCTTCCTCTTGGGTTTTATGGAATAGTTTGAGAAATATAGGTATTAGTTCTTCTTTGAATGTTTGGTAAAACTCCCCTGTGAAGCCGCCCAGACCAGGGCTTTTGTTTGCTGGGAGTTTTTTGATTACTGCTTCAATTTCCTCAATTGTTATTGGCCTATTCAAGTTTTCTGATTCTTGCTGATTCCATATTGGAAGATTGTATTTTTCTAAGAATTTTTCCATTTCATCCACATTGTCCAGCTTGTTGGCAAACAGTTGTTCCTAGTATTTTCTTACAATTCTTTGTATTTCTGTGATGTCAGTTCTTGCTTCACTGCTTTCATTTCTGATTTTAATTATTTGGTTCCTTTTTGTTTCTTGAGGAGTCTAGCTAACAATTCATCAATTTTATTTATCTTTTCAAAGAACCAGCTCTTGGTTTCATTGATTTTTTTTTTTGTATTGTCATTTTTAGTCTCTATGTCATTTATTTCTGCTCTAATCTTTATTATTTCCTTCCTTCTACTTACTCTGGGCTTTTTTTGTTGTTGTTGTTCTCTTTCTAATTCTTTAAGTTATAGGGTTAAATAGTTTATTATTAATTTTTTTTAAATATATATATTTTATTGATCTTTTACAGAGAGGAAAGAAGAGGGATAGAGAGTTAGAAACATGGATGAGAGAGAATCATCGATCAGCTGCCTCCTGCACACTCCCTACTAGGGATGTGCCCACAACCAAGGTACATGCCCTTGACCGGAATCGAACCTAGGACTCTTCAGTCCGCAGGCTGATGCTCTATCCAGTGAGCCAAACCAGCTATGGCTATTATTAATTTTTCTTGTTTTTTGTTTTGTTTTGTTTTTGAAGTAGGCCTTTAATGCTATGAACTTCTCTCTCAGGACTGCTATTGCTGTGTCCCTGAGATTTTGGGTTGTTTTGCATTAATTTTCATTTGATTCCAGGAAGATTTTTATTTCTTTCTTGATCTCATTGGTAACCCATTCATTGTTTAATAACATGCTATTTAGCCTCCATGTGTTTGAATGTTTTTTGGTGTTTTTACTGTAGTTGTTTTCTAATTTTATTCCATTATGATCTGAGAAGATTTTTTATATGATTTCAATCTTCTTGAATTTATAGAGACTTGTTTGTGCCCTAACATGTGATCTGTCTTTGGGGATGACCCATGCACACTTGAGAAGAATGTATATTCTGCAGTTTTGGGGTGAAATGTTCTATAAATATCAATTAAATCCATCTGATCCAGTGTGTCCTTTAGAGTCACTGTTTCCTTATTAATTTTTTGTCTGGAAGGTGTATCCAGTAAAGTCAGCAGGGTGTTAAAGTCCCCTACTATGATTGTATTATTGTATTGCTGTCAATCTTTCCCTTAAAGTTCTCTGGAAGTGTTTTTTATATATTTGGGGCACTTATATTGGGGGCATATATGTTTACCAGGATTAAATCCTCTTTTTGGATCAATCCCTTTAGTATTATGCAGTGACCTTTATTGTCTCTTGTGATAGCCTTCATTCTGAAGTCTATTTTGTCAGATGTGAGTATTGCCACTCCCAGCTTTTTTTCAGTTTCCATTTGCATGGAAAACTTTTTCCAACCCTTCACTCTCATCCTGTGTGAGTCTTTTGTTCTGAGGTGGATCTCTTGTAGACAGAATATATTTGAGTCATGTTTTCATATCCATTCAGCTACCCTATGTCCTTTGATTGGAGTATTTCATCCATTTATATTTAATGTTGTTATTGATAGGTACTATTTATTGCCATTTTAATTCTGTGTGCCTAGGTTTCTCTCTCTATTTCTTCTTCTCATTACAACAGTCCCTTTAGCATTTTTTGCAGTGCTGGTTTGGTGGTTATAAACTCCTTTAGCCTTTCTTTGGTCTGAGAAACTCTTGATATAACCATCTATTTTGAATGGTAGCCTTGCTGGATATAGTAATCTTGGTTTCAGATCCTTCCTTTTCATTACCTTGAATATTTCATGCCATTACCTTCTGGCTTGTAGAGTTTCTGATGAAAAATCAGCTGACAGCCTTGTGTGAGCTCCTTTGTAGGTAACAAATTGCTTTTTTCTTGCTGTCTTTAAGATTCTCTCTTTGCTTTTAATTTTTGGCATTTTAATTATGATGTGTCTGGGTGTGGGCCTGTTTGGATTCTTCTTGCTTAGGACTCTCTGTGCCTCCTGAACTTGTGTGACTTTTTCACTCACCAGGTTAGGGAATTTTTCTGCCATTATTTCTTCAAACACATTCTCTACCCCTTGCTCACTTTCTTTCCCTTCTGGTACTCCTATAATGCAAATGTTGTTATGTTTCATGTTGTTTCACAGCTTCCTTAAGGTTTCCTCCTGTTTTTCAATTGTTTTTTTTATTTTTGCTTCTCTGATTGAGTGATTTTTTTTCTACTCTGTCTTCATATGCACCGATCTGATCCTTGACTTCTCCTAATCTGCTGTATATTCCTTCTATTGTGTTCTTTCTTAGTGCTATGGCATTCTTCATAGTTACTATATCTTTTCTCATGCTGTTGAGCATCTTTACCATCATTATTTTGAACTCTATGTCTGATAAATCTCTTATATCCATTTCATTTAGTTCTTCTTCTGGAGAATTCTCTTCTTGCATTTGGGGCTTGTTTTTTGTCTCTTCATTTGGCCACCAGTTTGGGTTTGTGACTATGTATTAGGTAGATAGTTTATGCCTCTCAATCTCTAGTGCAGGACAGTGTTAGACACTGTTTCTGACTGGCCCTGGGTACCCTGTTTGGACCTATCAGCAACCCACAGCTTGTGGCTCCCTCTGCTAGGGCTGGGTGCCTTTGGAAAGGTCCAAGATGTGCATCAGGGTATGCTTTTCCTAGCCCTGAGCCCTGAATTAGATCAGGCAAAGCCTCCAAAGACCCACTTCTGTCTGCAGTCTGATTGTATTCAGTCTTGATTAGCCTCTGATTATTGGCCACCGGGTGGAGTGAGAGGTTTTCCAACAGAGTGGGGCAATTGCTTCTGCCTGTAGGCTGGTTGTTATTCCCAGTCTCTTAATGGGCCTCCGAAACTCCATAGGGTGGGGCAAGGGGGTTTCCAATAGGGTGGGGCAACTGCCTTACCCCCAGGCAAAAACCACCTGGATAGCAAAAGTCTGTGGGGAGAGGGGGAGGGGGGGCATAGGGGGGGGAAGGGACAGATGTCCTCCACAGTGTGAGGGAATGACTCAGTGCAGGAAACCAGGATGGCTGCCCTCCAAGCTCCAAATCCAGAGCCCCCAAACCTGGCTTCTGCTTACACAGTTACAGTCCACTCTGCCTTCCCTCTGCTGGAGCCCAAGGTGATGGCTGCACATGAAATTTTGTGTGTTGGCCCTTTAAGAGTATGCCTGCATTTCCAACCATCTCTCCCTGGCAGATAGCAACCCTGCTGCTTTTCAAGCCAGATGTTATGTGGGCTCCTTTCTCAGTCGTGGTGCTCTGGAATGGAGAGCCCAGCCTGGGGTTTAGACCCAGAGTTCTCAGTGGGAACCCCTCACAGCTGAGATATCCCTCCAGAACTTTAGATGCTGTCTGTGGGAACCCAGCCAGCCCTTTCACACCTCCACCCTTCCTACCAGTCTCTATGAGGTCTCCACTTTTCATCTTTTGTTATCAAGGTTCTATCCAGCTAGTTTTCAGTTGATTACTCAGAATGATTTTTCTGTATTTTAGTTGTAATTCAAGTTTGGTCCTGGGAGTGTGTCAGTGTAGCATCTACTTACTCTGTTACTGTTTTGGAATCTCTTGAAGTATAAACTCACAAGGAGAAAAAAAAAATGAGAGAGGATATGATAGGCCATTTCAGCAAATATTTGGAGGAGGAAAGAAGTCAAAAATAATTTTGCAGAGTGGGCAAATCTGAAGCCTCACTATAAGGCTCCCTCCCTGCGAAGGCAGTGAGGGAAATAAGACAGGCCAATAAAAAGCAAAAACAGCAACAACAAAAACAACACATAAAAACTGATATCTGCAGTGTGACAAGGGATAAGTGGAAGGATACAGAAGCAGGAGTAAGACTGCTCAAAGGAGACACCTTCTTACAGTGTGATATATGTCAATGGTGATCCATTCACCAAATAGAGAAGCACAGGAGGGAGGTGAGGAGTGAAGGAGGGGAAGAAGGAGGCAGAGCAAGAGGTTTCCTGCTATGGGCCAGGATTGGAGGAGCCTCTCCAAGTCCCTGGAAGGCAGGTGGGTTGGGACTGGGGCTAGGAGCAGGGCATGGTGAGAAGGTGGGATAAGGAGATTTAGGCCCTAGCTGCCCTCCTCCCTCACCTTTTGGAGAGCCTGAGGCCTCAGGGAGGCCAGGCGCCAACCTAAGGTGGGGTGAGGTGACATTGCAAGTGGGTGTCAGCTGACTGGATGATGAGACTTCTCCTCAGCCTCCTTCTCCACCTGCCTCTCAGGACTCTGGAAGCCAGGCTCTTACTCCCCAGCGTATATCAGAGGATTTCTGTCCAGGAGAAAAGACTTAGAGATGGACAGACAACCTCAGCTCATGTAAAATAGCTGCCCTGCAGGAGAGATGCTGACTCCTTCCATCCTCACAGCCTGGACCCCTCCTCATGCCTGCTAAAGACAAGGGAAGCAGACTTTTTGTTAGGATGCTCCCACCCCATTCCCACCAGCATTTAGGTGTGTCTTCCTGTATCTGCCATCTTTGCTACCCTTCCATCTACTCTGAGCCTTCAACACAGCGTTTACAATGTCCCTCATTTTTGTGCTCTTTGTCTTTGGGGTTAATTCACATTTTTAAAATTGATAAATTATTTTTAGAGCAGTTTTAAATTTACAGCAAGATGAACAGAATTTTCCATATGCCCCTGCCCCACAGATGCACAGCCTCCTCCTTTACCAATATCCCACCAGAGAGGTACCTTGTTATAATCGATTAACCTACATCGACATGTCATCATCACCCAGAGTTCACAGTTTACATTGGTGTTGTACAATCTATGGTTTTGGACAGGTATCCATCATTCAGAGTATTTTCACTGCCCTAAACATCCTCTGTTCTTGCCTGTTCATCTCTTCCTCTCCCCAACCCCTGACACCACTGATCCTTTTATTGTCTCCATAGTTTTGCTTTTTTCCCCCAGAATGTCATATAGTTGGAATCATAATTAATATTTTTAAAATAGTGTTTTATTTCATTGCTGTCATCTTAACAGGGCTTGGGAGAAAATGCTGATTAAGTTGATGTTTAATATGCAGCATTTCAATGGAAGATAATAAACCCCATTTTTCTACTAATTTTTCTTTTAGAATTGAAGATGGATTCCCTAGGAAGAAAATAATCCTCCTTCGATTGAGTTCCAAATCTGTGAGAGAGGGTTTGATGTGGACAGACGCAGGGCCCCCTGGAGCCTTCAGTCCCCGGGCTGCCTGGCAGCGCTTCCGCAAACACCAGGGGCCAACCCTGTAGTCACAGCTTCCAGTGCAGCAGTGAAGCGATGGTGTCACACTCCTCCACTGTTCACACCAAAATCCCTGTTATGGGTTGAATTGTGTTCCCTTAAAAAACATATCTGTTGAAGTCCTAAACCTTAGCACCTCAGAATGTGACCTTATTTGGAGATGGAGCCTTTACAGAGGTAATTAAGTTACAATGAGGCCGTGACTGCTGTCCTTATGAAAGGGGGACATTCGGACACACACACAGAGGGAAACAAGGTGAAGACACAGGGAGAAGAAGGCCACCTATAAGCCAAAGAGCTCCCAAGGCCGCCAGGAGCTGGGAGGGAGGCCTCAGACAGATTCTCCCCTCGAGGTTGCAGGAGGAGCAGGCCCTGCTGGCATTTTTATTTCACTTCCAGCCTCCAGACTGTGAGAACGTCTGTTGCTCTGAGCCACCTGGTCTGTGGTGCTTTGTTATGGCAACCTGGGGAGTCTAATAGCAAACCCTACAGTGGGAAATCCTACATGATAAATTTCCTTAAAAAAAAAAAACACAACTCCTTGGTTCCTGGTTTGAAGGCCAGTTATGGAGGTTTTAATTTTGTTTTGCTTTTGTTTAAATGGCCTTTTAAATATAAAGATTGAACTGGACAGCCCTCTCCCCAACCCTCTCTCACTCTCAGTCTGGAGAATCCCTTATTATTTTGGCTAAAGCAGGATTTTTTTCCTCTTAGTAAAAAGAAATAAAAATGACAGGTAGTTACATATCGAGATCTTTCTCCTCCTGAGCTTTGATGATGAAGAAAAGCGGCTTAATTGGCTCTGGACTGTCTTGAGGTGATTTGATATTATTTTAAAAATAGATAGCAAAAAAAAAAAAAAAATGAAATGCAGCTCCCTCCGTCTGTGGTGTTCAAGGTCCCTCCACAGGCGTTCCTTTCCTCGGGGCCCAGGCTCACTCACCTGTCACTCGCCCGGGCTCGGAGGCCAGCCCCGGGCTCCCTTCCTGGGACCTTCTTGAGCTGGGAGCAGGACTCCAGGAAGATGCTCTCTGCCAGCACCACCTCCATTTCCTCATCACCTTCAGGATTTCTCCCTTTCAAGAGACAGCAGGATCCCAAGGAAGTCTGGAAGAGAAGATGCACCACTTTGCCTTTGCCACCTGTCACTAACCACGAGTGCTCTGTGTTCCTGTGGGCCCAGAGGGAACACCTGCCCTCTTCCTAGGCCACCCCCCCTCCCCCCAGCAGCGGGGCATTCTCCATCTTCCAGGCTCCATCCAAACGCTGCTCCCGAGTGTTACCCGTCATTAGCTTCCCCATTGCCCAGCTGCTCCATCCCACTCAGCCCGCGGCTGTAGTGGAGCTTAACCCTAGAATCTGAAGAGAAGGGGAACATTTTGAAACCCTGTTAATTTTGTCTTTTCTTTTAGAAACTCTAGGCCAGAAACTTGCTTCATGTGGGCATTTTGTAAATGCCAAGTTATTCCGTGCTCTGATCCATTTCAGGCCCCTCTCTGCCTATGCCATTGAATCGTACTCGGGACATCGGAGCGATTATATGACTGGGTTTATTGATCACAAAAGACCACCAGAATATCTCCTTTTCCCTTTGGCGTAATTTAAGACGGCCCCTGAAGCTTCTGGAATAGCCGCTCTCTGTTGAGGTTAGACTCTCCACGGAAACCGCAGGCCTGCGGGGAAGCTTCACGTTCTTCTGTTCTTCTTGGTTCTTTCACTGGAGGTGTTAACACTTCAAAGCATGGGATCCTTCCTAAAGATTTGTGTTAAAGGGAAGGCAATGTATAAGGAAAGAACCAGAGTAACAGTACCGTTACCACACATTACATTACAGACCCCTGGGGTGTGAAATTATACTGTCTTCAATTTCCTGTGAATTGTTTACTATTTAACCATGCAACCTTAAATTACAGAGAAAATGGGGGGGGGGGAGGATCCCTGTTCAGGGCATAGTCTACACCAGGGGTGGGCAAACTTTTTGACTCGAGGGCCACAATGGGTTCTTAAACTGGACCGGAGGGCCGGAACAAAAGCATGGATGGAGTGTTTGTGTGAACTAATATAAATTCAAAGTAAACATCATTACATAAAAGGGTACGGTCTTTTTTTTTTTATTTCAATAGTTTTATTCATTTCAAACATTTTAACAAGAAGAATGTAAACACTAATTATTATAATTTGAAACTTCAAAAAATGGAGGAATCATAGCACAATAACATACCTTATATTGAAGATGGCAAAGGCAAAATAAAATTGCCTAACAAAGGAAAGGTACAAAAGCTTTTCAAATTAAACTTAAATATAATAAAATAATTTAAAACTAAAACAAATAGAAAAGAACAAAATGTGTAAACAGTAAATTAAACATTTTCTTTAGTGCAACTTCCAAATTATGCCCGGGACGTAGATGTAGATGGCAATGTAGACTGGGTTGAAAGGTTTTTGGTCTTTAAAACATCAACTTCAGTGGGAACAGTGTTGTTGGTCTCCTTTTTAGCTAATGCTCTGATACTGTGCTCTCCAGGGGCGTGTCTCCCTACATCACCACAATAACGTGTCTACGCATTCCCAGGGTGATGTCGGGGGACTGTCTACGCATTCCCAGGGTGATGTCGGGGGACAAGTCCGCGGGCATTACAAGGAGCCTCTGGAAGATTGAGAGGTTGTTCCTTCTACTGAATGGGCGGATATAAATCCGCCCACTCAGAAGAAGGAGCTGCGGCCGTGTTTCCCAATGTTGCCATGTTAACACTGCTGCTGGTGAAGGAGCGGAGGGGAGAGCAAGAGAACCCTCCACTCTTTCGGCTCCGCGGGCCGGATAGAACAGCCAAACGGGCCGGATTCGGCCCGCGGGCCATAGTTTGCCCACGGCTGGTCTAGCATAATCTTCTGGTTAGTTGCTGTGCAGATTGATTCTAACACCCTCCTGATTGCTTGTGTAATTTTGAAAGTAGTGTGTTCATAAATAAGAAAAACCTGGAAAAATTCCAAAGCTGAGCTAAAATGGTAGTGATCTGGAAACTAAAATCAAAGTCATCACCTTTTTTTTTTTTTAATCAACTTAATTGTTCATTTGCCTTCGGACATTTTCCCGGGACCTGTCAAAGGCAACTTGCAGAAAGGTCAGCCAGATTGCAGTTGGGCAGAAAATCTTTTTAGAATATATTATCACAACCAACCAGCACGATTTAGAAATCAGACATAAATAATGCCAAGCAATTAAGGAGACCTCACAGCGCCCACCCCAGACCCCGGCCGTTGGTGTCCTGGAGCGACTGCTCTGCGCTGAATGGCAGCTTGGGGGCGCTAGTGCCACTGCTGTCACCAACAGCTGGTGGTTTGAGGGGGGGAAACATCTACATGTCTGAGGCTTCCGTTTCTTCATCTATAAAAAGAGGAGGTTGAAAGGGATGATCTTCATGATTCTTTCTAATTCAAAAAAAAGGTTCTGATTCTAGGCTATTTTCTGATGCAGCAGCTGACATTGGATGCTTATAGAATGTCTTCAGGGAAGAAATAAAATTTGAGCTGTGTCACGAAAATTTAGTTCAAGACTTCCAGGAGTATTCTAGGCTAAAAATTGGTGTAGCAGATGCCTCTGAGATAAGAAGGATGGATTAATCTTCTTGCCCTGCCATTTCCTTGGCTGCACCAAAATCTGGAAACAATGTAAAACGCCTAGGACAGTATCGGGGACCTTGTAAATGGAAGCTATTAGTGAGACTGGCAGTTGGCTGCCCATTAAAGCAGGAAGGATTCATGTACAGAAAAAGAATACATGAGAGGGAAAATTGCTGAAGAAGCCTTTAGTAACAAACTGTAAATTATTGTGAGGGGCAATTGTGAACTCTCTGGTGATCTACAAAGATAGTCTAAGAATCTCTGCTTGAGAAGGGGGACCAGGTGGACAGAAGTGGGACAGGTCCCCACGCTGGTTTACCCTTGGGTAATGTGGCTCTGAGAATTAACCCTAGAAATTCCCTTCAAATTGATCACAATGAAAAGCATGCAAACAACCACCCCAAGGAAGCCGGGGCCAAAGCAAGGTTGGACAGTCCTGGGAATGAGCCTTGGGAGCCAGCCTTGGTGAGAGTGAAAGGCAGGGCAGGGAGAGGAGATGCAGAGAAAACCATAAATCAATACGGTGGTCTCAAACAGGCTCGAACAGCGATTTTCAACTGGTGTGCTGCAAGAATTTTTAAAACATGCATTACCTGACTATTTAGTCAGAGGCACTGACCTCTTTCCCCTTAGATTGTCAAATTAAAAAAAAAATGACAACAGCCAACACAACCACAGCCATCCAGTGTGAATGCATCAAAATTATACCTATTTTTTTGTCACATCAGCAAAAAGTATATTTTTTGACATGCCATATAATTTTAGTGATTAGTTTATGTGTGCCATGGGATGAAAAAGGTTGAAAATCGCTGGGCTAGGATGGTTCCTGCTCATTTTTGGACACTTAATAAATATTTATTCGTTGACAGGATAACTAGATGGATGGAGGTAGTCTTGAAGTTCAAGATAGAAAGACAGGAAAAGGCTGGGGAATGTCACACATGGCAGAATCCATGTCTGAAAAGGGTCCATTCCAGTTGCTTTGTTGAACTACCATATTTCTCTGAACACAACTGTCCAAGTGTGTCCTACTTTCCTCCAGGAACCCTCCAGGCCAAAGCTCGGTCTTCAATCCCTGAGGCCCTGGCTCGCCACGCCTGCGAGCCTGTGCATTTCCCTGCCTACAAAGTCCCTGGCCCACCACCCTTTGTGGGTTCCCTACCAGCATTCAGGTGCTGATCAGTGTGTCCCTGCTCATGCCCCTTCCTTTCTGGACTTCATTCATCCATTCAGTTTTCCTTGGTGATTATAGCACCAGTGCCAACTAGATAAACACCGTGAAGGTAAGGAGTACCTTTTATATTCCTTTCCCCACAGTGCCCAGCAATGTCTGATTAATAGAAAGCGTTATTGGCATTAATAAGCTCTCTAAGGCATTTGTAAATTTATAAAATCATTTCAAGTAAATTTTATTAAAGTGAAAGGAAGCTACTTTTCTGAAGACTATATGAAAATAGACTTTTAAAATCAGGATTCCCATCTGAGTATTAAATTCAATTAAATTTTTGGATTTGAAAAAAAATGTGCTATTGGCTTTTCATTTCTTCTGGTAGTTGTTTCCAGGCAACCTTGAACTTGTCAAATAAAAAAGTTTAAACAGAATACTGGAGATATGACCTTGCTTTAAAAATCCTGCCACTGGCAGGCCAAACACATTCAGCAGTATGACTGTGAAATTGGGAAAAATTATTTAAACTTTCTGAGCTTTGATTCTTTATCTCTGACACAGGCATAATCACCCCACCTGCCTACCCCATGAGGAGGCAATGAACACCATGTGACTGAATAGCTGACAGAACAATAAAGGTGCCTTTTGTCGCCATTGTCATCACAGCACCATCGCTACCACCCGTAGAAGCACTATTAACAAGGAAGAGAAGGCGCATCGTCCAGTACATCAAAAGGTTATGGGCTGATTCCCAGTCAGGACACATACCTAGATTGTGGGTTCAATCCAATCTGTTTCTCTCTCACCTCTCTCTCTCTCTCTCTCTCTCTCTCTCTCTCTCACTCACTCTCTCTCTCTCTCTCTCGAAGAAAAAAAAAATCAATAAACATATCCTCTGGTGAAGATTTTTTAAAAAATGACAGAGAAGGACAGATGGAACCTTGGGGTTTCTGTCTGGCCAGGCAGTCAGGAGCATCCCTGTAGTTCCCGTCTGGCTGCTCCTGAGGAATAGATGCCTCCTGCCCAGTTCTGCATGGCAGAGCCACCTCACCTCAGAGGTAGCCCTTTCACCCCAGTCATGAGGAGTGACTGAATATGTCCATTTGAAGATCAGTGCAAATCTATCACACATGATTTGAGAGAGAGAGTGGAGAACAATTTAAATAACACTGTAAGTCCTCAAGGCCAGCTCCCAAGGTTGGACTGGACTCAGCTACAGGTTCTGGGACATCATTATTCTGGAGCAACATGTTATTACATCATTATTCTTCATGATGCTTATGAAACAGGCCCAATTATTGGATCACATGGCAAAGAGAAATTTGGGTAAACAAAAGTGTATTTCGATAAAATTTAAGAACCCCATAAAATATAATAATTACAATGGCAATAGTTTTACTTGCTTAATGCTGACTCTGTAGCTCACCAGATGGTATATTGTAGGTGATGTGTGTTGCATGAGCATAGGTTTTTAGATAAATAATGTTTTCATTATTCTCTTCTGTCCATTTTTGGGGTAATATTTCTGGTTTGTTCAGATCAGCTTTATTTTACAGAATTATTTTGAAGCATGCATTTGTTAGTACAGTATATTGAAGGTTTTCTTTGCGTTTTTAAAATTTTTCTTATTTACATGCATGAGTTCTCTTTTTCAAGGTTGGAGGGAAAAAAATAAAGAAGAGTGCTTTCCCCACACAATTCCCCTGTTTTTCCATCTCTGCTTCAAAGGGCAAAAGCTAAAAGCAGCTTTGCTGTATGGACCACTTTCTCACCCGTGCCAGGGAGATTAGAGTTAAGTTAAAGGAACAGTAGCTGTTTTTCAGCTGCAGAGCGGAATGGGGGAGGGAGAGAGCTAATCAGCTTTGTTTTCTCTACATTCATCCTATCTCCAATTTGCCTTTTCTTCTCTATTTCTCAGCCTCCCTTTTCTTCCCTGGATCAAAGCTATCAGGGTAGGAGGTGGGAGGACGGGCAGGGAATGGAAATAACTGGAGGTGAGGTTACTGAGCTATCCAATTCTCTCCTGCCTGGACCAAAGGTGCTTAAACACGGGGAACACTTGAAAGTAAAGGGAATCCTAGCTCTACGCCTCTATCAATCACATGAATGTCATCTTTTCTCATTCTCCTTTAAGCACACATAGTAGCCTGCAGCCTTGCTTGGAGCAGTCTTTTTCTGAAAGTAGTGCTCACCAGCAGGGAGATGTCAGAAGATCTAGACTCTAATTAAGGTCGCCTCTGATTGCACCTGAGAAGTCCCTGCTATTTGACAACAGGCTGGAAAATCTCAGATTAAGAAGCTTGTAGAGGATAACCCAGATCAGGACCAAGGGGCTCCCATAAGCCTTCTTCCTGTGAAGATTATATAAAATGTGAGCTATGGAAGTCATAAAATTAAAATATTCAATAAAATCATCCCCTGCTAAACCACAAATTAAGATACAGCACAGGGCAAATGGTGGCTCCCAAATGTCACAGCTCTATCTCATAAACACTAGATGGAGAACCACTGTGGGCCAGGAAGGTGAGGGTGGGGGTTAGAGAATGCATAGCTTTTCTCTTAAACTGGCAGCATGAAATGTTCTACCAACATATGAGGGTACAAAGCAAAATGAGGCCAGTGCTTCTCCATCTGAAGGGTGAGAGCCAGGCTTCGCTTTCCATATGTGGGGACAGGCAGTGTCCGATGGCCACCTGAATGCCCTCACCCCTTACCCCCTGTGGCCATACTGCTGGCCAGAATTAGGGCCATGCCGCTTGGCATCTTGAGTACGCACTCTATGTCTTAAATTACTCTAGTGAATATGAGAGAGACAAGCCAGATTGATGATCAGAGTAGTCATCCACTAAACACTGGATGAAATGAAATGAATATGTGAATGTATGATTGCTTAAATGAATGAATGCCATAGTCCCAGTGGCCTGGTCCCTGCCTGGTTGGGCTTAACATCTAACAGAGGAGCCAAGACAAACATACAGGAAACACCAGGCTCACAACTGTGTTCATTTGGCACTTCTCCCTAACCCAAGTTAACCAAGGGGGGAGGAGGCTGGGTGCCCGCTTTTACACTGAGTTACTGAGGGTGCTGGGGCAAATGTGGTGGCTTCCTTTTTTTTAGTGGAAACCCAAAGACCAGCAAGGCTGATGGCTTCTCTGAGCCACTGTTATCCATAGGTGAACATGAGGTAAATATAACTATTTATGTTTATATCAGGATTTATTTGTTAGGGACTTTTAATTTGAAAACAGGTAAATTCAAATACTGTATTTTTCCATGTATAAGATGCTATTTTTTTCTAAAATCATTAGACTGAAAATTGAGGGGTGTCTTATACACGGAAGTCAGCCGAGGAAGGAGCCGCAGCGTGGGTGCATAGCTGCCCATACCTTGTCAAAGCTGCCCAGGCTTCCTCCAATCACAAGCCTTATTGTTACTGACGTCAGCTGATACCATAATTGGAGGTGCAGGTGGAGGTGGAGAGTGCACAGATGCAACAGGGACTTGAGTGTTCTGAGCCCATAAAGATGTCAAAAAATAAAAAGATAAATACGGTTAAGCAATTGTCTTACTCTGCAAAATTCAAACTGAATGTAATCAGCTATGCAAAAGAGCACAGAAATAGAGCTGCAGAGAGACAATTTGGACCTCCTCCCACTGAGTGTATAATCAGACAGTGGAGAAAACAGGAAGAACAACTCCTTAAGATGCCAAAAAAGAAGAAGGCCTTAAGAGGGAAACCAGCAAAATGGGCAAACTTGGAGCAGAGGCTTAAGACTTGGATTATGGAGCAGCGCCAGAGTGGCTTCTGTGTGTCAACCAAGCTTATTCAATGTCAGGCAAGAATGCTTGCAAGCGAAATGAACATTGTTGATTTTACAGGAAAGGCAAAATGGTGCTTCAATTTCGTGAAGAGAGAAGGGTTGGCCATGAGAACACGAACAAAGTTAGCTCAGAAAATGCCACCAGTTTATGAGGATGATCTCACATACATAGACAGTGACCCAGAAGACAGCAGTGATACAAGAGAAGTTGGAGAAATTGATATGTCTGGAACTAAAAGTGATGAAGTAGTGATGCAACAGAGGCTGAATAAAGTGATATCCTGCATAATATCATAGTACTGGTATGTAAACATACCTGTGGTAATTACTAAATAAAAGTGTGTTCTGTTTTATGTTTAAAACTAGTGGCCCGGTGCACGAAATTCGTGCACATTAAAAGGGGATTAATTAGAGGAAATATTTTAATATTGCTATTTACCCTTTCTCTATAATAGAAGTATCAGAGATGAAAGAAAATTAGTAAAATGTATATGAAAACCTTCTTCCTGTCAGAGTCTGGGGCACACCACAGGACCCAGAGTCAAGTCCCCATCCACCCACGTGCACCTCAAAATCACGTGAGACCCATACCTGGCTGCCCCCACCCCCTCATTGGGATAGATACAGACCTGGCTAGTCCCACCCTTGTCAAGCCCCACCGGGCAGGGAACGTAGCCTCAGGTCCCCTGGCCTGGTGCCAGGACGGGGGGCATGGCCTGAGGTCCCCCAGCCCAGACCGGGGCGGGGGGCGTGCCTTGAGGTCCCCTGTCAAGCCCCGCCAGGTGTGGGACATGACCTGAGATCCCCTGTCAAGCCCCACTGGGCAGGGGGCACGGCCTGAGTTCCCCTGACCCAGCACTGGGGGTGCACCTTGAGGTCCCCTGTCAAGCCCCGCCAGGCAGGGGGGTGCAGCCTCAGGTCCCCTGGCTCAGTGCTGGGGCGGGGGATGCAGCCTGAGGTCCCCCGGCCTGGTGCCAGGGTGGGGAGCGTGGCCTGAAGTCCCCTGTCAAGCCCCACCTGGTGGGGGGCATGGCCTGAAGTCCCCTGGCCTGGTGCTGGGGCCAGGGGAGCAGCCTGAGGTCCCCTAGCCCAGCACCAGGACAGGAAGCACACCTTGAGGTCCCCCATCAAGCCCCACCAGGTGGGGGGGCGCAGGCTGAGGTCCCCCAGCCTGGCACTGGGGCGGGGGAGCAGCCTGAGGTCCCCTAGCCCAGCACCAGAACTGGAAGTGCACCTTGAGGTCCCCTGTCAAGCCCTGCCGGGTGTGGAAGGCAGGCTGAGGTCCTCTGTCAAGCCCCACGGGGGCTGGGGAGGGCATAGCCCCAGTTCCCTGCTGATTGCTTGTTAAGGCTCCTATGGGAACTTGGCCTCAGCTGTGGGTGCAGCCATCTTTGTGATGGAGTGATGGTTAATTAGCATATTCCCTCTTTATTAGATAGGATATTGATTTCTTAATTTGGGGTTGGAAAAGTGGGAAGCGTCTTATACATGGGGCATCTTATACACAGAAAAATACAATATACAGAAAAGTTGCAAGGATAATAATAGTACACAGAACACCTCTATCTCCCAGGTTCACCTATTGTTAATACGTTGTTCCATTTGCTTTATTATTTGTTTACATTATTATGTCATATTCTATTACATATCATGCATTAAATGAGTCAGAGATCTCTTTTTATTTTTTTGAAGTATTTGAGTCAGTTACATATGTTTGGCTCCTTAACGTCTAAATACTCCAGTGTGTATTTCCTATGCATGAGGCTAGAACCAACATCCTGATCAGCATCCTCATCAGGGCCTTTCCTCCCTGTGGCTAATTTGGGCTTCCTCATACTGTGGTCTCAGGCAAGTTGAACTACTTTCATAGCTTTTAAGAGGCAGCATTCCAAGCAGCAAAGCCAGAAGGAGCATAACTCTTGAAAGCCAGATCAGAAGTTTCGGGGCTTCACTGTCACTTTCTATTGGTCTAGACCAGTGGTCGGCAAACCACGGCTCACGAGCCACATGCGGCTCACGAGCCGCGGTTTGCCGCTCTGTTGACTGAATTTGCCGACCACTGACCTAGACTCTCCATTCCAATAATTACAGGCTGTTGTTGTTCCTTGTGATTAAGCCCCTATCCCAGTGGTCGGCAAACTCATTAGTCACTGGTCTAGACAAGCCACAGGGCCAGTTGGATTCAAGGACAGGAAGGAGAATGAAATCCCATCTCTAGTGGGAAAGAATTGCTGGCCTCCTGAAGCCACCACAACACTCACCATTGTCTCCCTTGAGGTCTAGGCATTTATATACGATTGTATGTCCCTTACTAAACTCTAAACAGCTGGGTTCCTGTCTGACTCATGTTAGTAACTTCCCTCATGGTACTCAGCTCAGTGCCTTGCACACGGCAGGTGCTTAACATTTATGGGATAAATATTGACTAAAAACAGACTCCTCACTAGTCCAACCTCCTCACATTATTTCTGAAGACACTGAAACTCTAAGAAAGCCCTTTGATAGTTCCAAGCTCACAAAGCCTCATCTTGGGATTAGTGCCCTGGTAGGCAGGAGTGACTGGGGCTTATGGAGGGCTGTCAGGGAATGGTGGGGACGTGGGAGGGAAGGAATTGTTGGTTTTCTCTGTCACTTGGTGCCTGTATTTTTGAGTAAAAAAAAAAAATCTGCCTTCAATGGTTAATTGGCTTAAAATAGATCCATAAAATAAAATGGAAGCATATCTTTTCTCTATATCTGCTGACAGAGTAAGGATGTTTGATGAAAGATCCCATGGGGAAGACATGGAGACAGAAGGATTTGTGGTTCTGAAGTGGCAGAGGAGATGGCACTGGAGTGGAAAGGATGACCCGTCCACTTTATCCTTCCCTCATCCACTGTGACTGTGCTTAGGAACCCATAAAACGGGCTTGGTCAGTGAGCAGATCAGAGGTTAGCAAGCACTCAGGGTCCCTAATGCAGCTCTGCTCAGAGGTGAACAGGAGAGAAGAATGACTTCATTTAAAGTAAAGCACAGGGAGGGATTGAGCATTTTCCTTTACGTGCCAGCATGTCCCCAGCCCCGTGGGAGCCAGAGCCAAATCAGAACAGAAGCTTCTCTTTCATAGGCCGATTTGCTCAACTTCCATTTTGGCCCTCAAGATTTTTGTTTTGACATTCTAAAAATTGCCTTGCCAGTCTATGAGCCCTGATTTGTGTAATGGTTCTGAATAAATTCTAACAAATTAATGTGTCTTTCTGGATCTTTATAAAGATGGAGAAAGGTAAATTGCATCTGTCTTCCATGAAAGTTACCAATTCAGCAGAATATCAGACTTGGAGAGCAAGAAGGGACGTGTCCCTGGAGCAGCACCACGGAGCAGCCGGCACAAGTGGGAGGACCACAGGCTCTGAGGAGGCCGACAGGACACAGGCGGAAGCCATGAATGACCCGCACATTCCAGACCCTGGGGAATGGTCACACCTATGGAGGACGCTCCATCACTTTGGCCGAAAAAGCAGTATCTCACTTATCTGGCAGTCATTTAGGTGGTCAACACAACCATCTGTGATGCTGCCAAAATCCAGGCAGCAGGTTACAGAGTCTCTGAGGAGTTAGAAGAGACGTCACAAAATCTGTACACAAAAACCCATGAATTTTTAAATAGAATTTCAAGAAACCTGGTTATCTGGTGTCCAACTCAGCCTGTTAGACCACCTTTTGCAAGAATGCAAAAGGCTTTTAGAGACAAGAACTTGAAAAGCAGGAGGATAGCACAGCCTGACAGAGTGGGAGGAGACCAAGACAAAACAAACAAACCCTGCCCTGGCTGGTTTTGCTCAGTGGACAGAGCATCCACCTGCGGATTGAAGGGTCCCGGGTTCAATTCCAGTCAAGGGCACCTGCCTGGGTTGCAGGCTCGATCCCCAGTGCAGGGTGTGCAGGAGGCAGCCGATCAATGATTCTCTCTCATCATTGATGTTTCTCTCTCTCTCTCTCCCTCTCCCTTCCTCTCTGAAATCAATAAAAATATATTTTATTTATTTATTTTTATTTTTTTAAAATATATTTTTATTGATTTTTTACAGAGAGGAAGGGAGAGGGATAGAGAGTCAGAAACATCGATGAGAGAGAAACACCGATCAGCTGCCTCCTGCACACCCCCAACTGGGGATGCGCCCGCAACCAAGGCACATGCCCCTGACCGGAATCGAACCCGGGACCCCTCAGTCCACAGGCCGACGCTCTATCCACTGAGCCAAACCGGTCTCGGCTAAAAATATATTTTAAAGAACCAAACCCTCAACAAGCATAGTGACCTGGGATGGCTGGGGAGGAGGAAGATGGTCCTGTGTTCTCATGTGCGTGGGGCATGGTGGGGCTCTATTGTGACCTGAAGTAAAAAGGAGATAGGCATGATGACATCAAACAAGGGGTTAAAATATGCTAATTATGTTGCCATTTATTTAAGATACAGCTTAGAAATATATCCCTCCAAAAATGATTAGACATTTTGAAAGTTTTTACATTTAAAGGAGTCGATTTCAGTTCTCTGGAAAACATGTTACCTGACTGGATTAGTCTTCTGGGGCTGCCATAACAGCATACCACAGACCGGGGCTCAGAAAGCATGAGTCTGTTGTCTGACAGTTCTGGAGGCTGAAAGGTAGAGAACAAGGTGCTGGCAGGGTTGGTTTCTCCCAAGGCCTCTCTCCTTGCCTTGTAGACGGCCACCTTCTCCTTGGTCTTTTCTCTGTGCACAAACATGTCTGGTGTCTCTTCTTCTTATAGGACACCAGTCACATTGAATTGAGTTTCACTCTAATGCTCTCATTTAATTCTGATCACTTCTTTAAGACCCTCTTTCCAAATAGTCATATTCTGAGGGAATGGGGGTTAGGATTTCAACATACAAATTTGGAGGAGTACAATTCAGTTCATAGCACTAACAAAACTTGATTTCCTTATTTGTGCTATGTTATGCATCAACAGAACTAATTAAGCATCAAAAAAATTTAACAGAGTTACTGTGTGAGCCTCTTGCTCTAATTATTCTGAAGCATAAAGACACCCTACATAGCCTAGAATCAATCCAAGTCTACTTAGCAGGCGTCCTCAGATCTCCACACCCTCAGCTCCTTCTCTGACTGCCTAATACCTACTGATCTTCCCAAATTCACCTTAGGAAGAAGCTACCATTTCTTCTTGGAAGCCTTTCCTGATCCTTTCCCTCTCCAACCCCAAGTTGTTAAATGCTCCTTATTATGGGTTGAATTGTGTACCCCCCAATTCATATGCTGAAGCTCTAACCCTCAGTACCTCAGAACGTGACTGTACTTTCAAGAAGTGATTAAAGTTAGATGAGGTCATTAGGGTGAGCCCTAATCCAATATGACTGGTGTCCCTGTAAGAAGAGGAAGAGACACCAGGCATGCTTGTGTGCAGAGAAGAGGCCATGTGAGGGCACAGGGAAAAGATGGTTGTCTACAAACCAAGAAGAGAGGCCTCATGAAAAACCAAACCTGCTGACACCATGATCTGGGACTTCCAAACTCCAAAACTGTAAGAAAATAGATTTATGCTGTGTAAGTTACCCAGTTTGTAGTTCTTTGTTATGGCAGCCAGAGTTGATTGATACCCCCTTTTCTGTGCCTCAACTTCCCTTGAGCATACTTCTGTTAGTTTGTACCCCAGAGTTGGAAAACTATTGGGGTTCTTGCTTCCTTCCCACACTGGATAATAGGCACCTAGAGGGTAGTGTGATCTCATGAGCATTCGCTCCCTGTCACCTAGTGCAGTGCTCAACATCAGTATTTGTAGAAGGAAGGACTAGGCAGAAAAATGATCTCATTTGGCATCCCAAGAACCTGTAGTTGCTGCTGACATTTGAGGCCTGAATGAGAGAAACAAACTTTATGAAAATTACTAGGGGGGCCCAGTGCACAAAATTTATGCACATTGAAAGGGGATTAATTAGAGGAAATATTTTAATATTGCTATTTGCCCTTTCTCTATTATAGAAGTGTCAGAGATGAAAGAAAATTAGTAAAATGTATATGAAAATCTTCCTCCTGTAAGAGTCTGGGGTGCACCACGGGACCCAGAGTCAAGTCCCCACCCACCCAAGTGCGCCTCAAAATTGCGCAAGACCCAAACCCAGCCGCCCCCCCCCCCATTGGGCTAGATCAAGACCCAGCCGGTCCTACCCTTGTCAAAGCCCTGCCGGGCGGGGGGGTGCAGCCTCAGGTCCCCAGGCCTGGCGCTGGGGTGTGGGGCGTGGCCTGAGGTCCCCCAGCCCAGGCTGGGGGACGAGTCTTGAGGTCCCCCATCAAGCTCTGCCCGGTGGGGGACGTGGCCTGAGATCCCCTGTCAAGCCCCGCCGGGTGGGGGGCATGGCCTGAGGTCCCCCAGCTCGGGGAGAGGGGAGCAGCCTGAGGTCTCCCAGCCCAGCACTAGGGCAGGGGCTGCGGCCTCAGGTCCCCTGGCCCGGTGCCAGGGCAGGGGGCATGGCCTGAGGTCCCCTGTCAAGCCCTGCTGGGTGGGAGGCATTGCCTGAGGTCCCCTGTGAAGCCCCATGGGGGTGGGGGCGAGAGGGGCACAGCCTCAGGTCCCTGCTGATTGCTCGTTAAGGCTCATTACAGGAACTTGGCCTCTGCTGTGGGTGCAGCCATCTTCTGTTATAGAAACCCCACCTCTGCTGTGGGTGCCGCCATCTTTGTGGTGGAATGATGGTCAATTTGCATATTTCCTATTTATTATATAGGATATTCAGGAATGCAATTTAATTCCATCAAATGTGTACAATGTAGATAATATAGGGCCACCAGAGAAAAATTATGGCTTCCCCATTAGTTATGGCATTGGCTTCTGCCTATGTTCTAAATTTAACTCCTATCATGCTTTACCTTGATCATTTGGCTATAATAAAGATCAAAATTTTGCTACTCCCTCCATCTGCCTCTCTCTTCCACCCCCCTGCTCACCACACACTGCTGTGTCACACCTTCTCACTGGTGCTCATGCTGCCCATCTGGCCTGGAATGCCTCTCCCCACTTCACCCTGATACCTCTTACTTACCTCATAGAACTTTGCTCAGGTTTCATCTCTAAGAATTCTCCCATGACTGATTCAGACTAGATCAAATACTTCTATAGGTTATCTTTACATTCAGTGAGTATAACTATCGTATCATTTACAAACTACATCAAAATTACCTGATTTCAAGGTTGTCTCCCAGTAGACCATACATTTCTTGAAGACAAGGACCTTGTCTCTTCTATTAAAAAAAAAAGTCTTGCTGAAACCGGTTTGGCTCAGTGGATAGAGCGTCGGCCTGCAGACTGAAAGGTCCCAGGTTCGATTCCAGTCAAGGGCATGTACCTTGGTTGCGGGCACATCCCCAGTGGGAGGTGTGCAGGAGGCAGCTGATCTATGTTTCTCTCTCATCGATGTTTCTAACTCTCTATCCCTCTCCCTTCCTCTCTGTGAAATAGCAATAAAATATATATATATATAAAAAAGTCTTTATCTGACAACCTCCTGAATGGGAGATGATATTCTCCATTGATACATCTGATCTGGGGTTGATATCCAAAATTTATTGAGAATTCATAAAACTCAACACAAGAAACAAACAATCCAATTAAAAAATTAGCAGAGGACATACAGATAGCCAATATAGATATGAAAAGATGCTCAACATCACTAATCATCAGAGAAATGCAAATTAAAACTATGATAAGATATCACCTCACACCTTCCAGAATGGTTATCTTCAATAAATCCACAAACAAGTGTTGACAAAGATGTGGAGAAAAGGGAACCCTTGTGCACCGTTAGTGGGAATGCAGATTGGTGCAGCCATTATGGAAATAGTGTGGAGAGTCCTCAAAAATTTAAAAATGGAACCACCTATGACCTAGCAATTCCACTTCTGGATATATATCCAAAGAAACACAAAACACTAATTCAAAAGAATAAATGCATGCCTATGTTCATTGCAGCATTATTCACAATAGCCAAGATATGAAAGCAACCCAAGAGTCCATCAATAGATGAGTGACTAAAAAAGTAGTGGTACATATATACAATGGAATGTTATTCAGCCATAAAAAATAATGAAAATTTACCATTTGTGACCGTCAGTCAGAGAAAAACAAATACCATATGATTTCACAAATGAACAACATTAGCAAACACAATAGAAACATTTATAGGTATAGAAAACAGACTGACAGTTTGTCAGAGGGGAGTGGGAGTGGGAGGCTGGGTGAAAAAGGTGGAGGGATTAAGCCGTTCAAATTGGTAGTCACCAAATAATCACGGGGATGTAAAGTACAGCATAGGGAATGTAGTCAATAATATTGTAATAACTATTGGTGCCAGGTAAGTACCAGAAATATTGGGGGGAACACTCTGCAAAGTATATGATTATCTATCTATTATGCTGTACACTTGAAACTAAGACAAATCAATATTAAATGTAAACAATATAATAATAATTAAAAATAAATAAATTTTTAAAAATCCTTATCCTTGGTGTTTGACACAATGTGTGTTGTATAAGTCACTCAACACAGGATAACTGGCATTATTTTAATAAAACAGTAATAAGTCATGGGAAGGAAAGTTAGGTATCACTTAAATTAGTATGGATTATTTACAAACTAAATAATGTTTACTTTTCAATTTCATTTTTTTCTTCTGCTGATTGCTTCCTAACATAACTTATTTTCAAACTGCTGATCTCTAAGATTGGTAAGAAAAAATAGGAGAAAGAAAAGAGATGGAAGTGGGGAGACCATACTTAGAGAAATTCACACCACCCAAAAAATCAAAGATGAGAATTTTACATGCTTAGATAGCCAAATGTCATCACAGATTCCCTTAGTGCCCTGAGATGAAGCATCCATAGTCCCGAGTCTCTGCAAGAGAGGGACACAAAGCACATCTCCTTCAGTATGGGGATGCACACATTCATTAATGCTCAGTGTTCTTTGAGGATGAACATTTGCACAAAGATCCTTATTAGTATTAGATATGCTCTGTATAATAAGCCCTAGGTGTGGAATTTATGCCATAAATCAAGTAATATGGCCCCAAAGTAGTAAAGCATGCCCTAGCTGGTTTGGCTCAGGAGGCAACCAATCAGTATGTTTCTCTCACATCGATATTCCTCTGTCCTTCCCTCTCTCTCTTCCACTCTCTCTAAAAATCAATGGAAAAATATCCTAGGGTGAGGATTAAAAAACAACAACAACAAGTAGAAAAGCATGTACAATGTACATGTTCAGCATCTACATGAATCATATAATCAACAGTTCCCAAATGCTCATTCCAGACTGAACTATCAATAATCTGAGTTTTAATCCTTTTTGTGCATTCTAGTGTGACTATGGGCACACAGTAAAGCTTTGTGACGCCTATTTAATGCCCTGTTCACTGCTGGAAGATTTCCTTTTTGTGTATGTTAGTTATGTTAAAAAGACCCCATTCTGATGTAATTTCTTTTTCCAGTGAAGGAAAAAGTTGACAGCACCAAGAAATTTCATATATTTCATTTTATGAGCTTTGAAATGCTAGGTTTTGCCATTATGCATCCATTGTTGAGGTAACAACTAGGCTATTATAATGATAATAATTTCTTCTGTTACTTTTCTTCAGTTTGGATGAGAGTCCTCAAGCTCTTTATAAGAGCTACTTTCACTTGTCTAAAACAGGGAAATCTTTATAGGTGACTAGAGGCTCAGTGTGTGAAATTCATGCACTGGCAGGGAGGGGGTCCCTCAGCCCAACCTGTGCCCATTTGAATTCTGGGAGCCCTAGGGGATATCCGACTGACAGCTTAGGCCCACTCCCTGGGCTGGGACATCCGTCAGTTGGACATCCTTAGCTCTGTGGCAGAGGCAGGAGAGGCTCCTGCCAGCACCACTGTGCTGGCCAGCCTTCAGCCCAGCTTCTGGCTGAGCGGCGCCCCCCTGTGGGAGTGCACTGACCACCAGGGGGCAGCTTCTGCATGGAGCATCTTCCCCTCCACCCCCCACCACCACCGTGGTCAGTGTGCATCATAGTGACAGGTCATTCCACCGTTTGGTCAATTTGCATATTACCCTTTTATTATACAGGCAGTCCTCGGGTTACATTGGACTCGAAGTATGTCGTTTCGTGGTTACATCACCATCTCCCATTTATTTATATATATAAAAAAAAAGTTCCGTCATTTCGACGTATGTACATATATGCTTTATGTTTTTTATTATTTATTTACCACAGTAAAGGTCAGGAATTGTTATCTTTCTTTTAAATGTTTTTTACTGTTTCACTTCATTACTGCTGTGTATGTGCTCCATGTGAGAGACGTAGGTGCTTATGTAGGTGGGTTCCGACTTAGCGAAAATCACGTTACGTCGCACCGTAGGAACAGATCTCCAACATAACCTGTACAGGATAACAGTGCTACTTTATGGTAATTGCTTATTTAGTGTCTTTCTCCATCAAATCATAGCTCCATGAAGCCAGAAACTATGTCTGTCTTCTCACACAGCACTTGGCACACGGCAGGTACTCATTGAATATCCTACACAAGGTGGAGGGGTAGGTGTGGAGAAAGGGAGAATGAACATTGTGATATTAATACCGTGAGAGAGAGACGGGGAGAGAGAGACAGAGAGACAGAGAAAGAGAGAGAGGAATGTAGGGAGGAAGAGAATGATAGAGAGCACAAAGTCTAGAAGGCTGTAGAGCAAAGTTTTGTTCTAAGGTAGATAAATCTGGGTTCAAACTACCCAGTTATGTACACATGGTTTTGCTAATACTTAAAACTTATGACCTGAGGGGGGGAAAAGAGGATACCAGTTATTTTTGAAATTCCTTGACCTAAAGAATAAGCATGGCTTATGGGAAGTCAGCTAGAACTAGGAGCTCTCTGGAATTCAGTCTCACTCATTTTGGGTGCAAATGGCACTGTGGGGGAGGGGGTGTATTTTGCACTTACTTATTTCTCAGTATGGTGTGTGGGATGAATGTTGATATTACCACTGGCTATCCTTTATGGAACCCTTACTCTGTCATGTTGAGTTTGGAATTTTACTTGCTTTATGTCTGATCCTCACTAGGGTTTATGGAAAACATTCTTACACCCCTTTTACAGAATGAGAGAACTGAAGTCCAAATTCCACACAGCTATTAAGAGGCAGACTGTGGATTTAAACCCACTCACTTTAAGTGATCCTTGCATACTATGCTATATTGGGGGACACACTGCCTTTTTTAAATACAGCTTGTGAGCTGAACATGTCATTTAACTATTATAAGCACCCGTTTCCTCATCTGTAAAGTAGAAGTGTGAAAATAGTTAACCTTTCAAGTCTGTTTTTCTCTAACATTCTACAAGGCGAACAGAGGCAGGGAGCACACTCCCTGCTGTGGTGGAACTGTCCGAGGTCCTGACAAGCCTGGAGCCAATCCTATCTAATCCTATCTAATAAAAGAGTAATATGCAAATTGACCATCACTCCAACACACAAGATGGCTGCCCCCATGTGGTCAAAGATGGCTGCCCCATGTGGACACAAGATAGCCACCACAAGATGGCCAGCAGGGGAGGACAATTGGGAGGGACCAGGCCTGCAAGGGAGGGCAGTTGGGGGTGATCAAGCCTGCAGGGGAGGGCAGTTAGGGGCAAACAGGCTGGCAGGGGAGCAGTTAGGCATCAATCAGGTTGGCAGGGGAGTGGTTAGGGGGTGATCAGGCTGGCAGGCAGACGTGGTTAGGGGCAATCAGGAAGGCAGATGAGCAGTTGGGAGCCAGCAGTCCTGGATTGTGAGAGGGATGTCTGACTGCCCATTTAGGCCCGATCCTACCGTGCACGAATTTCATGCACCGGGCCTCTAATAAAGCAATAATCAGCTTATCAAAGAAAGAAGCACAAGAAGCCATAAATGCTTCCATTTATAAAAATCTTGCTGTTATTCTCTGGGTCTCTTAAGTAATTAAGCAAGCTATCTTTTACTGCTGAGTGTATGGATTATGTCTGGAACCAAGCCACTGCAAATTAAAGGTGCAGGTAAACTTGCACACCCTCTCCTTGCCCCCTCACCTGAAATAGCCCATGTGTTCTAGCCAAATGAGCAGTAGAACATTTTTACTCTATTTCTTTCCTTTGCCTTGAAATACCAATTCTTTTTCTGGGCCACAGATGTCTGTGAGCCTGATTTTCCAAGCTTAGCCACCTTAAGAACCAAGAACCAGCTCATTAATGTGAAGAGTTCTCTAAGAAAACCAAATAAGTTCCTTTGTGTTAGCCCATTTTCATTGTCTCTGCCATTTACTTACAAGGATATATATCTCGTGTGTGTGTGTGTGTGTGTGTGTGTGTGTGTGTGTGTGTGTGTCAAGGGACATATTTACTGTATAAGCAGTGATATCAATTTCACTTCAAAAAAAAGATGTAGTGGATACAGGGATGTAAAAACATATTAAGATAAGCAACCACCATACTTTTCTCTGTTGGTCATGGCTAGTTACTGAATTTTGTGCCATCATTTCTTATCATTAATTTAACTTATAAAATGACATCTATACTAATAAAAGGGTAATATGCTAATTAGGGCAGACATCTTCCGGATGACCATCCGAACGTCCTTCTGGACAAAGCTGCAGTGTCTGCCTGAGGCTCAGGCAAGCCTCGGATGGCGGCTGCCATGCCCAGCTGTGAGGCCTGAGGCTCAGGCAGCCATGGTGGCCATCAGTGGATGGGGACGGTACTTTCCCCTGATTGGCCAGGTCACCTCCGGCAGAGGGAGGCCAGACTGCAGCTTAGGCTGGGGGCTGAGGCAGAGGCAGTTAGGGGCAATCAGGCCGGCAAGGAGGCAAGGTAGGTGCAATCAGGCCAGCAGGGGGGCAAAGTAGGGGTGATCAGGTTGGCAGGCAGAGTGGTTAGGGGCAATCAGGCAGGCAGACAGAGTGGTTAGGGGTGATCAGGCTGGCAGGCAGAGGGGTTAGGGGTGATCAGGCAGGCAGGTGAGCAATTAGGAGCCAGTGGTCCCGGATTGTGAGAAGGATGTCCGTCTGCTGGTTTAGGCCCAATCCTGGGCCTAAACCAGCAGTCAGACATCCCCCGAGGGGTCCCAGATTGAAGAGTGTGCAGGCCGGGCTGAGATGTCTGCCCTAATTAGCATATTACCCCTCCCCCCCGCCATGCATGAATTTCATGCACTGGGCCTCTAGTTAATAATAAATCTCTGAGGGGGAGGGGGAAGAAATTTTAAAAACTTCTGGTATTTTGAAATTTTTTACTGCATGATGACTTTTTTAAGTTTTAAAAAATAGCAATGCTTAAAAGCATAAGGAGATCATCCCAAACATATTGAAATAGTATATCCTATTGATAATCCTATATAATAAAAGCCTAATGTGCTAAGTGCCTGGCTGTCCAGTCGTCCTTTCAACCAATTAAAGTGTAATATGCTAATGATATGCTAAGGCTGCTCAACTGCTCTCTATGACATGCACTGACCACAAGGGGGCAGACACTCTGTCCGGTAGGTAAGCTTGCTGCTGGGGTCCAGCTGATTGGGACTGAGCGAGATGGGCTGGACATGCCCTGGAGCCCTTCTGCGGTCCCTCCCTAACAGGCCAACCTCCTGCGTCCCTCCCCATCCTGATCATGCACTGGTGGGGTCCCTCAGCCTGGCCTGCACCCTCTTGCAATCCAGGACCCCTCAGGGGATGTGGGAGAGCTGGTTTTTGCCCAATCCTGCAGGCCAGGCCAAGGGACCCCACTGGTGCACAAATTCGTGCACCGGGCCTCTAGTTAATTATAAGCTGAAACAATGTTAATAGGACGTATTGGACCACAGAGAAAGTAAAATTCCAAAAGGAACAAGTGGTAAAATTATGAAGTGATCACTGCTCTTAGTATTAGCTTGAGTACCTCTTTGAATTGTGTGGTCACTCATATATCTGCATACATAAAAATGGTTTTATACTTTCAAATATACATACACATATTTTCATATATGCATGTGTAAGTAAATACATATGACTGAATCTAAGATATTTGTATAGATGTGGGCCAGAGAAGACTCATTTTTCTCCTCCAAATTATCTTCCTGAGTGATTGGCAAGGGGAAAGAGGATCTTCGAAGGGAACATTTGAACATCCTAGGAGCAAGCAATGAATGAGGTTATTACCTATATCAAGGCAAAGAAAAGGTGCAGGGAGCCCAGTATCTGGACTAACGGAGCCCAGCTCCAAGGACTAAGATTGACCTGTGGGAGAGAGGAACATTTCCCCCAAATCATGAACAAATAAACAGGCTCTCGAACTGGGCGGTCTGAAGGAAACAGAAGGTTATTTGGGCTCCTGAAGAGTTGGCAACTTTGGAAATGTTAGAAGCAGCCCCCTAGGCAGGCACAGCATCCTCCCAGGAAGCAGTGGCAGAAATGACTGGCAGGAAATGGAGGGAGCCCAGCATACAGGGTGTATGTCCACAGGCCTGGCCAAGCAGCAGTGAGAAGCTTGTGGAAATGGAATCAATTCCTCAGAAGGCAGCAAGGACCTAGGGAATGAATAAATTTAGCTGTGTTTGGGGAAAATAATACCAACCTCCAAATCAGTTACAATATATTTTTGTCTCATTATTGTTTATATTTATTTAAAATTTAATTTTTAATTATATTAGTAATTCATGATATATGCTTCCTTAGAAAACAGTCAATAATCAGAGAAAGACTAAAATCCCATTTGCATCACTCCCAAACCTGATTCCCTCTCCCTTTTTCCAGAATAATCACAATTTATTCCTGCTTTATTTTTTAAAAAATTTAATAAATCTTTATTGTTCAGATTATTACAATTGTTCCTCTTTTTTCCCCCCATAGCTCCCCTCCACCCAGTTCCCATCCCACCCTCTGCCCTTACCTCCCCCGCCACTGTCCTCATCCATAGGTGTATGATTTTTGTCCAGTCTCTTCCCGCACCCCCCACACCCCTTTCCCCCCAAGAATTGTCAGTCCACTCCCTTTCTATGTCCCTGATTCTATTATATTCACCAGTTTATTCTGTTCATCAGATTTTTTATTCACTTGACTTTTAGATTCACTTGTTGATAGACATGTATTTGTTGTTCATAATTTTTATCTTTATCTTTTTCTTCTTCCTCTTCTTAAAGAATACCTTTCAGCATTTCATATAATACTGGTTTGGCGGTTATGAACTCCTTTAGCTTTTTCTTATCTGTGAAGCTCTTTATCTGACCTTCAATTCTGAATGATAGCTTTGCTGGGTAGAGTAATCTTAGTTGTAGGTTCCTGCTATTCATCACTTTGAATATTTCTTGCCACTCCCATCTGGCCTGCATAGTTTCTGTTGAGAAATCAGCTGACAGTCATATGGGTGCTCCCTTGTGGGTAATTAACTGTTTTTCTCTTGCTGTTTTTAATATTCTCCCTTAGTCTTTGGCTCTTGGCATTTTAATTATGATGTGTCTTGGTGTGGTCCTCTTTGGATTCCTTTTGTTTGGGGTTCTGTGAGCTTCCTGGACTTGTAAGTCTATTTCTTTCACCAGGTGGGGGAAGTTTTCAGTCATTATTTCTTCAAATAGGTTTTCAGTATCTTGCTCTCTCTCTTCTTCTGGCACCCCCATAATTCGGATGTTGGTACACTTGAGGTTGTCCCAGAGGCTCCTTACACTATCTTCAAATTTTTGGATTCTTTTTTCTTTTTTCTTTCCGTCTGAGTGTTTTTTGCTTCTTTGTATTTCAAATCTTTGACTTGATTCTTGCGGTCCTCTAGTCTGCTGTTAGGTCTCTGTATAATATTTTTTATTTCAGTCAGTGTATGTTTAATTTCTAGTTGGTCCTTTTTCATATTGTCGAGGGTCTCGCTAAATTTATCAGCCTTTTCTAGGAAATTCTTGAAAAACCTTATAACCATGGTTTTGAACTCTATATCCAGTTGTTTGCTTTCCTCCATTTCTTTCATTTGTGATCTGTTTCTTTGTCTCCACATTTTCACTGCTTCCCTGAGTTGGTAGAGTGACTTTGTGTGGTAGGTGTCCTATAGGGCACAGTGGGTCAGCCTCCCTAGTTACCTGAGGTGGACACTCTTGGTGCACCCCTTTATGGACTGTGTGCTAAGCCTTGTTGTAGTTAAGTCTTGATTGTTGTTGGTATCACTGGGAGGAATTGACCTCCAGGCCAATTGGCTGTGAGGATCAGCTGTGTCTACACTGGGAGAACTTCTGTGCTGGAGACACTCTTATGAGACAAGACTTGAAAAATTGCAAAAGCCTCTGTGCTCAGCTTGGATGGGGCGGAGTTTCAGGACGGAGCAGACAGCCGTGGTTTCCCATCAGCCCTGCCCTATGAGGCTCCCCGGTCTCAGTGTCCCTCGGTAATCGCTGCAAGCACCTTTTAGAGAAAGCCGCCCTCGAGTTTCACCTGCTGCCAGACAGTCCAGTTTCTCTCTGAATGAGTTAGGTTCCCAGAAACTTGACCGGAACTAGAGTTCAGCGCAGTTGGGAGCTTCTGTCTCCCTCCTGCTTTAGAAAGCCAGCCATGCACTCAGCTGCCTATGCATTCAGCAGTCAGTCCTCTCTGCGTGCGTGTGCCTCTGGACCTCTGCCTTCCGCAGCTCCCGAGTCT
Organism: Plecotus auritus; assembly: GCF_963455305.1. Classification (NCBI taxonomy): domain Eukaryota; kingdom Metazoa; phylum Chordata; class Mammalia; order Chiroptera; family Vespertilionidae; genus Plecotus; species Plecotus auritus. The sequence goes on along the minus strand of NC_137772.1, from coordinate 126,926,733 downwards.
CAGTGTGCTTTCTCTTTTCCTGCCAGTCCAGATTCCCCCCGAATGAGTCTGGTTTCCCAGTGTCTCGCCCGGGACTGGAGTTCAGTGCAGTTGGGAGCTTCTGTCTCCCTTCTGCTTTAGAAAGCCAGCCATGCACTCAGCCCGCCCGTGCACTCAGCCACCCGTGCACACAGCCACCTGTCCTCTCCGCGTGAGAGTCTCCGTACCTCAGCCTTTTGCAGCTCCTCTGAGTCTCAATGTGCTTTCCTCTTTTCTTCTACTTGTAGAATTTCCACTCAGCCAGCTTTCCTGTGGTTCTGGATGATGTCCATTTTGTCTTTTAGTTGTAGTTTTGATATTGTTGAGTGAGGCAGCAGTTTAGGTGTTTACCTATGCCGCCATCTTGGTTCCTCTATTCCTGCTATATTTTAAAAATATATATTTTTATTAATTTCATAGAAGAAGGGAGAGGGGGAAAGATAGAAACATCAATGATGAAAGAGAATCATTGATTGGCCACTTCTTGCATGCCCCTCACTGGGGATCTATCTCACAACCCAAGCATGTGCCCTTGACTGGAATCAAACCTGGGACACTTCAGTCCACAGGCTGATGCTCTATCCACTGAGCCCAACTGGCAAGGGCTATTCCTGCTATATTAAGGAACATTTTTCCAGAAGAAAAAATATTGACTGGAAGTCAATGTAAATACAAGTTGTTGTTGGTTTTTTGTGTAGTTAATCTTTACCCGAGGATATTTTTTTTCCATTGATTTTCAGAAAGAGTGGAAGAGAGAGAGAAATATCAATGTGAAAGACACACATCGATTGGTTGCCTCCTGCACATGCCCTGACAAGGCCCGGGATTGAGCCTGCAACCCAGGTACATTTCCTTGACCACACTTGAACCCGCAACCCTTCAGTAAGTGAGCCGATGCTCTAACCACCTAGCCAAACTGGCTAGAGTGAAAATACAAGTTTTAATATTGCCTTAAAAAAACACACACACATCTGAAACATCAAGAATATAGGCAATGTAAAACAGGCAAAGAAAAAAGAGCTTCAGCTGGGATATTGGGAACATTTACCTGTGCAAGCCCATCCCTATAAGTACAACGTTTCTTAGTGAAGAGAAAATGGAGAGAAAGGTTTGGGCCTAAGTGGAAGAAAGAAAAATCACGTCCCTGAGGTTGTAGCTATATAAGGCAAGCCTCTGCTGATAATGCCTAATCACCTCTTCCAGAAGCTGTTTTAGTCTTTCATATTGATGATGTATGATAATTACAAGGTGAAAGGCTGGTCAGCCTATCATGGGTGGTCTATTAACAGTTTATCAGGGGACTGATATTTAAAGATTTCTATATCCTATATAATAAAGAGGTAACATGCAAATTGACCCTCATGCCCTTGCACAAGATGGCCACCCCCATGTGGTCAAAGATGGCCGTCACAAGATGGCCAGCAGGGGAGGGTAGTTGTGGGCAATCAGGCCAACAGGGGAGGGCAGTTAGGGGTGACCAGGCCTGCAAGGGAGGGCAGTTAGGGGCAACCAGGCAGGCAGGGGAGGGCAGTGGGAGAGACCAGGCCTGCAGGGGAGGGCAGTTGGGGGCAACCAGGCTGGCAGAGGAGGTCAGTTGGGGGGGACCAGGATGGCAGGTGGGGGCAATTGGGAGCCAGCAGGCCAGCAGGGGGGGGCAGTTGGCAGTCGGACATCCCCCAAGGGGTCCCAGATTGGAGATGGTGCAGGCTGGGCTGAGGGACACCCCCCCCCCCCCGCCCCAGTGCACGAATTTCGTGCACTGGACCTCCAGTATATAATAAAATTCCCTGGTTTGAAATGTTTCACAAAACAGATTTTTAAGGCACAGAATCATTAGTCAAGGCCTCCATATGCTTGTTAAGTCCTTCTGCACCTGTCTGAATGGAGCCATGTGATTCTCATTTCATTTAATGAGTCAGGTGCTCTGACTGTTCGGAAATAGCAGTCTGGTAAGTGGGACTTTCATGGCCTAAAAGAGTTAGTGCAACTTCCAGGCAGCTTAGAGTTCAGGAGCAGAGTCCTTGGCACCAGGGCTTTTTGTTCTTGTGACTAGATGGACACACAACTCAGAAAGGATGACTTGACAGTTCCCTGAAGTGCCAGGCAGAGGAGGGGGAGTTCCTTCACATATTCGGAAGGTCAGCCAAAGATGGCTAGATGATACCTATGGCTGGTAAGTCCCAAGTTCATGGAGGCCCCTGCTTTTGCAGCCAACATACTAGGACACGAGGACAATCACATCTGCACTGCACTTTCCTTCCTGTGAGAAAACATGCCATGAGCTCTAGAGAGAGATCACCCGTGCTTCCCCTCAGCTCCAGTGCTCAGGCTACCTTTGTGTCTGAAAAGTGTGAGCAGAGTATTCCTTAGAAGCTGTTTGGCAGCTTGATTATTTTTGGAAGGATTTGTTTAAAGAAATGATTGAGGGTTGGGGGTTATGATGACCACACACCTTGCGGTGAATGGGTCTGTGGCCTACTACCCTGAGCCTCAATTCTGTATTGCCCTGTTGTATGTGGGCATCATGGAGGATTTAGGGAGAAGAGGAATCCCCACTTGGGGAAACCTACAAAGCTGGGGTTCCCTCAAACCCACTCCTAACCATCAGCCTCCAGTCTGAGATTCAGGTCTATCTAGTCAACAACCAGGGAGCCAGGCAGGATGAGGATCTCAGCAAAAGTGCAACCCGGGCCCTGCCCTTGAGGGAGCCAAAGCTATGTCCCTAAACAGGTGGGGATATCCGATTTGTTCACCTGCTGTCACGTGCACACCACACAGGCTTGGCCCATAGCAGGTGCTCAATATTGATGCATTAATACAAGTAGTAAGTATGGCCAGGTGATGGAGGCAGGAAGGGTAAAGAGTATGCATGCATGTGCAGGGCAGAGGTGGAGGGGTCAAGGAGAGTTTAGAGAAGGATTTGCAGAGATAGAATGCAACAGCCTGTGTTTGAGAGCACTGGCTTTGGGATCAGGCAGTGCTTTGGAATCTGTTTTAAACCCTGACTGCCACTTACTAGCTGTGTGACCATGGGAAAATTCCTGAGTATTTCTGAGCCTCAGTTTCCTCATCTGCAAAATGGAATTAATAATACCTTAAGACTTTAACACAGTGCCTGATCCATTCAATAAACAGAGGCAATTACTATTATGTGAAAGAAATGAAAAAAAAAATTGTGTGTTCAGGGAACAAGTAATTTAATAAAGCTGGAGCTGGCCACATGTGTGTCAGCCAAGAGAGAGGAGGCAGGAGGGGCAGGGTCATCTTGTAAGAGCCTTGTAGATCAGAGTGTGGGCTCTGACCTCGGTCCAGAGAGAGCCAGGGAAAGGTTTAACTGGGATAGAGTGAGGGTTGGGCTGACAGCCTGTTAGGTTGGATAGTAGAATAGAGAAGGGAACAAGAGGAGAGAGCCATCTCTACCCATGCATGTTGAAGTGCAAACACAACGGAAACACAGTTATTTGCTGTAGGCTCCTTACATGATTGGAAGAGAGCAAATAAGTGCAAAAATCCTTGCTTTCCAGCCCTTGGTAGTGTCCCAAGATCTGACATACTTTTGATAACTTTGCATATAGACATCTTAACAATAAGGGGCATTTTCATGTGCTAAGTTTAGATTAAATGCATAAAGATTAAGTGCGCAGGAAGCTGGCTTGGAGCTGCATACACTGTGGGCTGCCGTTTAATTGGACTCTTCTCACTCTGATTCTCCCACTTGCTATTAAGAAGATCTAGGAGGACACTTACTATCTAATTCCAAGTTTTCTGCAATCTTCCGAGGTGAATAAAGAAGATGTGGGGACACAAACACTGATCTTGGGTCGGGGGTGGGGAGCACTTTCCAAAACAAGAGTTCACCGCTTACCAGCTCTTTGATCCTAGAGGAGTTAACAGGCCTCTGTTTCTCCATCTGTAAAATAGGAAAAATAGTACCTACCCCATTAGGGCTGTTGTGAGGACTCACAAGAGAAAATGCCCGGGTGCCTGACATTAGGCGAGGCGGTCAATGACGATGATGGTGAGAGAGACCCTAATGCCTAATGCACAACACATCTCTTCCTCTGTCTCTTAAAACATACGTACAAACAAAAAATTAAAAGAATTTTTTCATTCAGGGCCTGCTCTGTGCAAAATTTCAAAATGGGTAAATTTATTTTTGGCTTTCACTACCCTTAACTTTTCTTTTAAAATTGTGATAAAATACATATAGTTAAAATTTACCTTCTTAACCATTTTTAAGTGTACAGCTTAGTAGTGGTGTTAAGTATATTCACATTGTTGTGTAATTAATGTCCAGAGCTTTTTCATCTTGCACAGCTGCAACTGTGTATCCATTAAATACTAGCTTTTGACTCCTTCCCCCACCCTTGGCAACCACCATTCTACTTTCTGTCTCTATGACTTTGACTACTCTCTGTGCCTCATGTAAGTGGAATCATATCATATTTGTCTTTTTTTGTGACAGGCTTATTTAATTTCAAGTAGCAAAATGCCTTCAAGATTCATCCATGTTGTAGTAGATGTCAGAATTTCCTTCCTTTTTAAGGCTGAATAATATTCAATTGTAAGTGTATACCGTATTTTGCTTATTCATTCATGAATCAATGGGCACTTAGCTTGCTTCCACCTTTTGGCTATAGTGAATAATGCTGCCATAAACATGGTGTGCAAATAATTCTCTCTCTGTTTTATGATCCAAGTTTCGGGTGTTTTCACCCTTGCTCAACATCTGTTATCTGGAAAGAAGATCTGAGGAATCTTTAACACCTTGGAGCAGATGTGCTTAATGTGTTAGCACTAAATGAGAGCCTGAATTTTAAAAAGTGGACTAAAGGGAAAAGAACATAAGAAAATGCATATAAAATTGTGGAGTTTCAGGCTGAGGTCCCGGGGTGGGTGCCTAATGGGACACCTCCGAGCTGACTGGGACTTCTCCACCAAGGAAAGCTGGACTCTGTTTCCATTGGACCAGAACTTCCTTATGTGCCAATTCACAACAAAGTCCATTTTAACCATTAAACTCACAGAGGAAATATAAACATCAAGCAAACACTCATCTGTAATCATTTAATTTTTATACTGGGAGGGGAAATCCTTATAATATACTAGAGAGAGCTCATTGGCTCAAATTGTGGCTCACGTCAAACCCCAGGACATTCCTTCACATTGAGCTGTTCCCTTACTCTGGCATCTCACCCAGTTCTAATCCTTCCCTCTTCCTCTGTGGGTTTACCCATCTCTATTATCTTTTCCTTATGACAGGCTCCTGCTCTGCTTTGCTACACCCGTCAATTCATTCTCCTCTCCTAGTTAACCACCATGATTACATTGCTGCCTGGAATACAAATCCTCCTATCGCCAAAGATGTGCAACCTAGGAAGTATGTGTCTTCCTACAGACTTCATGCCCTGTGCGCTCAGAGAAGGCTAATAAGCTGCACAAATTCTTGGTTGCTTGATGAAATCTTGCTCTTCTTTCTTCCGTTATAATGGCACAATCACAGCCTGTCACATTCAGTCCATTGCCAAGACCTGTGTGCTTCCTTTTTGCTTGCCTCTCAGATCCTCCGCCCCCGTCCTCCCCCCCCCCCCGCCCACTCATCTGCTCTACACAGACTGGGGGTGTAGGCTTGCCTGGAAAACAATGGGACGTCGAATCAAGTCATCAAGTCAGGAAGGCAAATAACAGAATTTGAAGCCACAGTCAAGGTTAATTATTGAGTGTTGGGATGGCTGACCAAGAGTGAGTGAGTGATGGTGCGGGACTGGTAAGTAGGGGTGGAGGGTGGCAGAGGAGAGGGATGGGTGCTGGAAGAGTGGACTCACATTCAGGTAATGATGCAAAAATGAAAGAGCAGGAACCAGAGTCCCAAGGAGGAAATGGATAAGCGAATTTAATCCTGTAAATAGCTTTCTGCTGACTGCTCTTAAAAGAATGGGTATATTGCACAGCTATGTTTTGAGGATATTTCCTTTCTGTAAGACTCATGACATTTTAAAAATATCTTCCCCAGACCAGTTAAATACAAGTTTCCGAAGGTGGGACCCAGACTTTAAATGAAAACAGCAATTTTTCAGATGACGTTCAAGTCACCAGAACTGACCACTGTTTCAGCCACTTGGAGGGACATCTCTCCATTCTTCCTCCAGAGAAATCTTTCAGTCTCTTGCTTTAGAGCCCTTCAGGGGCTTTTCTGAATTTGACCTCCATCCCTGGAGCCAGGGCCCAGCCCATCTCAACCTCAGTGGCCTGCAGCTTGCCTTTCTTCTTCCTGTCTCCCTCGCTGCTTTCACTGTGATGCCTTTGGACATGGCAAGGGGTAGCCTGGTTCACGCTGCAGTACAGAGGCCCCAACAGGGACCGGCCCAGGTGCAAGCATGGGAAGGATCCGGCAGGCAGACATGACATCTGAGGGACAGGAGCCAAACCTGAGTGAGGCCCAAAGCAGGGGTTGGAGGGGCCCCGTGAGGCAGGGGTAGTGAGAGTCAGAGGTTCAAGCAGACAGAAAGATCACAGACCAGAGCGGGCTCCCAGCCACGGATGTGTGGTCCCAGAGCCCTCAAAGAACTGATTATCGAGCCTACTTGGGCAATGAGAACCAGGTGGAATGTCAGTCCCGGCCCCAGTCTAGCTCCATCCCCATTCCAATAACAAGGATCTGGAAGTCTGCCACCGCATCCCCTCTCCTAAGGCACAGTCTCTGCCCAGGGAGTACGGCCGCAGCCCGGGGCCGTGCTCTCAGCAGAGCTGACACAGTCCTTGGCTGCCTGACCCTGGAGGGCCCCGGTGGCCAGTGGGTGGGCGAGGCCACCTGTTGCGCAGGCTTTCCTGCCTCATTTCGTGCCTGGCCTGCCTGCTGCTCTGCTGCACCTCCCTTCCTCACGTTTGAGACTCCCTTGCTGACCTGGTTCTTTCTGCATTGGCCCGCTCTCCGGAGGCCTCATCAGTGTCGGGCCCTGACACAGCCCCTCTGGGCACCTGCACCAGTTTGGCATCAGTGACCTGCCACACCCCATTGTCCCATCTGGACTAGATTTGTAACTGTGAGCCCCTTCCCAAGGCATTGCCTCTGCTCCTACTTCCTCCTATATTTGGTCAATTCCAGGGCCTTCTTCCTTGATTCAGACCCCAAAAGAAACCCCCTCCCCCATCTGCATGCTTTGCCTCTGGCCTCATCTAACTTCCTCTTAGGAGCCAATACTGAAAGAAGTTTTAGGGGTAAAGTAGGCAGGTTTAGGGAGTTTTAGGAAAGAGGATGGTCCATGGGGAAGAATACATAGATGGAGACTTGAAGACACCAGGGTGTTTATCTTACTTGTACAGAAGATAAAGAAATGCCACAGGCAGAAATACTTCTGGCCTAAGTGATTAAAACAGCCATAAACCAAGGACAGACGGAGGTAACTCTGGCCTGAGCAATTAAAGTGACCGTAAGTTAGACCAACAGTAGCCCTGACCTGAGCAGCTGGGAGAGCTATAAGATAAGGCACTGGTGACTAATGAGTTTGCCGACCACTGGACTAGACTAAATGTTACTGTATAGTTGGAAGCTGTGAGGATTAGGCAATTGTGGCATATTGTGTGCAAAGAGGTAAAGGGCAGTATATAACCGTGGTCAGCAAACTCATTAGTCAACAGAGCGGCAAACCGTGGCTCGCAAGCCGCGGTTTGCCGACCACTGAGATAAGGCATCTCCGCCAGCACAACTGGGAGAAGACCATGGGATAAATCAAAAAGTGACTCTGACCTAAACAGATAAGATGACCAAACGAGGAAAAGTGCAGATGTGGGGGTTGTGGGAGCTGATCACAGGGCTAAGGTCCCATTTAATGCCTCTAGACAAAGAAAGCAGCGGTCACCCTTCTTAGGGGCCCCTCTGTCCACCAAGAGGGACAGAGTTTTAAGCTTAGAATTTAGAATTAAGGTTTTAGAGGTAGTGTTTGCTTGCAATAAAGTTTCAGTACTTTTCACCATCACCTTTTGTCTGTGGCTTCATTCTTCGAATCCATCTGGACAAGAACCCAGGAAAGAAATCACCCTGCTCAATAAAACAACCCAAATCAATACTTAGAGAGAACCATTTAAAATCAGACTATAGGTAAATACTTAAAGACGTGGACAGATGTTTGTGTGGGTGCTAAGTGAAAACAGCAGATTGCAAGATAGTGTGTTCACCCCAGCTATGGAATGCCTGCACAGGAAGGCCTGCAAGGATCCTCAGCAATATATGAAGGGTGGCTGACATGGGGAGGGAGGTGTTGTGAAATTATGGAAGTTCTTAAATTTTCTTCATTTTGTTTATCTCTATCATCTAATTATTCTGCAGTACATATGCATTGCTTTTTAAATAAAGAAAACAATAAAAACATGTTATTTCTATAAAGAAACCACATAAGGTAACTCCAGGGTTCCTGGTTCTCAGAAGCAAGGCAGAGGTCCAACTGAGAGCACTGACTCTAATGCAAAGTCAAATTAAAAATTAGAGGTTGCATCAAAGCCCAAAGTCTTGGGCCCAAGCCCCTGAGGGCAGGGTAAGAGTTGTTTAAGGCTGTTAACTATTAGCAGCTTGCCTGGGTTTTAATTCCAGCTCACCACTTGATAGCTGTGCAGCCCTGGGCAAGTTGCTTAACCTCTCTGTGCATTGTTTTTCTGATATGAAAAATGGGATAAGATTATTGTATGGATAGTCTCATAGGAATATTTTCAGGATTAAATTAATCTTATTAGGTAACAGTTACTTCAAATGGTGCCTGGGACACAGTAAGTATGCAATCAATGTTAGCTATTTTGGAAGACAAGGCAGGCAGGGCTGGGTCAAGAACCACCTGGACCTCTTAACAGCCTTTGCATTTCTCCTTTTTACCTCCCAGAATTCCCACCCATTCTTTATACTCCATCTTAAATGCCACATCCTTCATTCAAGTCTTTATTTTTTGAGTCTCCAACCAAGAGCAACCCCCAGCATCCATCTGCCACTCCACATCAGGCCCCCAGCCCTGGAGGTACCCTGACTTCTCTGCCAGTTATTCGTGCACTTGGCTTAGTCCCTCTTTGGAATCATATACTGGGAATCTGTGTCGTGCCTTCCATGCTGTGGTACACATTAACTATTTGAGTTGAATTGTGTGGTCTGAAGATGATCCCTTTGCCCTCCAAAAATGCTAACTGAAATCTCCCATCTGGGCACTGTGACGTGCTGAGATTGACTGCTTCATTGGAAGTGTGTTACATAACCTGTTGCTTCATGTGCATAAGAAAGATTAATGGCACACCTAACATTATGATCTTTGGTCACATGTAAAAGCTAAACAGGTTCCCCAGCTGGCATGGCTCAGTGATTAGGATCGATCTATGATCTAGGAGGTAACAGTTCGATTCCCGGTCAGGGCACATGACCTGGTTGCAAGCTCAATCCCCAGTGGGGGGTGTGTGGGAGGCAGTTGATCAATGATTCTCTCTCATCATTGATGTTTCTATCTCTCTCTCCCCTCTTCCTCTCTCTCCCCTCTTCCTTTTTCTCTGAAATCAGTATGATATATATGCATATATCTATAATAATAAAAGCATAATATGCTAATTAGACCAGACAGCTGAATTCTGAATGTCCTTCTGGACGAAGCCACGGCAGCAGAGGCTGAGGCAGAGGCAGTTAGGGGCAGGCAGGCAGAGTGATTAGGGGCAATCAGGCAGGCAGGTGATCGGTTAGGAGCCAGTGGTCCCAGATTTCGAGAGGGTGCAGGCTGGGCTGAAGGACCCACCCTTCCCTCCCCCCACCCCCCCCCCCACCCCCCCCCCCATGCACGAATTTCATGCACCAGGCCTCTAGTACACACACACACACACACACACACACACACACACACACACACATATTTTTAAAAAATAAATAAAAGCTAAACATGTCAAAGAATACCACTATTATCATCTTTGTGATTTCCAAAGTACGTTATAAATAAGACTGCAGGTTGTTTGAGTAAAGCAGTATCTGGCCACAAACTTGCAATGACTGTGGTGGCATCTAAATGCTGAAAGTGATGGCATCGCATTCCTGGCCAATTTTAGTGCAAGAAACTGTGCAAGGCTTGCTGTTGGCCTGTAGTCAGCAGCATTATATTTGGAGACAGAAAATGCTAAACTTGCTAGAGTTTTGTTTTATATTTGCCTCCTACATGTCTTGGCAAATAAACTAGAAATCATTTGTTATTCTCCATGTAGACCATACTTCCTTTTTAAATGCTGTTCTGTTACATTTGCCAGAGAGCTGCAGAATCTTAATTGTAGTACTTACCAAAATCTGTCCCTGGGAAGCCTTAGTGCTGAGTGCCTATTTGCACAGAGCTGTTCGTTAGCCACACACTGAAGTGACAAATCCGACAATGAGAGTTCAGTGTCACACACCTAGCACCTGTTATCTGGGTAGAACAGCATTCCTCACCACCTCCTGCCCCAGGTCCACCGAAAATTGGTCAGCATGTGCTGTTGTTGCTCTGGGCTTAGCATAGATGCTCAATAAATGCTTATTGGATGGGGCTGTCTTGAGGCATATAGTTAATGTAACTTTTTGAAAGGCAAAACCTGGGGCAAAGAGAAATAGTGTCTGCACATAATGGGACAGCGCATTTATGACTTGGGCTAGAGAGGTGGGGAAATGTCAAGTGGGTGAGGAAAATGAGAATGCGATGGGGGTGGTGCAGACCCCGGGATACTGTGCCCTGTCCATGTTCTGTGTGGACAGCTTGAGCCCTATTCTCTAAGGCATTTCTGAGCAGAAGGATGTTGGGGTGATGAGGAGGTAGTAGGCCGTGTCTGCCCTGGCTTTGACCCTGGCCTCTGTTTATCCAGAAGTATTCCTGCTTTTCTCCTTGGTTCTTGGGATTTCCTCTGCCAAGGAAGGAAGTGGGAGGGAGTTAAACATAGATGGATGGATGGATGACTACCAAGTTGGAAAACAAAATTTTAAAATAATGTGGGTCAAAATGGGCAAAGTTATTGGGAACAAGATTGTATTATTTACTGATTCAGAAAGTCTTTCACTTTCCTTTACAATTAAAAAAATATAATAGGGACAATTTTTGAAGAGAAAATGACTTCATTTTGAATCATCTAAAGAGAAGTATTACTATTTGTATTGCATGTGGGGATGAGGAGGGGCGAGTGATAGATGAATGCTCTCTTAAATTTCAGCTCCTAAGACCCAATTCTAGGGAAAGGAAGAGAGGAGGAAGTGTAGACACATGGAGGGAAGATGGGACAGAGTCAAACAAGCCTAACTCCAGCTCCCAGCGCCCTCGAGGCTCCCCACTTCATGGAAGACAGACCCACTCTCACTTCTGGACATCTGGCACCGTAAGTTCTATGGCACCTGCCTGATGGTTCTCTATTTTTTCAAAAAGAACAGAATTACAGAAAGATTGTGGGAACTTAGTTTCCGCAGTCTGGCTGAGCTTGACCTCTTCTCTGGGTTTCCACTAGCAATTGAGTGGGAAACTGCTTTTAGCAGGGCCTACTGCAACACTCTGTAAGTCATTAACTGTAGCTATATTTAAACCTACAAGGATCATTCTCTAAGATTCCAACAATTATTATTGACAAAGAGGCCAGTTCCTCAAAAAATCCTTCAAAAACAATGATTCTAGATCTGGGTGTGGGAATTTGCACTTTCCCCACCCTCCAATGCTGACTTTTCCCTGGGGCTGGGATGGATGCGCCCCCACATTCTTCTTAAGAGTCCCTGCCATTGATTGGAGGGTATTACCAGCAGGCCTGTGATAGATTTTTCATATATTTGGGGGCAGATACAAGATTAGAAACCATTGTAGAAATAAAGTATAAGTTGAGGCCAATGTTTTCCAGTTAGATATTATTAAGGATGCTGGTATATGCTGAATTGTGTACCCCCAAATTCATATGCTAAAGTCCCAAATCCCAGTGCCTGAAAATGTATCTGTAATCAGAGATAAGAGCTTTAAAGATGTGATTAAGTCAAAACAGGAGCGCCAGGGTGGGTCCTAATCCAATATGGCTGGTGTCCCTGTGACAAGAGGAGGAGACACCAGGGGCTCCATACACAGAGGGAAGACCAGGTAGGACAGAACGAGAGGATGGCCACCTAAGAACCGAGGAGAGAGGCCTCGGAGAAACCAACTCTACTGACACCTTGATCTTGGATTTCTGTCTCCTGAATGGTGAGAAAAAAAAGTCTACTGTTAAGTTCCCCAGCCGTGAGTCTCTGTATAGCAGCCCAAGCAAACGAACACAGAGGCTACATCACTTTTGGGCATGTTTATAACGAGATGTCAAACAGACATAACTTCACGGTAGTTATTTGGGAGAGCAGATCAGGGAGTGTTTCAGACATGGTGCAGTGGGCACAGACGGTACACTCTAAGGGGGTCACTGAAGAGTGTGGTGAGAATCTGTCACAAAGGCGTGTACAGGCTGAGGGAACTGAGGAGGGATGGTGTAAACCCAGGGGCCAGCAGCAGGGGGAGGCCATTAGCAGACCTGGACCTGCGGGACAAGGGGAGGGAACAGTGCTGCTGGAGCCCCTGGATAGTGTTGCTGTAGAAGAGAGACAGAAACAGTGGCCCCAAAATGACAGGGCTTGGTGGGAGATAAACAAGCTGCCCACTCTCCTCCTGCCCTCTCCACCTCTGCCAGTGCCTCCCACCGCCTGAACTGAGAGATGATTCAGGGCAAAGAAGGGCAGGGAACAGATGGGGGGAGTGGAGAATGGGCAGCACAGGTGAGCTTGGGAGGCGTGATTGTTTATCTCTCAGTCGATCCTCTGCAGAGACAGCACTCAGGATGCCTCCTCACCCTGGGTTTCTTTGCCTTACACTTCTCGCTCTTCTCACTTTAAATCTCCCTCACCCTCCCTGACTTCAGTGTTTCTTCACTGTGATCATGGCATTTTTTTCTTAGTTGCAGTTTTCTCATTTTTTAAAAAGTAGGAATAATAAATATCTCCCTCATGGGATTGCTATGAAAGCCTCTGGCACAGAGCAGGTCCTCTTAATCTCATTTACTCTTGCCCACTCCCAATCCCCTGCCCCATCTTCTCCATGCTCTTCCTTAAGCCATTGTTAGATCCATGCCAGACTGTCCTGGAGTGGCTTCATCAGCAGCCCAGTCTGCTGGATAAAAACAGGACAAGAAGAGGAAAGAAAGTATAAGAAAGAAGTTTCATAGAGTGGCCAAAATAGAGATAAAATAAAAGTCCATTAAAAAAGAGAAGGAGGCCCGGCCTGTGTGGCTTAGTGGTTGAGCATCAACCTATAAACAAGGAAGTCATGGTTCCATTCCTGGTCAGGGCACATGCTCAGGTTGTGGGCTTGATTCCCATGTGTTGGGTGTGCGGGAGGAGCTGATCAATGATTCTCTCTCATCATTGATGTCTCTCCCCCCTGCCCCTTCATCTCTGAAACCAATAAAAATATATTTTAAAAAAAGGAGAGAAGCAGGTTAAAGGGGAGGAGAAGGTCACAGTAAGAAGAAGATAGGCATAAAGGATCAATAATAAAAAAGAGACCTGTGTTCTCTGGCCCCCTTTCTACCTAAGGTTCAAAATCCCACTTCTGTGGAGTGAGAGATAGACGGATGGATGGGTGCCTGGGTAGATGAATAGCGGATAGGTGATGGGTGCCTGGGTGGGTTAGATAGATGGGTGGATGGGTGGATGGATGGATGGATGGATGCTGGAGGCTTTGGTTTGTGCATACCTGTATATAACTGCTCTATTTCAGTTACAACATTATGATTTGTGAGATGCAGAAAGAATTCTTAAGGATCCTAAGCCAGGCTTGGGAAAGAAATCCTTACAAGGACATCTCGGAACTATTTTGCCAGGTAATTTAGTTGTTAAGAATGGATGCGAGGCCTGGCCTGCATGGCTCAGGGATTGAACCAGGAGGTCATGGTTCAATTCCCGGTCAGGGTATATGCCTGGGTTGTGGGCTCCATCTCCAGTGTGGGGCATGCAGGAAGCAGCTGGTCAATGATTCTCTCTCATCATTGATGTTTCTATCTCTCTCTCCCTGTCCCCTGCTCTCTGAAATCAATAAAAATATATTTTTAAAAAAATGGATGGGTGAGAGAAAGGGGTAATATCTAGAATACAAAAATACAAGGTGAGCCCGGCTATTGTGGCTCAGTGGTTGAGCATCAAGCTATCAACCAGGAAGTCATGGTTCCATTCCCGGTCAGGGCACATGCACAGGTTGTAGGCTCGAGTCCCTCTCATCATTGATGTTTCTATCTCTTCCTCTCCCTTCCTCTCTGAAATAAATAAACAAATATAAGGTGAATTTTAGCTCTTGATTTTCTTCTCTAAATGGTAACCATAAATGAATCACACTCTTGCCTATTCTTTATCTTTTTTAGTTTTTCATCGAGAACGTAAGTATATAAGATGTATATTATGACATAAACTTCAATCAACTTTATACCAGGAATTAGGAAAGCTTTTAAAAGTGTTGGTGGGCCAGAAGAGTGCTTCTTACTCAGCACACTGCTTCCCTCCAGCTATCCCACACAAAGTGGGCAGTGTGTGGTCCAAGAGAATGGGTGCCACAAGGATGCCTCCTGGTACAACCGAAAGAATTAAGTGAATGTCAATTCTGATTAAAACACCAAAATATGACTACTAGTAATAGAAATTAAGCTTAGATCTAGTTTTAACATGTTTAAGATAATGTCACAACACAAATTGTTTTTCCCTGAGAATCTGCCATTGTTAGCCTGTGTTGTATTGCTCGGAGTAAATAGGTCTGCTGAGTACATTTACATGGTAGAGCTTGCTACCATTGGGACTGCAGGACTCTTGGTTGAGTAGGCTGATGAATGAGGTCTCCTAGACCCATCAAGGTAAAGACCATCTTATCTTATATTGTAAATCAGAAGACACCTTAATCAATAAGCCAAATTTATTTGGAGTCCTGTTCATTTCGCTAGCACTAGTGGGCCCAGAGGAAATCTTACTTCTCAAACTCTGGGAACCAGTATGGTGGAAGTCTCCTTTATTTATATGTGTTTCAGCTCTTTGTTTTCCAAATTTGGAATGAGACTTCTGGACCTGAGAAAAAGTCCTGGGTGCTGGGACAGGCCTGAGACCGTATCTCAAGGCCTGGCCTGGTGCCAGCACTGACAACTCTGTCTGGGGCATAGTTTATGGCCTCTCTGGAATGGGGAGTAGTCTTATTTTACCCTATTATTTAAGCAAGCAAACGTTTACAGGAGCCAGAATATCAGGGTTAAATTTTAAACAGCAGTTTTTACCAAGATGGAGGTTAATATGCTTCAACCAGACTTGATCAGAGAGGTCCGACCACCCCATGGGCATCCAAAGCTCTGCCTGTTTTTCTTCCTGTTCCCGTTTCTCAAGGGCAACCCTGGCTCTGCACAAATTCCCTCCAGTAGAAACTAAGTAGTATGTCTTCCACTGACTAGTGTCAATAACTGAAGGACCTTTTCTGAGATTGAATTGGGCACCCTAGATGTTTGAATTAAAGAGGCAAACCACCCTGATTTCAGCTGAAAAGAGTAGTGATTATCAGGGGGAATGAGATACTGTGCTGGAGGTAGCAATGGCTTTGTCAGAGCATCATATAACCCTTTGCCCTCTACACTCCACACAATGTGAAAAATAGGATCAGTGATATGGGAAGCCAGGTGAGACTCAGAAATTTGTTAAAGATCTCCACTGCTGTGTGCTTTCTACTAATTTTCTCTCATTCTCTTCCATTTTGACAGAGAAGTGTGTTTCTTCAGTGCTTCACCTTGGTATCTTGAGATTATTTTAGGGTACATTATTGCTCTGACTTATGTGACTTTCATTGTCCTCTTAAAAGTTTTTAATATTCTGCCCTGGCTGGTCCCTGGCTGGTGCTGGTCAGTGGTTAGAATGTCGACCTGCGCACCGAAGGTTCCAAATTATATTCCTGGTCAAGGGCACATACATGGGTTGCAGGTTTGCTCCCTGCCCCCAACTGGAGCACCTTCAGGAGGCAACCACTCAATGTGCCGCTCTCACATAGATGTTTCTCTCTCTCTTTCTCTCCTTCTTCTCCTCCTTCCCTTCCTCTCTCTCTGAGAAGCAATGGAAAAAATATCTTCAGGTGAGGATTAACAAAATAAAAGAATATTCCTTCTTTCTCTAATTTTCAGAATGCTTAGAGTTATTTTCTTTAAAATTGTTTTCTTCCGATTCTATTACTTTTCAATGTTGCTTTTACTTTTAATTTTTTTAGTTTCTATAGTGCCATCTAACTTTACATTTTTTGTTTTGGTTGTAATAACTTTATCTTTTCTATTTTTGTTCTTAATCTTCCATTGTTTCTACTTTTGTGTTTTAGATTTTTACTTTTCTAGATTTTTTAAATCTCTTTTAGAGTAAATTGTATTTATCCTGTCTCTATTTTATTATTTAAACATTTTTAACTTCTAATCTTGACGTGGTTGAATAAATTCTTTTACTTAAAATGTTTACTTGATCTTTTAAAATACCATGAATTCATCTTAACTTATTAGATTTATTCTCTTATTGAACAACTACCTTCCCTTTTATTCTTTTCTCTAATAGCTTTTTATTTTGTGATTCCTTTTAGGGATCATAGTTTAGAATTTTATTTTGGGGCTCACGAGGACCAGATAGGAGACACTTGGGCCAGATACAAGGCAATAGGGGAGCAGGTGGCATAGGCACCTAGAGGCAGCATGTCCTGCCTAGAAGGTCCAAATAAAAAAACCATGAAGCAAATATCTAGGATAAAAAGCAGGCGTTAATAGTGCTAATTTCTGGGCAGGATTCTAATTTGTTTTTTCTTTTTGGTCATTTATATTTTCACAACGTACTGCTTTTGTATTAATGGGAGAAAAGTAAAAGACAACAGTAAACAAACACTGTGCCAGCCCAACAAACACATCCGCTGGCTGGATACAGCCTCCAGGCCCTAGGGTGTGACCTTCATTTGTTTTCACAATGGCAAGGAACAGCTCACACTGCAAAGAGGAGATGTTGGAGGCCTTGTTCCTTGCTGCAGCCAGCCTCTCTCCCTCTTACTCACGATTCAGCCTTGCAAGGATAGTTCTCCCCAAAGCTTTTGTCAGATCTCAATGCTCCTATCCACAAAATTTCTTCCCAGTGAATCTTAAAAAGCACGTTCTGTATTCCAAATGCATTGCTTCTTCTGAGCAACTGAGTTCTTTTTATTTCACAGATACTGTGAGTCATATTTTCTTCTTTGGGTTGGCAGCTAGAAAGCTGAGAAACAAACAGGTAATCCACTTTTAACCTCTCTTCAAAATTTCAGCATTATTTCACACATGTGCAACCCACATATTTGTTCTTTGATTTCCTCAAGAATTTTTAATTCTGTTTTGTTGATTATATATTATGAGGTATCTTAAATATTCTTTGTAATAATATAATTATTATAAATAAATTGACTAAATGTGTATGATTTGCCTCAGTTTAGCTTCTCGGTCTCATTTCTGTGTAACTTTCCACACCTCTCTTCACCTCCCTACACACACACACACACACACACACACACACACACACACACGCACACGCACACACACACACACACCATACATACATCAGTTTCCGGGGCTACCCAGAATTAACAGTGACACCTGAGTTCACCGTGCACTCTGCATGCCTTTGCCTTTGGTATACCTTCTGCCTGGAGTTGGCTCTTGGCTTGACTTTAGGAATTTGAATCTCCTCCTTGAGAAGCCGTCTTCAATCAGTTTCCCTCTTTCCTGCCTTTCCACTTAAGATGCTCCTGTCTGCTCTCATAGAACCATCTCGAATAGTATGTATCCTAATCATAGTAGTCTTTGCTTCTCTCAATTTTCTGTAAATTCCTTGGTGGCTGAGAATTTTAATTTTTTGAACATTTCCGTTAAGTGCAAGTAAATGCTCTACAGACACTTGCCTGCATTGAAATGAGTGACATAACATAAAATAAAAACCAGGGAGATCACTTTTAGGGGCATAAACCTTTGTTTGGGTGAGTTATTATATTTTTCTTTGTAAATGCTTGATCTAGTCATTTAATCATGCATCCATTCAGTGAATGGCATTATCGAAAACCGCTTGGCTTCCCCTGGAGAGCAAGGCTTCACTTAACTAATATCTGTCCTAATAGATCCATTGGCTTGGTATGGACCAGCCTTATCATCAGCTTTGCAGAGGGATAGTTCAGGTGTCAGATTCTAATAAGTAAAACTCTGCACAAATAAATATTTGACTGTGTAATTTGTATCTTTTCATTTATACAGCACCCAATAAATTTCCTTACCTTCACCATAAAACTCCAGATGTTTCCTTCAAGCGTGATCTTCTTCAGTCTGCCCTGTCTGTAATGACGTCCTCCTGCTCATCCCTGAAGTTTGAAACCTTGAGATAATCTGACATCTTAATCTCCTTGTTTTCTCACTTCCAGCCCAAGGATGGTACCCCTGCCGCACGTCCCACATTGCTCTTTCTCCCTGTCTCCCCTCTCTCTTCTCTAACCCTCTCCACCTGGATGGCAGGAGGCTTCACCAAGCATGCAGCACTACCTCTTCTTCACAGCGCCAGGCCCAGCCTGAGGGCTGACACACTGGTGGAGGGATAGACTGCCTTCAGTGGCTCCGCACAGCATATGCAATAATGTCTGGATTTCTTAGCAAGACGTTAATGATCCTACATAATTACATTCTCACAGCTTCTCCCCAACTGTGCCATTTCACGCACTGGAGTAACCCACGTCAGCTATCTCTGCTTCTCAAATGACATCTACCTGTCAAGGTTCAACATAAAAGTTACCCTTTCCATGCTTCCAGTTGGATGGACATATTTTCCCTCTCCATGACTCTGGTGGATTTTAATTTATAATTTACTTCTCTCCTAAAACCTGCTACATCAATTTTGACTTACAATTTTTTACATTTGAAAACATGCCTAAGTATTGCCTTCCATGCTATAGGGGTTCTCCTTGGTGGCAGGAAGGTACATTATACTTGGTTTCACATCCTCCAGAGCACCTTGCAACCTCATCTCCCTTTAGAAATGTTTATTGAATATAATTAGAGCTTCATAGTAACTGAGAAAACTTGGTTTTCTCTTATTGGTAGTGAGGGCTAGTGGCTGTGAGGTGGGACTCACAAAGATGAATAAAACACAGCCCTCTCTACCAAGAATGACTCTGACTGGAAACTAAGACAATCAGGAAATCTTGTAGGATTGTTAAATAAAAATCATCTGTGACTCCAGACAAGTCGTTTAGCTCCTTGTGTTAGATGACTTATTGGTCAAACATTCCATCTTGAAAAACTTTTCTAAGGAAAATAAAAATTTTAAAACACTCAAAATCCATCAAGATCTTTAATTTATAGGAATAGCCATGGCATAAATAACCCACGTAGAAATGAGGTTGGAATGGTTAACTAGCAAAAGCCCTGGGCCCGGATCATCCAGGGATAAGGTCTGATCATGAAGGCAAGTCTTCAGGTAGCATCAGTCTGGGAGTCCTTTGCTTCCTGTCAAATCCCGGTGGCTTATGTAACTGCCTTAGCACAGCACAGAGATAAGAGCATCCGGGTGCCACCGGCAGCAGGTCTCTTGGCAGACACATTGTGAGAGCATGGTGTACATTTGTCTGGGGAGCCAATTAGGAACAGTAATAACCCAAGTAATAAAATAACAATGCTGTAGTTTAACAATGGAATTTGGAGCAATTGCTCAATTTTTGTCATAATGTGAATGAAAACAGGGTATAGGTGGGGCTAAAAGCAGCGTAGGCCCCAGGCAGGGATGGACAAATTAGAGGGTCTGTATGGGACTAGCATGGAGTAGTCGCCCTCAATAACACCGGACTACAGGATTTGATTTTTTAAAAATTCCTTATTGTATGCAGGGCCGTCTGGTAACTTATTTACCATTTGTTTAAATATGTATAGTGAACCCAGTTCACTTTATAAGCTTTGGTTCAGTCATTTCCAGGTAACACTTCTGCATTGTTTGTAAAATACTGACTTAAAACCATTTTCCTTCAGGTGGTGAAGGGAATGGATCTAAGAAATCAACAAGAGCAGGAGAGGGGGGAGGAAGATGAAGAATATTTCCTGTACACCACTCTTATGCTCATTTCATATGAAAAAAATGGGGGCTCATAGATGTTAAGGTACTTTCCTAAGTAAACAGTAGATGTAGAGTATACTCCAGTAAAGCCCGAGTGGCTTAATTCAAGTGCCAGTGCCCTCTGCATCCCATCCTGCCCACTTCCCAAGGTTCTGGGACCCAGAGTAAGCAGACAATGAATTGTGTCTAATTATGGCCTATGCTTACCTTGTAACACATTCAGTAGCCAAGTAACTTCAGATTCAGGTGCCCGCCCACTAGCAAGGTCAGGGCTGTGTCTGCAGATGAGGTCAGAAGAACCTGACGAGTCTTGGGCAGAAGTAGGGAAGGAGTAGACAGCATACACAGACTGCCAGGTAACAGCCACCCAGACTCCTTCAACCTTCTGATGCTATTGCCCTCAGCTTCATGGCCTTTATGGGGGTGGAAGCCTGCTTTCCACATGCTCCCCACAGAAATTTCTAAGCCTGATGCCTTGGAGCTCTCCGTCTTTAAGTGCTATTTAGGTTGCTAGGATATTAGTTATTTCTATATCTTGAGAATCCATTCAACAAATATTAACTCTACGGCTATCATGTGTTAGGAGCCAGGGATTCCAGATGAATATAAAACAGTCCCTTCCCTCAAGGAATTCCCGTCTGGAGGGTACAGTGAAATAACTGGTAGGAAAGGCGGCTGAAGGAGTGCACGGAGAGCGCAGCGGTGGGCGAGAACTGCTGGAAGGCTCCAGAGGGGTGACATTGAGCTGCATGAGAGAGGGGAACCTCCCAGGTGCAGGGCCGGGTATTCAGACAGAAAATGCCCAGGCACATGAGGAGAATATGAGTGGGGCCAGATGCTTTAGGAAAACTGGTTGGAGCCAAATAATAATTAAGGGTTTTATTTGACTTGCCTTGAGGATGGTGAGAGCCTCTGAAGGTTTCTGAGCAGGAGAGAGATGCAAGCAGATCTGTTTTAAAGTCACCCATAAAGTAGTGTGAAGACCGGCTTAAGGGGAATGAAGCCAAGGCATACATGTTAGAAAACACTGTCACAGCACAGAAGGTGATGACAGTGACCTCAGCTTGGGTGGAGGCAATGAGAAAGGGGCCGGGGTCAGGGGTCGGGGAACAGACTTGAGAGAAGTGCTGGCTGTCGTGTCAGAACAGTGCGCTGCAGAGACTCACCACTATCCTGGGTCACTGGAGACACAGCTTTTCCTTGAAAACATCACTCAGTCTGAGTCAGGTGGGTGGGTATCGTAATCTCTCTATGCCTCATCTGTAAAATGGGCATAATACCATGTATCCAACATGTGTTATGAATGTTAAATATAGCAAGTACAGCATACTGCAAATAGTGAATTCTCAATATATATTGTTTTCACCTTCCCATCATTTTCCTCACTTGAAAATAAGTTTAATACCAATATGCTGGCCGACTCTCATGAGATAATTGGGTTCAGATTTCAATTTAAGATAAAGTTTCTTACTTTTCTGGGGAAGTTTTTATTCTTGTGAGATGTGTGTATTTATTTTACTCTAGTGTCAACATGAAATAGACACTATCCTTCTACAGAAGCTATAGTTAGTGAAGCTTGTTTATAAAGATTTATGTATGAAGCTAAATTAATTCTTGAGAATGGTATTTGTAGTCATTATTTTACTTCATTCTAAGAACAAGTCCAAAGGAACATGTCAAAAATGATGACAATTATTATGCTTTTATAATTTGATTTCTTACATATTCTAATTATATTCTTTCAATTAGCAAACACCCTTGTTCTTCAGCTTCTCCATAGTGAGATGGAACTCACTTCCTCATGCAAAACAGTGTGTAATTTTTATGTAAGATGACATGCTATTAAGTAAAGAAAATGACAATTGTTTTTTCACTAATGACTTAGTAATGATAGAACTTAGGCAAATCACTGAGAAAGCATCTATTTTATAAAGTGTGTTGAAAAGTCACTGTTCATCACTATCAGATTTATCTTATTCAAAGTAAAGATAACTACTTACATTTCAACTTTGGGAATTTATCTAAGACTATAGGCCTGGTGCATGAATTTGGGTGCACTAAAGGCCCAGTGGGGTCCCTTGGCCTGGCCTGTGGGATCGAGCTGAAAATGGCTATCTGACATCCCCAGGGGGGTTCTGGATTGTGAGAGGGCACAGGTGCACAATTGGGGCCGGGGAGGGACGTGGGAGGTTGGTCAGCCGGAGAGGGATCCCAGGAGGGCTCCAGGGCATGTCCGGCCCATCTCGCTCAGTCCCAGTCGGCTGGACCCCAGCAGCAAGCTAACCTACAGGTTGGAGCATCTGCCCCCTGGTGGTCAGTGCACATCATAGCAACTGGTCAACTGGTTGGCTGCCCCTGGTGGTCAGGGCATATCATAGTGAGCCGTTGAGCAGCCTTAGCATGTCATTAGCATATTATGCTTTGAATGGTTGAACGGCCTACCAGACGACTGGACACTTAGCATATTAGGCTTTTATTATATAGGATTTTGATCAGGCAAGGAACAAAAATGGCACATTAAAAGAGGTTTTAAATTATAGTTGGGAAGATCTTATTAGGAGTATGCTTGACAGCTTGTTCAGTTATAACACCAGACAGCACAAATTCAGCTCAATGGTGAGCCCAGGACCATGTGCTTCACACACATCATTTCATGGAACTCAAACGACCGGCTGCCTTGCATCACCAGAATTCTCTTTAGCATGATGTCATACCACCACCTCCCTTGTCCCCAAATTTAATTTTACCACTTCACCATGATACCAGTTCATGGGATAAGGAATTATATACCAGGTTGAAAAAATATTTACAGGAAAGGGAAAAAAATGAGTAATGAAGTCTTGAAAAGTTAGAGGTACTGTGGACGAAAGGGGCCACATACTAACCTGACAAGCTCAGGGGAGGCCTGCATGGCAGTCTTGCAAACTCAGAGACCTAAAGCAACCACAAAGGATGGTCTGAAATTAAACTTTAACTAAACGCAGTTATGGTGGGTGGTTACATCCTAGGTGGGTATCTTCACTGACAAGGTCAACCTTTACCTTAACTGAGCCTGTCTGTCTTTTTGCATCTATGATAACATATCCTTTGAAATGTCTGGGTAACTTGTAACTTCCCTTTTTCCGGACCCCTTGGGGCACAACCTAATGTGCTGGGCGCCAGGACAGATACCACAAATACCTTCATTGTTATCATGTTAATTGTTCCTGCACCCACCTAAGTATGTGCCTATCATTTTACTTTTTATCCAATCCCAGGGGTTCCCCCCTCCACCCCCCACCGCTTTGCTTTATCCTACCTCCTTAATCTATCACCCATGGATTTCATGTAACCCACTTACGTCCCTTTCCTTTGATTGCAATGTATAAATACAGATGTAACCTGCCATTCTCTGGAGCATTATCTCAATTCCTTGAGGTTCTGCTTCCCAGCATATGTCAACAGTTTGGCTCAAATAAACTCACAAAAATTCTTTACAGGTTTCAATGTTTTTTTTACGTTAACAGTACCTAGTCTTTGCAATGAGAGGGGGGTGGCGGGGAGGCTGTGATGAAGAACGAAGAGGCAAATTCGACAGTGCATAAACAATTGGTGAATCTGGTAGAAGGTATATAGGTGCTCATTGTACCGTTCCTCCAACTTCTCTTTACATTTGAAAAATTTCAACGTAAAAAATTGGGGGAAACCCCCTCAAACTAAAAAATATATACTAGTATGTATGTGATGATGAACCATTTTTTTTAATTCTCACCCAAGAATATGTTTTTATTAAAATTGATTTTAGAGAGAGAGGAAAGGGGAGGGTGAGGGAGGGGGGAGAGAAAGAGAAAAAAAAATCAATGTGAGAGAGAAACATCAATTGGCTGCCTCCTGTACTCACCCCAACTGGGGATCGAACCTAAACCTGGGTATGTGCCCTGATCGGGAATCGAACCTCAATTCTTTGGTTTATGGGATGATGCTCCAACCAATTGAGCCTCACTGGCCAGGGCGATGAAGAACTTTTTAAGATTTTATAATAGTTGAAGGACTAATAGAATTTGTCTATGAATACATTAAAAGTCCATAAATAAAGCAAAGTTGACTCCTCCAAAAATTTTTTCTCTTTGTTAATATCATTATGTTAACTTTGTTATGTTAACTTAGTTCCTATTGTTTTTAATGATGAACAGATTTTATTTTATAGTACAGTTTTAGATTTACAGAAAAATTGAGCAGATAATACATAGGGTACCATATACTCCCCCTACTCCCACCCCTCCTACAGTTTTCCTTATTATTAAGATCTTTCATTATT
The DNA here is from genome assembly GCF_963455305.1 of Plecotus auritus. NCBI lineage: Eukaryota > Metazoa > Chordata > Mammalia > Chiroptera > Vespertilionidae > Plecotus > Plecotus auritus. Next base: position 126,902,290 of record NC_137772.1, on the reverse strand, counting down.
GTAGTTACAATTAATAAACTAATACTGAACATTTTCATTAACTAAAGTACACAGTTTACATTAGGGTTCATTTTTGTGTTTTACACATTATGGATTTAAAAAAATATATAATGACACATGTCCACCATTAATATCATACAAAATATTTTCACGGCCCTAAAAATCCTCTGTGCTCTCCCTAGTCACATCTCCCTCCCCTAACCCCTGATGTTTTTAAATTTCTCAACACTTTGCCTTTGCCATTTAGTTGGAATCATACAGTATGAAGCCTTTTCCAACTGGCTTTTCTCACTTAGCATTATGTTGATTTTAAGTTTCTCCATGTCTTTTCATGGCTTGATAGCTCATTCTTTTTATCATTGAATAAAATCTCATTATCTGGATATACCACAGTTTATCCATTAACCTACTAAAGGACATTTTTGTGGCTTCCGGTGTTTGATTATTATAAATAAACATTTGGGTGCAGGTTTTTGTGTGGACAAAAGTTTTCACCTCATTTTGGTAAATACCAAGGAGTGTGATGGCTAGATCATATGGTAAAACCATGCTTAGCTTTGTGAAAAACTGCCCCTTGATTTTCCAAAGTGGCTGTATGTACCATTTTGCATTCCCACTAGCACTGAATGAGCATTTGCTCCACATCATTGCCAGCATTTGGTATTTTATTTTTTGGATTTTAGCCATTCTACCAGGTAAAAGGTATGTTGTGATATTTCATTGTTGTTTTAATTTTCAATTCTCTGACGTATAATGTTGAGCATATGCTTATTTTCCATCTGCATATTGCCATCTCTGCTTTAGCAAGGTGTCTGTTCAGATCTTTTGCTCATTTTAAACTGGGCTGTTTGTTTTCTTGAGATTTGAATGCCTTTTTACAAAATATGGTTCATATCATGAATAGTGGGATTCATGTATTCATTTAATCAGCAACTTTGGCAGAAACTGCATCCCATCCTCCCTTACTGACAGAACCCAGACATTGTTGCACACTAGGTCCACAGCTTAAACTATTTAGTATTTCAGGTTCTCCTGCACTTAGGGGTGGTCAGTATGGCAGGGCCTACCCAATCAAAAGCAAGCAGAAGATGCTGGTTGGGGATTCCTGGAAAGATTGTAAAGGGGAAGACTCAGTTGGCATTTACCTCTTTGATCTTTTGCCCTTTGCCCATCCCCGACCATTTTCCACAATGTGACACAGTTCCCAGAATGGGAGCAGTTATCTTGCGAGGAGAAAGACAAAGTCACAGGTCAAGGACAGTAGAGCCAAAGAGTAGGAGCCTGAGATACATTGACAGCAGGGAAATATTGCAGAAGCCCCAGGGCTGTCTCCAGATTTCTTGTTTTGTGATAAGAAACACCCTCTCTTTGGTAAGCATTTCAGTCAGGTTTCTGCTACAATCAATTCACTCCCTGATTTGGCAACATTTTCAAGCACTAGCTAGCCCCTAACAAGACTACTCTGAGTAACTTTTATTTAAAGGACTGGTTCACATAAGCCCTGTATTTGAAAAATTTTATATTATGGACATAGAAGGATAGAATTATATTTACTACATGTTCAGCACTGTACCAGGCATTATGGAGGGGGAGGACACAGGAATATAAAATAAGGACTGGAAGTTACCATCTCATTAGAGATAAGACTGATCTATATGGAACAGTTCAGGACAGTACCATTAAGGGCCAATAGTGGGTGAACTAAATGTAGCAGCAGTTCATATAAGGCAGGGTCACTGAAGCAGGGAGGAGAAAGGGAAATGTGATTACCAACCCTGAAAACACACTCTGGTATCCTAATACCTTCATATTTTTGAGCTCTAAATCAATGACCTAAATATAGACATGGAAGCTATTCTCTTGGCTAAGTGAAAATAAAATGAAGGAAAGTAATTTCAATTTTAATGCCACTTCAGCAGAAATATGTCATTTTAGTATCAATATTTCAAATACAGAGCACTATAATAATTCACTAAGATCCTGTTTACCTTATTAATTACTAATATATTTCATATTGACATGATATGGAAACGAAGTATATATCATCTTAAAACAGAACACGAGTAAATAAATTACACATAAAGAGGGGTGCACGGCCCTAGCTGGTGTGGCTCAATTGGTTAGGCATTGTCCCTTGTACTGAAAAGTTACTGGTTCAATTCCTGGTCAGGCTACAAGCCTGGGATTGTGGGTTGGATCCCTGGTAGGGTGTGTGCTGAACACTGCCAATTTATGTTTCTGTCACATCACATCATGTTTCTCTTTCACTCCCTTTCCCTTCCTCTCTCTCTGAAAAAAAAAAAAAAAAAGATAAGAGGGGTGCATGATTTTTATTCTGTGTTCTGATGCTGTCAACGTTGCTAAAATTGTTATTAACTGCTATTCTTTTTTTAATTATTTTTTAATTAATTTCTTTATTGATTAAGGTATCACATATTTGTGCTCATCCCCCCATTCCCCTCCCAAACTCCTCCCCACTCATGTCCCCACCCCCTGTTGTCCGTGACCACTGGTTAGGCTTATATGCATGCATACAAGTCCTTTGGTTGATCTCTCCCCCTTACCCCTCCCCTCCCCTACCTTCCCTCTGAGGTTTGACAGTCTGATCGATGCTTCCCTGTCTCCGGGTCTGTTTTTGTTCATCAGTTTATGTTGTTCATTATTTCCCCTAGATGAGTGAGATCATGTGATACTAGAAATACACTTATAAGAACCGAAAATGAGACAAGCAATAATGTTTATGCTGAGAGGCAAATGAATCAGTCTGAAGTGAGTTTCTTTCTGGGCCAACAGTTCTTTTGAGTCCCAATTTCAATGTCAAACAGTTCCTTATGTGTACATGTCAGCAATTATATTTCAGTTCTGGATGGTGGACAAATGATGGTAATGCAGGTCCGACCCTCTTTGGTTTGGTCCTGGGCAACCTGCAGTGACGCACAGCTGCTGACTGCTAGTATGGCAAGGCGTCGTCAGCGTCTTCCATCTCTGGACTGTTTCTCTTCTGTCTTCATGGCTGGAGCAGTCCTGTCAACTCCTCTCTGTTGCAGGAATCCACATGGTGTTAGAGGTGTTTTCTGAAAATATACAAACATATTCTCAACCAAAAGTTAATAAAGGAATCTTTTCTATAAATTTGACTTGGAATCCTTTTTCATTTTTTGCCCAAACGATTTTCCTTTGGCTTGTTTTGACACCAAGTGTGTTTTTCATGGGTGTCTTGTGCTGCTGAGTTAATAAAGGAATAAAGGAATCTTTTAAAAGTTAAAAGTTAATAAAGGAATCTTTTCTATAAATTTGACTTGGAATCCTTTTTCATTTTTTGCCCAAACGATTTTCCTTTGGCTTGTTTTGACACCAAGTGTGTTTTTCATGGGTGTCTTGTGCTGCTGAGCAGTGCACCTTTGGAGGTGGAGGTCCCAGGGTCCGCGGGTCTACAGCTGGGGTAGCAGGATTTTCGCTGGAGTGGCTGATGGGTCGCAGAGCAGTTCCAAGGCCTGTCTGGTTGGTGGTGTTGATGAGTTCCTAAAAAAGGCCGTTCTCCCCTTCAAGATGGCGTGGGCTCCGTGCTGGAGTCCCACTGTCCGGGGAGTGCCCGCAGCGGTGGTAGTCTCTCCTTGTCAAGAAGAGCCTGTCTGCCAGCCCCTGCTGCTCCTGCGCGATTTAACTTTCCCTCACTCACTCACACACACACCACGCACATCCACACACTCTCCTTTCATACCCTCACTCACTCACTTCCTCTTCCTCACCTCTGTCCTGCCAGCTGCCATCCTGTGTACGGTTTCTATTCTTCTTTTTTTTTTTTTAATATATTTTTATTGATTTCAGAGAGGGAGAGGGAGAGAGATAGAAACATTAATGATGAAAATCATTAATCGGCTGCCTCCTGCATGCCTCCTACTGGGGACCTGGGGATCTAGCACTGGGGATTGAGCCCGCAACCTGGGCATGTGCCCTGACCAGAATCAAACAGTGACCTCCTGGTTCATAGGTCTATGTTCAATCACTGAGCCACACCAGCCAGGCTGCTGTTCTTTTTCCTAGCTGGTAGTTGCTGCCTGTTACTAACTGGAAGAGACAAGACAGTTATCACAGGTCTGTAAAGACAAGAGGAAAACACCCTTAATAAGTTTTTCTTGGACTTTTTATTGGGACTGGAACTTCTTTTATATCTGTAAGTTTTTCAATGTAGTGATATTATTCATAAATCAAAAGAATAAAGGCATGCAACGAAAACAAAGATAACATTTCTATTTGATGTCTTTAAACCCCTTTTCTTCAGGACCTGTTTTCTTTCCTTCCTTTTCCTTTCCTTCCTCTTCCTTCTTTTCTTAAGTTTCCGTCTGAGTCATCAAATATCATCTGGCTAGGTTCCATTGCGACGGATTTAGATTGGTAGTTTCAGGGACATCCCATGTTTAATAGATATATTGTGAATTTTCTCACATCCCAGGTGAAGGGAGACTGGAGACAGTATGAATAAAAAGGAAAGAATCTGTAGCGGGAGATGAGAAGATTTTGTGGATAGAATGTTAATAGGCTTGAGAACCCATGACAGGGCTATAATGCTCTCAGGGTTGCCTGACAACATGCAGGTTGAGAGAGCTGTTTCCAGGGGACCCCCCAAACCCAGGTAAGGTTAGGGTATGGGTGGAAACTCAAAGGCACTGCAAGGGGGTGGTACGTCGTAAACAGAGGTGATGTAATAGCCCCTACAATAAACTCGGCCCAAAGTAGACCTACCTCCCACTCTGGAAAGGACATCGGCCAAAACCCCATCCCGCGCCAGGGCGGAGGACGAAGGCAGAGCCACCTTCACCGCAACCCTCCGCCCCTCGGCGCCGAGGCTCCGCGCCCCTGCCGCCTCCCCATTGGCCGAGGGGCTCGCCAATCCTGGTGAAGCGGACTGGTCAGCCGGCCTTGGTTGGCTGAGCCGGGGCTGAGCCCCCCTCCAGATCCGGCCGGGCCCCCCGCCGGGAGGGGGCGTGGCCGCGGCCGTGGCCGGGCCGGAGGCGGCGTCGCTGGCGCCGCTGCGTGCGGTGTAGTGCGGCACGGGGGCGCCGGACAGCCCCGGCGCGGCGGGACCATGGAGCTCGGAGTGCAGCCCCGGCTCCGGCGGCGGCACCGCGGACTGGTGAGTGCGAGCTGCGGCCGCCCGGGTTGCCCGGTCCTGGCCCCTTTCCCGCTTGGCTCCGAGCCGCGCGGCTGCCCCGGGGGATGGCGGGCGCGGGCCGGACGCCGCAGCCCCGCGGCCAAGTGAAGTTGCTGCATCGCGCCGGGCGCGCTCGGGCGGGCGGCGGGCCCACGGCGGGCCGCGGCGCAGCCCCGCGCCTTGCTCGGCAGCCCGGCTGCATCCTTCTAACCGGCTCCTGCGCCGGCCGCGGCTTCCTGCCGTCGCGCCACGGCCCGGCGGCCGTTTTCACGCGCGTCCCCCCGCCCCCCTGGCCCTCCGGCCCTGGCGTTGCCCGGTGCCCGCTACCCGGCTGCAGGTGGCGCTGGGGCCTCCGCTTACGCTCCACGCACGACGCCCGGCTGCCCGCGTCTGGGACCTTCACATCTCTCCCAGTTCCGCGCACCCTCGCCGGCATCTGGCACAACCCCGGGTACCCCCTGCCTCTGGGTCCGGTGCTCTCAATCCCCGCTGTCGCCCTCCCCGCGCCCGGTGCCCCCTTCTCCGGGGCTGCGGGCCCGCGAAGCTCCCGGCCTTAGCAGCCAGGCTTGGCTTTCCGAGCGCAGGGAAGGGGTCGGGCACCGGCGAGGGGCGCGTGGCGGGGCTGGGGAGAGGGCTGCGCTTCCCAGAGCTTCGCCTGCAGGGATCCTCCTCGGGAGACTTTGCTGCGCGGCGGCGGCGGCCGCGGGGGCCGCGGCGCCGGGCTCTCAGCCTCCTCCGCGAGGCAGATTCAGCTGGTGGAAAACCTTTTTCTTTCCGCCTGTGGCACACGGGCAACGGCGATTTCTTGGGCTGGCCTCTGCTAGAGCAGAGTGGAGAGCAGAGTTCTTAATTATTAAGAAACTAGGCTATGGGCGTGGGGATGAATAGGAGCATCTTATTTTCTTACATGCCATTGGGCGGCATAGGGATTCTTTCTTACCTGGAGATTAATTTAAAAAAAACCGCAGTTACTGCCAGCAATAATTTTTGAATTTTTAGAAACAAAATTAAAAGCCAGTTTTGCTTTGAAGCTATCCCAATCAAATGCATAATGGCTATGAAATTTTAATGTAAGATTGGGGTCCATAATTTTAAGGGGAAGGGTCTAGCCATTTGAAATATTTTGCATCTTTACACTTAGGTTTGTCGAGAACTTAAAATGTCTGCTTCTTTATTAAGGCTAAGTTCAAAGTGTTTTAATTGACTTATTTTTCTATTGCCTCTAAGGCAAATTCTATTGAAAGTTGGTTGCTTCTTTTGTATATGCTTTACTCAGCTTTTCTTTTCTGGTTGTGAAACAGTGTAGTGATTCTTCAAAGCTAGTTCTTTTATTTACTTGATAGGTTAAACAAAAGAAAGCTGGGTTTGACCTTTCCCATAGGCAGTTCTTACTGTGTCTGGTCTCCTTCCCAATAGTGTCTGTGTAGTACTCATTTTTTCTTCATTTTTAAAGATCTTAATTTATATTCATGAAAGTTGTGTCTTTTCAGATGTTGAAAGCTCATTAGAATGGAAAGTTTGATTGAGTATATATTTACTGTCTGACCTGTATTCACTGTTCAACAGTGAAAAGAAGCTTGTTCTAGAACTATATACATATAAAAGTTGTTCTTTCACTTCCAGTTGCTGACATGAGTTGCTTTATAGCATTGTTTTATCTGTTTGTTTAAAATTTAGGACCTAATAGCCAGTAATGTGCTACACTATATTTTTTTTAAATCCTGAAAATAAAGTTGGAACACACTTTGCTAAGTGGTCATGCCAACACTGTAGCCTCCTCTCTGTATTCTTACTGTGTCTGTGTAGACATACTTTATACTTACCCTGGGAACCTGCATGTAGCAAATATCCTTTTGGTTATTGGAATGTTTTTATTAAAACAATTGCCATTGTAAGTACTGAGAGAATTTTCTTTTTTCTTTTTTTTTTTTTAAATATATTTTATTGATATTTCACAGAGAGGAAGGGAGAGGGATAGAGAGCTAGAAACATCGCGATCAGCTGCCTCCTGCACACCTCCCACTGGGGATGTGCCCGCAACCAAAGTACATGCCCTTGACCGGAATCGAACCCGGGACCCTTCAGTCCGCAGGCGGATGCTCTATCCACTGAGCCAAACCGGTTTCGGCCCTGAGAGAATTTTCTATACTAGTGGGCCAGTACTAGTGGTCTTCTTTTAGAGTTCCAAGAACTGTCTTTGAAGAAGATTCACAGATTTTTTCCCCCTCATGTGGTGTTATCATTCCTTATATTTTCTTGGGAGTGTCTCCATCCATATGCCATGCAGACCTTCACTTAAATGCTCAGCTTCTTTTTCAATCTTTTTTTTTTCTAGGTACCCTGTATTCCTCTTTAAAGTCAGGTTTTCTTGGGACATGCTCTTGGGAATTTAGAACCAAATGCATTCTTCAGGGCTGTTTATTTATTTTACCCATTACTTAAACTTATGCTTGTGATATAGGAATATTGTATCCCAGTAATACATAAGTAATGCATATTATAAAATAAGTTTAATATCACTTGTGATACATGGACTAAAAAGTCTCAGTTCCCTCTTTCTCTTCTTATTGTTGCCCTAGTCTTGTTTCTTTCTCCAGAGGTAGCCACACTTAATACAGTGGGTGTAGCCTTCTAGAATTTTTTTGGTAACCATTTTTATTCAGAAGCTATTTAGTGATTTCCTGTCAAGTACCAGGCACTAGTTTAATACTGGGGTTGCGGGAGTAAGAGATGAGAGCTTTTAAGATGTTCATAGTCTGTGCAGTGCAGTGAGTGCTGCCATAGAGTCTGTAAGTGGTGAGGGACAGGGGAGCATCACTTGAGTGACCTAATCCATTCATTCACTTGCTTTGTTTATTCAGGAGACTCCGGAGTTTATCATATGTTCTGGGGATGCCGAGATAAACAAGGCAGATACCTCTGTCCACCTAGATGAGCTTTCTGTTCAGCTCTGTACTTGGACAAGATTTAACCATTGACTACAAAGCAGTGTATGCTAAGTGCTCTGAAGGGGGCCAGCCACACGAGCTCGGAGGATGACTCCAGACCCAGCGTAGGGACTATTCAGAGAGATTTGAAAAGCTTCCCAGAGAGGTCTGAGAAAAGGAATTGGTTAGAATCTGGGTAGAGAAGAGTGGACAAAGGATTGTTCATGGTACATTGGAGCAACTGAAAACAAAGTTTAGTTTGGTGGCAAGGATGGGGAAGTGGCAGGAAGGAGACAGGAGAAGTAACTAGTGGGAGCAGCAGCCATTTGCGGGGAAAGAGGATTGCTTTAAGGTGCAATCCTTAAAGGGACAAAGTGTTCAGTTGGCATCTGGACTGGGCAGACATTTGAGAGTTCTTAGCACCATAGTTCCTAAATTATTTTCCGAGGTGCTACAGTGAGCTCACAGGGATAATGCAGGATGTTAAATTGTTGAAGGAAACCCAGCACTGTGTAACATCCGTCCAACCCTGTGGGAACTACTAGTTCAGAGTAGTTAGCAGTTTCTCCAATAGGTTGTACTATGTTCCTTTCGATGATGTTGTCTTTGTAAGCTGGGTTTTCAGTGGTTCCCGTTGCGTGTGTGGGAATCAGTGTGGAACAGGAAATGAAGGCAGTGATACCAGTCTGAGAAATTGTGAGGTGCTCAACACATGTATATATACCATTAGTGAATACTTTATTAAAAATGAAATAAAAACGCTCATTTTTTTATTGTTTAAAGTATTACAAATAGTAGTACATATATCTCCTTTTTTTTCCCCCATTGACCTCCCCCCTCTGGCCTCCCCTACCCCCCATACATGCCTTTACCTGCCCCCGCCCCCAGTGTCTTATATCCATTGGTTATGCTTATATGAAAAACGCTCATTTTTTTCTCTCAATTAAAGTGTCTTTTTTTCCAAATGGGTATTAACTTGTTAGGATATAAATGCTTACGTTATTTGAACTTATGTAATGATTCCATTACTCAGTAGCCATTTCTTTTGCCCTGAGACACTAATGGTGTTCTGGTGTCTAGAACCTCTGCCTTTGTTTGTTTGTTAATGGAGGCTGTTGGGGGAGAGGAGGTTATTCAAGAAGCATTGAGAGTGAGAAAAGGAGTGATGTAGAATGTGATTGAGGAACTCTTGTGTGTGAACGATAGGTAGGACAGTAGGTTCCCAAACTGAGCCTAAGAAGGATGGAGCCATATAAATGGTGTCTTGGAAGCCATGGTCCAGGAGAACCTCAGTAAGGAGGGATGTTAACAGTCAGGAGGTCATTAGTAATATAGATGATGGCAATGGCAGCACAGTGATGGGGATTAGAGCGAGATGTCCAGTTTGTAAGAGGGTTTAATAGTGAAGTGGGGCCAGTGCGTGTGAACAATTCAAGAAGTGTGGTGGTGGTGCTGTAGGAAGTTGGGTTAAGGGGAACTTTTTATTTATATTTTTTAAATGGAGGGATTTGGGCATATTAAAGAATCCAAAGGGAGAGGATGTTCTATCCAATGGAATAGTGCTTTCAAAGTTTCCGTTGGGGTTAGTCCTAGAATATAATTACTGATTTTGGCAAGAAGAGTCTCAGGGGAGCCTTATGGCTGCGAATTAAAGAGTGAATGGTGTTCATCTGTAATACTTTCAACAATAAAGATAAATTTTTAAAAAAGTGAATGGCTTCAGGGAGTGTGTGTGTGTGTGTGTGTGTGTGTGTGTGTGTAGCCAGCCAGGCAGTTTTTTCTAAAACTTGTTAATTTTTTTTATAATGACTTTATTTTCTTATTAAAAGTTAGTTTTAAAGATGTATATTTCCTTCCTTTTTCAGGGCAGGCATGCTTTTCTTGGGACTGGCTGGTCCTTCTGAGAGTAGGGTCCTCTGGGCATGGCCTTGCCTTTTTCTAGGTCCTGGTGTCCTTTGGAGGTGTATCTGTGACTCCTTGTTGGCTGTCCTGTTCTTTGTTCTGTTCTCACCTTAGGCCAGTTTTGTTGGTTTGTTTTTCTATCAGAGCCGGTCCTCATATCTTAATAGATGTCTTTAGATTAGAATATTTTCCCACACTCAGGTTTTACTCTTACTCTCTGGAGCCAGCCCTGTTCTGTTTCTTCTTCCCTGGACCTGTGTCTCTTTTCTTTGAGGTGAGCTCTTTTGTTCACTTTTTTTTTTCTTTAAATTTTAAACATTCCAAATATCCAGGGCATTTTCTCATGTTACTAGGCCTTGACTCTCAGCTCAGCATCTGGGATCATTTCTCAATTCTTTACTTGTGAAATTTTTCCTTGGGCCTGTTCTTAGGGTGCCCTCTGATTTCTTGGAACAATGGTCTTGAAATTGATCTAAAGATATCTTTTGTTGTTATTGTATTCTTGAACTTTTTCAGTGTTTTATGTATTTTAACTTTTTTTATTTCTTTTAGTTTTTACTTTATGTTTCTTTTTAGTCGTTCTTGAGTACTTCCTTTTTCTACAATTGACAGCCATGTTGGATTTTTAAATGTTGTGCTTAGTGCATGTTGGAGATTTTATTGCCATGCTGCAGCAGTGCCATTTTAGTTTCGCTCACAGCAGCCTCTCATTGAGTGCTGTTATCCACTTTGTGCACATGAACTGTTCAGTGAAATTATATTGTAATATAAAATATGGGTGTGATTGTGAACTAGAATCCAGGTGGCCATATTTTATCAGTTAAATGGATGAAATGGTATGTTCTTTGCACGTAGTCGATCCCCAACAAATATTTTTTCATTGAATATGTTGTATGTGTTGATTCATGAACATATAATAAGTCCAACACTATCACTACTATATAATTTAGGAAGTGGTCTGAGTCATTTTGCCCTACTAATATCAGTTACTTTTTTCAGCTGTCCAAATATGTATGTGACACATTTGTTTTTGTTTTTTGACTGTTTTATTATGTAATCCTGTGTTAGGGTATTACCTTGGCGTTTCGGTTCTGAATTGGCTTTGTAACTCTTTGCTGGGCCATATTCTTTCCTCAGTTTAGAATTAATGCTTATGGAGAGACTCATGGATTTAAATTGCTCCTTGTGGTACATGGAAGAAACAGTGTCTAAACACAAGGAGAAAAGTATCTAGTCCAATTTGATGGATGACATTAACCAGAGAAAGAGCAACTTATACTTACGTTGTCCATTCTGAGAGAGGCTGTTACATAGCTGAGAGTGAGGAGGAACATACTTTCCATTCTTCAAAAGTAAGATCTTAATTTATTTGGGGGAATTGTAATACATTTCGTTCTGTAATCAACCCTGTAGAATTTAAAGCATATCTTGGTTCTTGGTTTTCCATAGTATTTGTCCCCCCCCCCTTTTTTTAACATCTTTTAGAATTAATTATCCTGTTTTTTTTTATTTAAAAATCAGAAATATACAGAAATGCTCAAATTTCCCAGTCACCTCTTCAGATTTTAATTGTACACTTGCAAACACCATTGTTCCCAAAGGTGTTACCAAAATGTGAATCATTCTTTGAGATTTCCCAGGGAGGAAGATTATTAAGATGTATTCCTTTTTAAAAGTTGGCATTATAATTTTGAATGGTTACAAGGCTTATCAGTGATAATGAAGTTTGTACCTGAGCCTGAGCCATAATTAAATTTTTCATAGCTTCTGTGCTGTTTGTTCATTGTGTTACATAGGCTAATTAAACACGTCTTCCATTTCTGACACGGCCAGTTCCCTCTATACTTAACTCTTTTAAAAAAATTATGGAAACAACAAAACCTCAGGACATCATTTGAAAAAATTGTATAGGGATTAGACATTAGAGGGTTTAGAACAGAAAATTTCTTTTAAGCTACATTTATGGTTACATAGTCTTGCTAGACAGGAATTTAGAAATTGGTGGTTTCATTTCTTAGACTACTTGGTTTCCAATGATTATTATATTTCATTGAGATGAAATATATTGCCATGCATTTTAACATTCAGATTGGTTCTTTCTCTTTTGGACACCAATATAACTTAGATCAACTGTGTATCAGTGACAGTTACAAATAGTTTTGCTTAGGTGGAATATGTACTTTCTCCAAATTTTTATATTCCAGTTGCTTATGATTTTATTGAACACAAACAGTGAAGGCTTATATCTCGTCCTTCATTAAATAAAGATTTGAATTAGTTTATGGAAATACTCATAATAATAAAGCTGAATATAAATAATGAGAATCAAAATCATACGGGGATTAGGAATTAAAAGAATAAACTTGTACTTTCAATGACGCTGCAGCCTGTCAGGTCAGTGTTTTACATGTAGTGGGCTAACTTTATTAAATTAAAGATTCTAGTGACTTAGCACAAGAAACATCTATTTCTCACCCACATTGAAGTTCAGTGTTGGGGTTCTGGTGGGGTGATCTTCCACAGGGTCCTTCAGGTAGTCAGGCTATTTTTTAACCTTGTGAATCAACCTCCTATAGGAAGGGGGAACCTGCCCAGGTGACCTGGTGGGTAGGGAAAGAGAGCAAAGTCCTGTTTTTTGTTGCTAATTTTCACCCAAGGATATTTTTCCATTGATTTTTTAGAGAGAATGGAAAGGATGGGGAAGAGATACACAGAGAGAAACATCGATGTGAAAGAAACACACTGATTGTTGCCTCCCACACACACCCGGATTGGGGCTGGGATCGGGCCTGCAAACCAGGCATGTGCCCTTGACTAGAATCGAACCTGGGATCCTTCAGTCTGTGGGCTGATGCTCTATCCACTGAGCCAAACTGGCCAGGGCCTGTGAGAGGTTCTATGGGCCACTGGCTGTACCCAGACATGGTCTCACTTAACTTACTTTAGGCTAAAAAATGTAGTCTAGCTGTGAAACCCGGAGAAGAGAGCGTATGGATAACAGGTACATAACCAGTCTGCCACAGGCTGATAGGAACTTGGCCGAATGTCCCGATGGCCAAACTGAAAGGGACTCTGCATTGTCATTTTCACCAACATCCATAACAAACACACTAGTTTCTATTCCTTAATATGTTCTATGACTTCACATTTGGGGCTTCTATTGGGTTACATTGAAAACTGTAGTGGGTGATGTGCTCAGTGACATTATTACAACACCTAGAACAGTGGTCCTAATAAGACTGATTATTGTAATGTCCTGATATGAAGTTAAATACATCTTAAAAATTATCTGCAGAGGGTCAAACTAGCACTGTTTATGTACTTTCTTGTGACAAGAATTGCATATTCTTCAGCCATTCAGGAATATAATTAATATCAAATGGATTTTTTGGTAAAAGATATATAAAAGCTAGCTAGTTTGAATTACTTTTTTCTGATGAACTTGGAGTGCTGGTATTTTATGTTGCCAGTTAAAGGTAGCTTTGAGACTAGGAACAGAGACGTGATTGATTAATTCAGTTAATGTACTGTGTGCCAAGCTTGTTCTAGAACAAGGGCTGGTGAACTTCTAGAACAAGGCCTGTGGCCACATCTTGACTTTTGCATGATTTTATAAAGAAAATTGTGTTGGAACACAGAATGCCCATTCATTCATATATTGTCTGTGGCTGCCTTCCTACTGCAAGGCATCACTGAGTAGAGTTAAATGGTTGGGTCAGGGACTGTCTAACCTGCAAAGTATAAAATAGTTATTTGACCCTTCATAGAAAAAAATCCTGACCTGTGCTCTAGATGGTGAATTTCAGCCTTTTCTTATGGAGATCACATTCTAGTGGGGGAGAAAGATGATAAATAAACAACATTAATATATGTCATATGTTGTAATGGCTATAAAGAAAATAGAGCAATCAAGGGAAGAGAATGCCAGGGACTGCTATTTTTGACAAGTGTGGGCAGGGAAGGCATTTCTGAGGTGACATTTGAGTAGCAGTGTGAGTAAAGGTGAAGGAGAGCCAGTCAGGCAAATATTTTGGGAAAGAGCCTTTATGGGGGAAGGAACAGCAAGTGCAAAGGCCTTTGGGGTATAAGGAGGACAATATGAGTGTGTGTGTGTGTGTGATCATCCTATATAATAAAAGAGAAACATATAAATTGACTGTACCTCCTTTATGCCCACCAGCCAATCAGGAGTGAGTATGCAAATTAACCCAACAAAGATGGCGGGTTAATTTGCATACACAGGTGCCAGGTGGAGAGCAGAGCGGGAGAGCCAGTGGAGAGTGGAGTGGCTTGGGGCACTTGGCTCCCCAAGCCGCCAGATGGAGAGCAGAGAGGGAGAGCTGGCGGCTTGGAGGACTTGGCACAGCGGGAGGCCGTGGGATGGAGACAGAGCAGGAAGGGAAAACCAAGAGTGCGGGGAGCACCAAGAGTGCGGGGAGCACCAGGAATGCTGGGAATCGTAGTTCTGGTAGACACTAGAGCAAAGTGAGCCTGGAGCAAGTTACTATTGCAGTGGGGGATGGAGGGAAAGCAAAGGTGAGAGACATAAGCAAAATCAGAGTGTCTAGGAAAAATTAAAGGGAAGATATCCTAAAACTTCCAGGAAACCTCCACCAATGAAGCAAAGAAAAATAAATTCCTCTATTATTCTGTGAGCAACAAACCAAACTGGGTTGGGGTCTCAGACAATTCACTCATATGGTTGCAAAGACAGACAGAAACTCCTGGATTGGAGAGGGCTCCCCTGAGGGCTCCCAGATTGGAGATGGTGCAGATCGGGCTGAGGGACCCACCCCCATGCACGAATCTTTATGCACCGGGCCCCTAGTAGAGTAATAAAGGGCCAGGCCATGTAGGGCCCCATAGACTGTAGTGGCACTTTGCATTTTATTTTGAGATGGAAAGCCATTGCAAGGTTTTGAGCAGAGAAATGACTTATCCTTTGATTTAGATTTTAAAAGGATCAACAGGAATGCTGGGTAGAGAATAGATTAGAGACACCAAGAGTAGAAGGAACACGTGTCCACATGCTTGGCAGTACTAGATGTTGAGGATATCAAGATGAATCAAATGGTTCCTGTGTTCGAGGGGCTAACAGTGTACTAGCTGAGAATACAAGCAAAAAGATCACTGTGGTATTCTGTGACCAGTGGAAAAGCAAAAGGTGCCTTGGGCCCTAACTGGTTTGGCTCAGTGGATAGAGCGTCAGCCTGTGGACTGAAGGATCCCAGGTTGAATTCTGGTCAAGGGCACATGCTCGGGTTGCAGGCTTGATTCCCAGTAGGGGCCGTGCAGGAGGCAGCCAATCAATGATCCCCTCTCATCATTGATGTTTCTATCTCACTCTCCCTTCCTATCTGAAATCAATAAAAAAAAATACATTTTTTTTTATAAAAAAGGTGCCTTGGGATTGCACAGGAGGATGCCTGATCTAAACTGGCATGTGAGCCTGACCCAAGAAAATGGAGGACCCTAATCTATACCTGGCCATTCTATACCTGAGCTTTGGGATTCTTAGTAGGACCACATAAACGGACACTCTGCCTAATCATCAAAGATTCTACCACAGAGGAGAGGTACAGTGGATTTCAGATTATAATGAGTGCTCTCTGGAGCATTGTGGGAGAATGGTTCTAAGATGGCATCAAGGCCCAATGGGATACAGGGTAGGGGGCACTGAAGGGGTGGGGGTGATGCCCTCTTGCCAGAGAGGAGGATCAAGGTAACTTTGGTATGGATAAATAAGTACCATTCGGCTGTAGAAAGTCTCAGTAATTTGTCCATAGAATATATTGCAGAGCATTACTGACTTTTCCCAGGAGCCAAGCAGCATAAATTAGTTGTAAAATGTATCTCTGAGGAATTAAAACAAATTGATCTGTCTGGAATTATTGGCTATGATCCAGTTAGAGTATGGAGGAAATCTGTAAAGTGATTTTTTATTTTTGAGAGGTGATATTAAGCCATTTTGGATAATAATTAGTGCCATTTTTATTAGTGTAGAGAGTATTTTATTGGTTATTCACCTTTCTGTTTTCTATAATAGAGTGTCTAGATCATCCAAAAGTAATTTTAGTGATTATAATACAGGCTTTAAAAGAAATAGATACATTCATAATCATAGAGGGAGTTTTTTTTACACTATCTTTGTAACTGATGGAATGAAATTTAGTAAGTATATATATGATTTGAACAACACAATTAATGAACTTGCTATGCCTATCTAGACATTGCCCCTAACCACCACAGAATATACATTCTTTACCAATGTTGGTTGACTTTACCCAGCTTTCTGGGCAAAAGCAAGTCTCAGTATATTTCAGAGGATTGAAAGCAAACAGAATAGTGTTCTCTTAAGTTAACTAAATCAATAGCAAAATGAAATTAGCAAATCTTTTCTGAATAACCATGGGTCATAGAAGATATAATACAGTGGGAATTCAAAAAATTGAGAAAGTTTCATCAGAGTTAATATAAAAATATTGTATATCAAATTTGTGGGGTATAGTTAAAGTCATACTGAGAGGAAAGTTTATAGCTTTAAATGTATGTTAGGAAAAAAGAAAGACTGAAAAAAATTCAGTGATCTGAGCATCTATCTCACAAAGACAGGAAAAACGACAACAACACCCCAGCAAACTAATCCCAGAGGGAGTACATGGACATTATAAAAGGAGAAGTTAATAAAATAGAAAAAAAAAACCACACTAGAGAACATCTACAATGCTAGCTTTTGAAAAGACCAATGACATAAATAAATTTGGTGAGGTAAATAAGTTTCAAAAACTCGTATGTACAAGTAACCAAAATTAGGAATGAAAAAGGGAACATCACATGAGACCCTACCAGTATTAAACGTATGGTTCTTTTTTCTTCCTTTTTATGGGGTAGTGTTTACATATCTTATCTTTTTTATATTGGTGTATTTGCTCCTTTTTTCTTTGATAGAATTTGTGTGTGCTTTGTTTACTTCAGTATTTTTTATTGTGGTAAAAATAAGTAATATAAAATTGACCATATTAACCACTTTAAGTGTACTGTTCTGTGGTATTAAGTACATTTACATTGTTGTACAACCACCACCACATTCTTCTCCAGAACTTTTTCATCTTCCAATACTGAAATTCTATATCACTGAATAATAACTCTCCAGCCCAGTGACTGACAACCATTATTATACTTTCTGTTATGAATTTGACTAGTATTCTAGTTATCTCAAAAAATGGATTCAGTTTTTTAAGAACTAGGATTTTTATTAATTTGATCTGTTCTCTATAAACATTAATTCCTGCTTGTATCTAAATTGCTAACTTTTTCTTTTGGTTTACTCTGTTCTCTTTCTGGCTTTTTGAGTTAGGAATATAATTCAGGTATTTACTTAAAAAATGATATGAGTGTTTAGAGCTCTGAATTTTTTTCTGATTATTACTTAAAACTATTCTAGGGACTCCGATATGTAACATTTTCATTATTCCGACTTTTTATAAATTTTGTGATTTGTGTACATATTCCCTTTCATTAAAGAGTTTTAATTTTTAGCTGGAAAGACTTTTGTATTTAATTTCTAGTGTTTTTTTTTTAATTTTGTAAATTTTATTGATATTGGTACAGAAAAGTCTACCGATCAGAAATATAGAGCTTGGTGAAATTTCACAAAATGCATTTACCTGTGAAACTAGCACCCAGAAATTACAGTGTCCCCTATGAGTCATGATCACCCCACTCTCAAAGGGCAACTTATGTGGACTTCTAACATTGATGAGTTTTGCCCAATTTTGAATTTAGATCATTATTACATATGGTTTTGTGTTTAGATCTTTTGTTCAACAATTTTGTTAAATTCATCCATGTTGTTGCAAGTACTCATGTCATTCATTCTTTTTGCTGTATAATATTTCATTGGGTGATTATACAGTTCTTTTGTATAATCTCTCCTTTGGTGGGTATTTATATTGTTTCCAATGTTTTTATTTATAGTTTTTTTCCCATTGTAATTAGAGGATATTGGTTGCAACATTTCTGTTTTATATTAATGATTTCTTTGTGCCTTAATATAGAATATTTTTTAATGTTTGTTCATTATTAGAGTATAGTGTTCAATATATGTTCAAAAAACCTTATTAGTTATATTTATGTCTTTACTTAATCCTCCTCCCCCCCCCCTCGAATTCTCATGCTGAGTGGTGTGTGTGTCTTATTTATAGTGAATTTCTATTTATTTATTCTTGGATTGGCTATAGTTTCCATTATTTGGTTTATAGATATTAACTTATTTTTCATTGTGAAATAGAGCTTTTAGCATTTGTCTGTTGAGTACTGTTTGCTTAAATTTTATTTTGTCTGGTATGATTGCAACCTAATTGTTCCATTTGCGTGATAAGTATTTATTCATCCCTTTATTTTTAGCCTTTTTGAATCAGAGTGCATTTTAAGTATGTCCTATATATACTGCATAGAGTTGGACTTTGCTCTCTAAGCAAGTTTGAAAATCTTTAAATAGGCAAGTTAAGTTCATTCACATTGTTATATCTGATATGTTTGTTTTCTCTTCTGTCATTTTAGAATTACTATCTGTATTATACTTACTATGCTTATTATTAGGTGTGTTTTACTTGAGTTAAAAAATACTTCTTTTGAAATGTAGGAAGGACTAAATTTTTCAGTGATTACATTTCCCTTATATACCTTCGTTAGCGCCTTTAATCCTCTTCCCACTTTTAAACCTATCCTTTTAATATCAGCAACTGTCCTTTGGTTCTCACCTATTACTCATACAATACTCACTGATTTTGTTTTCTCTTTTCTCTATTCCTGTTATTTTAGTTGTATTTTTCTGCCTTGTCAGAATATGTTTACATACTGTTCTTTTTCCATAAGCCTAGTCTTGTTTTTAATTCTGCAATTAAATACATAAACCGCTTACTTATTCATTAGCCCTTTTGCTTAAATTTTTTCAGTCATCCAGTGCTTAAATGGAATTAATGCCCTCATGCATCTATTGAAGGTAGCGGATTAACATCTTTCCTATGCATCTAGAATTATATCACTTGTGTATCCTTGGGAAAACTGAGGAAATAGTTATTCAGATAATTTTCTGTGTTTGTAATTCAGATACTGAGCTGAGTTGAGAAAGGTGATTAGAATCCTTAGGAAGGGTGAATGTGTAAGTGTTTTTAGAGTGCCTGCTTATTCAAGTATTTTTTTTTATGGCTTTGATAGCTTGAAGATATAAAATCCTTGTTTTCACTTTTCTAAGTTTCTTAAAAATGATTTTCTACTTTTGTCTTGCTATTTATTTTAATTCTCACGAGGATATGTTTACTGATTTTTCTTTTTTAATTTTTATTTTTAGAGAGACAGAAAGGGAGAGAGAGAGGGAGAGACTGAGGAAAACATTCATTAGCTGCCTCTTACACGTTCCCCAACTAGGACCAAACCTGCAACCTAGGCATGTGCCCCCACTGGGAATCGAACCTGTGGGTTTTGGTGTATGGGATAATGCTCCAACCAACTGAGCCACACTCGTCAGGACTGTATGTTGTTTTACTAAGTTGATGCCAGTCTGATTCTCTGTTCTTGTAAGTTATTTCATCTTTTAGCCTGGAGGCCTGAGGATCTTTTCTGTATTATTAAAGTCTTATAGTCTTTATAAGTTTGTATTCTTTTTTTTTTAAATATTCTGTTGCTTTTTTACAGAGAGGAAGGGAGAGGGATAGAGAGTTAGAAACATCAATGAGAGAGAAACATCAATCAGCTGCCTCCTTCACACCTCCTACTGGGGATTTGCCCCCAACCAAGGTACATGCCCTTGACTGGAATCGAACCTGGGACCTTTCTTTTTTTTTTTTTTTAATTTCTTTATTGATTAAGGTATTACGTATGTGTCCTTATTCCCCCATTACCCCCCACCTCCCATTCATGCCCCCACCCCCCTGTTGTCTGTGTCCATTGATTAGGCTTATATGCATGCATATAAGTCCTTTGGTTGATCTCTCCCCCTTACCCCCACTGTCCCCTACCTTCCCTGAGGTTTGACGTTCTGATTGATGTTTCTCTGTCTCTGGATCTATTTTTGTTCATCAGTTTATGTTGTTCATTCTATTCCACAAATGAGTGAGATCATGTGATATTTATCTTTCTTTGCCTGGCTTATTTCACTTAGCATAATGCTCTCCATCTCCATCCATGTTGTTGCAAATGGTAAGAACTCCTTATTTTTTACCGCAGTATTCTATTGTATAGATGTACCACAGCTTTTTAATCCACTCATCTGCTGATGGACACTTAGGCTGTTTCCAAATCTTGGCTATGGTGAATTGTGCTGCTATGAACATAGGGGTGCATGTATCCTTTCTGATTGGTGTTTCTGATTTCTTGGGATATATTCCTAGAAGTGGGATCACTGGGTCAAATGGGAGTTCCATTTTTAGTTTTTTGAGGAAACTCCATACTGTTCTCCACAGTGGCTGCACCAGTCTGCATTCCCACCAGCAGTGCACGAAGGTTCCTTTTTCTCCGCATCCTCTCCAGCACTTGTCATTTGTTGACTTGTTGATAATAGCCATTCTGACAGGTGTGAGATGGTACCGCATTGTTGTTTTGATTTGCATCTCTCTGATGATTAGTGACTTTGAGCAGGTTTTCATATGTCTCTTGGCCTTCCTTCTGTCTTCTTTCGAAAAGTGTCTATTTAGATCAGTTGCTCATTTTTTGATTGTGTTGTTTATCTTCTTTTTGTTAAGCTGCATGAGTTCCCTGTAAATGTAGGAGATTAAACCCTTATCGTTGATATCATAGGCAAATATGTTCTCCCATGCAGTGGGCTTTCTTGTTGTTTTGTTGATGATTTCCTTTGCTGTGCAAAAGCTTTTTATTTTGATGTAATCCCATTTGTTTATTTTCTCTTTAGTTTCCATTGCCCTAGGAGCAGTATCAGTGAAGAAATTGCTTCGGCATATGTCAGAGATTTTTCTGCCAATGGATTCCTCTAGTTTTTTTATGGTTTCCTGTCATATGTTTAAGTCCTTGATCCATTTTGATTTTATTTTTGTGTATGGTGTAAGTTGGTGGTCTAGTTTCATTTTTTTGCATGTATCTGTCCAATTTTCCCAACACCATTTATTGAAGGGACTGTCTTGACTCCATTGTATGTTCATGCCTCCTTTGTCAAATATTAATTGAGCATAGTGATTTGGATCAATTTCTGGGTTCTCTGTTCTATTCCATTGATCTATATGTCTGTTCTTGTGCCAATACCAGGCAGTTTTGAGAACAGTGGTTTTGTAATACAGCTTGATATCTGGTATTGAGATCCCACCTACTTTGTTCTTCTTTCTCAGGATTGCTGTGGCTATTCTGGGTCTTTTTTTATTCCAGATGAATTTTTGGAAAGTGCATTCTAGGTCTGTGAAATATGTCATTGGTATTTTAATGGGAAGTGCATTGAATTTATAGATTGATTTGGGTAGTATGGACATTTTGATGATGTTGATTCTACCAATCCATGAACATGGTATGTTCTCCATCTGTTTACATCTTCCTCTATCTCTCTTTTCAGTGTCATGTAGTTTTCCGCGTATAGGTCTTTTACCTCCTTAGTTAAGTTTATTCCTAGGTATCTTAATTTTTTTGGTGTGATGGTAAATTGGATTGCTTTTGTAGTCTCTCTTTCTGTAAGTTCACTATTGGTGTATAGAAATGCCATAGATTTCTTTGCATTAATTTTGTATCCTGCTATATTGCCGAATTCATTTCTTAAGTCTGATAATTTTTTGATGGAGTCTTTAGGGTTTTCTATGTAAAGTATCATGTCATCTGCCAATAAGGACAGCTTTACTTCCTCTTTTCCAATTTGGATGCCTTTTATTTCTTCTTCCTGTCTAATTGCAATGGCTAGTACTTCCAGTACTATGTCAAACAGGAGTGGTGAGAGTGGGCATCCCTGTCTTGTTCCTGTTCTTAGGGGAAATGGTTTTAGTTTTTGCCCATTGAGTATGATGTTGGCTGTGGGTTTTTCATATATGGCTTTTATTATGTTTAGGTATGATCCTTCTATTCCCATCTTGCTGAGAGTTTTCATCAGCAAGGGTGTTGGATTTTGTCAAATGCTTTTTCTGCATCAATTGATATGTCTGTGACTTTTATCTCTCAATTTGTTTATGTGATGTATCACATTTATTGACTTGCGGATATTGTACCATCCTTGTATCCCCAGGATAAATCCTACTTGGTCATGGTGTATGATCTGTCTGATGTAGTGCTGGATCCGATTTGCTAGAATTTTGTTGAGGATTTTGGCATCTATGTTCATGAGGGATATTGGCCTGTAATTCTCTTTCATTGTGTTATCTTTATCTGGTTTTGGTATTAGGGTGATGTTGGCTTCATCGAAGGAGCTTGGAAGTGTTCCTTCCTCTTGAATTTTTTGGAATAGTCTGAGGAGGATAGGTTTTAGTTCTTCCTTGAATGTTTGGTAAAACTCCCCTGAAGCCGTTTGGCCCCGGGCTTTTGTTTGCTGGAAGCTTTTTGATGACTGCTTCAATTTGTTCCATAGTTATCAGCCTATTGAGATTTTTAGTATCTTCCTGAGTAAGTTTTGGAAGGTTGTATTTTTCTAGGAATGTGTCCATTTCCTCCAGGTTTTCTAGTTTGTTAGAATAGAGTTGTTCATAGTATCCTATCTAATAAAAGAGTAATATGCAAATTAACCATCACTCTGCTACACCCACAAGCCACGCCCACCAGCCAATTAGGAGCGAATATGCAAATAAACCCAACCAAGATGGCTACAGCCACAGAGAGTAGGAGGGGGGCTTGGGTTTCCCCAGCAATGGAGGAAGCCAAGCTTTCCACCTGCCCTTGCCTGCCTAGGCCTCCACTCAAGGCTACAAAGTTTCAATGATAGAAGATACATAAACCAAAACAGAAACGGCGGCAGCCACGGAGCTGGAAAGAGCAGGAGGCTAGGGTTGCCCTCGGCGATGGAGGAAGCCAAGCTTTCCGCACACCCTGGCTGGCCCAGGCCTTGGTTAAGGCTACAAAGTTTCAATTATACAAGATACATAAATGCCCCCAAAAATGGCTGCCGCCACGGAGCAAGCAGAAGGCTTGGCTCCACTCCAGGCTTACAAAGTTTCCATTGTAGAAGATAAATAAACCCCAGATACCAGGGCCTCCGCTTGAGTCTCCAGGGGGCATGGCTGGCCTGCAAACCACCACAGGCCCCTCGCCCATGCCGCCCCACGCCCCAAGGGAACCCCCACCCTGATGCGGGACACCCTTCAGGGTAAACCAGCTGGCCCCCACCCGTGCACCAGACTTCAATCCTATCTACTAAAAGAGTAATATGCGGATTGACCATCACTCCAACACACAAGATGGCTGCCCCCATGTGGTCAAAGATCCTGCCCCAGGTGAATACAAGATGGCCACCACAAGATGTCCAGCAAGGGAGGGCAGTTGGGAGGGACCAGGCCTGCAAGGGAGGGCAGTTGTGGGTAATCAGGCCAGCAGGGGAGTGCAGTTGGGGGGGACCCAGGCCTGCAGGGGGAGCAGTTGGGGGGGGGACCAGGCCTGCAGGGGAGGGCAGTTAGGGGAAAACAGGCTGGCAGGGGAGTGGTTAGGGGGTGATCAGGCTGGTAGGCAGAAGTGGTTAGGGGCAATCAGGAAGGCAGGCAGGTGAGCATTTGGGAGCCAGCAGTCCTGGATTGTGAGAGGGATCGGTGGGATCGGGCCTAAACGAGCAGTCGGACATCCCTCAAGGGGTTCCAGATTGGAGAGGGTGCAGGCTGGGCTGAGGGACTCCCCCCCTCCCCACCGTGCACGAATTTCGTGCGCCGGGCCTCTAGTTTTTTTTAATAATCCTTTGTATTTCTGTGGGGTCTGTTGTTATCTCTCCTCTTTCATTTCTGAATTTTTTTATTTGGGTTCTCTTTCTTTGCTTCTTGGTGAGCCTGGCTAGAGGTTCATCAATTTTGTTTATCTTTTTAAAGAAACAGCTCTTGGTTTCATTGATATTTTGTATTCTTTTTTTGGTCTCTATGTCATTCATTTCTGCCCTGATCTTTATTATTTCCTTCCTTCCGCTCACTGTGGGCTTTTCTTGTTGCTCTCTTTCTAATTCTTTGAGTTGTTGAGTTAGATGATTTATTATCATTTTTTTCTTGTTTTTTAAGGTAGGCCTGTAGAGCTATAAACTTCCCTCTCAGCATTGCTTTCATTGTGTCCCATAGTATTTGCATTGTTGTGTTTTTATTGTCATTAGCCTCCAGGATGTTTGTAATTTCTTCTTTGATCTCATTGATAATCCAATCATTGTTTAATAGCATGCTATTCAGCTTCCAAGTGTTTGAATTTTTTGGAATCTTTTTATCATAATTTATTTCTAATATTATGCCATTGTGGTCTGAGAAAATGCTTGATATGATTTCAATCTTTTTGAATTTGGGAAGACTTTGTGACCCAATATGTGGTCTATTTTTGAAAATGTTCCATGTGCACTTGAGAAGAACGTATATTCCGTGGCTTTGGGGTGAAATGCTCTGAAGATGTCAATTAGGTCCATCTGATATAGTGAGTCATTTAGGATTGCTGTTTCTTTGCTGATTTTTTGTCCAGAGGATTTATCCAGTGATGTCAGTGGTGTATTAAAGTCCCCTACTATGATTGTATTGTTGTCGATCTCTTCCTTGATATCTTCCAGGAGTTTTGTTATGTATTTGGATGCTCCTGCATTGGGTGCATATATGTTTATCAGGTTATATCCTCTTGTTGTATCGATCACTTTAGTATTATGAAGTGGCCTTCCTTATCTCTTGTTATGGCCTTTACTTTGAGGTCTATTTTGTCAGAAATAAGTACTGCTACCCCAGCTTTTTTTTCATTTCCATTTGCCTGAAAGATGTTTTTCCATCCCTTCACTGTTAATCTGTATGAGTCCCTTTTTCTGAGGTGGGTCTCTTGTAGACAGCATATATATGGGTCATGTTTTTTTATCCATTCATCCACTCGATGTCTTTTGATTGGAGCATTCAGTCCATTTACATTTAAAGTTATTATTGAAAGGTACTTGTTTGTAGCCATTTTTATTTTTTGTGCCTGTGTTCCTTCTTACCTTTTTATTTCTTCTTTTTACAGCATTCCCTTTAGCATTTCTTGCATTGCTGGCTTGGTAGTGATAAACTCCCGTAGCATTTTTTTGTTTTGTTTGTGAAGCTCCTTATTTCCCCTTCAATTTTGAATGAAAACCTTGCTGGATAGAGTATTCTTGGATTCAGTCCCTTGGTTTGCATCACTTTGTAAGTTTCCCTCCATTCTTTTCTGGCCTGATGTGTTTCTGTTGAGAAATCATTTGATAATCTAATGGGAGCTCCCTTGTATGTAACTTTCTGTCTTTGTCTTGCAGCCTTTAAGATTCTCTCCTTGTCCTCAATATTTCCCATCGTAATTATGATGTGTCTTTGTGTGGGTCTTTTCGGGTTCATCCTGTTTGGGACTTTCTGTTCTTGTGTGACTTTTTTCTTTGCCACATCAGAGAAGTTTTCTGACATTATTTCTTCAAATAGTTCTTCTCTAACCCTTGTTCCTCTTCCTGTTGTTCTGGCACCCCTATTATTCATATGTTGCTTCTTTTCATGTTGTCCCATAGCTCCCTTAGGCTCTCCTCCTGTCTTTTAATTTTTTCTCCAGTTGCAATTCAGTTTGGCTGTGTTTTGCTTTCCTGTCTTCTAGTTCACTAATTTGGTCCTCCACTTCTCCTAGTCTACTGTTGAAACTTTCCATGATGCTTTTTATTGCAGCTATATCACTCTTCATTTCTTCTTGATTCTTCCATAAGTTGTTGATTTTTATCATCCATTTCTTCTTGATTTTTATATAAGGTGTTGATTTTTTCTTCCATCCGGTTTATGAACTCTGTGACCCTTATTCTGAATTCTTTTTCTGACATATTGCATGCCTCTTTCACTTAGCTGCTTTTCTGGCTATTCCTCCTTTTCTTTCCTTTGGGGGTATCTTTGTCTACCCATTTTTGGTCTCACCGACTGATCTAGATGTCAGCTGTGCAGGGGCTGCTTCTCAGTCGGCAGCAGCTCCTCTGGTGCTCTTCGCAGCAGTGGTGCCTCCTCTGGCTGGTGGGGGAGGCTGTTCGTGTAGCTGCTGTTTCTTGGATGGGGGTGGGCTGATTATGAGGTTGCTGCTCTTTGGATGGGGATGGGTTGCTCGTGTCCGCTGCTCCTTGGACGGGGGCCAGCTGCTCACGTGGCTGCTGCTCCTTGGCCAGGGGCAGACTGCTCGCGTGGCTGCTGCTCCTCAGACAGGGTGGACTGCTCGCGTGGCTGCTGTTCTTTAGATGGGGGCTGGCTGCGTGCTGCTGCTGTTCCTAAGATGGGACGGGCTGCTCGTGATGCCGCTGCTCCTTGGACAGGGGCAGGTTGCTTGCAGGGCTGCTGCTCCTTGTACGGGTGTGGGTTGCTCGTGCAGCTGCTTCTTCTCGGACGGGGGGCGGTCTGCTCATGCGGCTGCTGCTCCTCGCGTGGGAGTGAGCTGCTCGTGCTGTTGATGCTCCTTGAACAGGGACGGGCCGCTCACCCGGCTCCTTCTCGTCGGACAGGTGCAGGCTGCGTGTGGGTGCTGCTCATCGGACCAGTGCCGACTGCACAGGGCTGCTGCTCCTTGGACGTGGGCAGTCTGCTTATGTGGCTGCTGCTCCTCAGATGCGGGGAGGCTGCTCGTGTGGTGGCTGCTCCTCAGAAGGGGGTGGGCTGCTCACACAGCTGCTGCTCCTCGGATGGGGGCAGGCGCGAACCTGGGACATTTCAATCTGCAGGTTGACTCTCCACTGAGCCAAACTGGTTAGGGCATATAAGTTTGTATCCTTATACTCTATTCCTGGTAAGTTTTCCCCAGCTGGCTCTTTAAATGTATAGTTTAAATTTTCTTTTATTTCCAGAAAGTTTTCTTGGATTACTTTTTTAAATAATATCCCACTGTTTTGAGTATGTTCTTCCAGAGTCTTGTATATATGCGCCTTGGAGTAAGTTTATCCACATATATGAATGGTTGACCTTCTTTGACTGTCTTCTAAAAGTCATTTCCCTTTCTCCTGCTTACTTCTTATCTTTTCCTTTTTGGTTGTTTTCTTGCTCTTCCTCAATGCCTTTTATTAAATTTTCATTTATTAAATTTATTCTCCTTTGGGCACCTTTTTACTTAATCTTGACTGTGGCCTAAGCCATCAGTAAGACATCCCCTGAGGGCTTCCGGACTGTGAGAGGGGGCAGGCTGGGCTGAGGGACCCCCCTTTCCCCCAGTGCACGAATTTTCAGGCACCAGGCCTCTAGTTGATAAATATAACTCAAGGACAATATAGCTCTTTGGGTTTCAAATTGTAAGAGGTCCTGAACAAAAATTTGAGAATTGTTGCTTCATAAAGCAGCAGTTCACCTGTGGAGTGTTTATAAAGCTGGTGCCTGTGTCCAAGGCCCAGAAATTGTGATTTAATTGGTCTGGGGGTGTTGCATAGGCTTTGAAAATTTAAAACAATCTCTAGATGATTGTAACTCAGTAGTTCCCAAATTTGCACAAAAGAATCACCTGGGGAACCTACATTTCATTTTTGGTGATTTCTGTTATGTAGAAAAACAGTGGCTTTTTTCCCCTTTTTATTGAATTTATTGGGGTGACACTGGTTAACAAAATTATATAGGTTTCAGGTGCACAATTCTACAGCACATTATCTGTACACTGTATTGTGTGTTCACCACCCCAAGTCAAGTCTCCGTCCATCGATGTGAGAGAGAAACATCAATTGTACTCCTCTCATACCTGCCCTGACCAGGAATTGAACTGCAACCTTTTGGTGTATGGGATGATGCTCCAAACCCCCTAGCCACACGACCAGGGCTGGGGTTATTTTTTGAATGTTAAACTAATATTTAGTCTCTGAAAACAAAAAGATAGGAACTATATTAAAATACAAAAGTAAATAAAATATTCAAGCTAGAGAAGGGGAAGGATGGTGGTGATTCGTTATAAGCAAGTTATTTAATTATAATATTTTTAAAATCTTTTTTTTGAGTAATTTTGCATGGTAGACAAAAATTCAATTACTTTAATATTTCATTGAGCATATATGTGAATAGTCTGGTTCCAGACATGTTAAATTGAAGTGCCAAGGATGGGAAATAAGGTTGAAAATAATTGTTCTTGCCCTAGCTGGTTTGGCTCAGTGGATTCAGCGTCCGTCTGCAGACTGAAGGGTCCCAGGTTCGATTCCAGACAAGAGCACGTGTCTGGGTTGCAGGCTCGATCCTCAGTATGGGGCGTGCAGGAGGCAGCTGATCAGTGATTCTCTCATCATTGATGTTTCTATCTCTTTCTCCCTCTCCCTTCCTCTCTGAAATCAATAAAAATATATTAAAAAAAAAAGAAAATAATGGTTCTCTTTTACTGAGGAGACATTTATATTTTGGGTTCTGCAGCTATAACAAAATCTCACATACATTGTCACCTTGACAATTTTACCATTGTTATTTTTTTGCCTCTGTGAATTCCTGAAAGAAAAAAAGGAAAGAAAAACAGGATTTTCTTTGCACCCCTCCCCCCAACTCCCGACCCCTATGGACGTGATATTATATTCATCTATATATATCTGTACACACACACACACACACACACACACATACATATACCTTTGTGATGACCCGTTTCCACTTGGAGATGGAATTTCTAATGATTACTGTGAACACTGATTATGTATGGGCATCAAAAATAAGTGAATTGCCAAAGGAAATGAATGAATGAGTCCAGAAAAAATGAAACTTGAGTCATGCTGAAAAACAGATACTTTCTAGAATGGCTGTATTTCTGAAACCTTGATGCTGAAAATTGGAGATGCCTGCTTTTCCAGTAATTTTTTACTGTGTTTTTGCCTTTCTAATACAAAAATTTCACTTAAAAATAACCTCTTAAACCTTTCCTTTTAGAAGGGTATTCGGATAGACTCATGAGTATGAATGTGTCCAAAAATTGGCTTTCATGGTTTTCCCCCCTCAGAAGTTCTGTAGCATAACGTAGTTTAAAAATATGTGTCGTTTTCCATTTCCATCAGGAACGTCTGAAAGAATCTTAATGAATAGTACGACACTTACAATGGGCTCTGTATAAAACCAGCCAAGCATTAGGTCCATATTATTTTGTAGGCCCAATTAGCATTCAAATTTCTAATTTCTGAAGTGTTGGATTTCATATATTGTGTTTTGGTGCTTGTTAATCCCCCATACCTCTCAAATCTAGTGTCAGTCTTAAATTATTTCTGGTAAATTTTGAATTCTTTTTCTTCTTTCCTTTTCAAAGATTATGTTTTGCAGGCATTGGTTGTTGATGAAATGAGGAACCCTTAACCCTTATCTGGATAGATGGAATGTAATTTCTGTACCTAAATTGAGTAGAATTTGATTTATTCTAGTATTCTCATTAAAGTATTAAAATAAATAATAATATTTAGCAAATTTTATTTAAATTTAAGTTCCCAGAATTTCTGAAGTGATAGGGATATGAACAGTTAACTAGTTTGAGTTGACCATAGTAATTTTATCTAAATGTTCGTTCCCTAGCCCCTAAAAGCAGACACAATAAATGCTGTATCTCCTAAGGTTATATTTTATTTATTTTTACTCAGATTTTTAAATTGATTTTTACAGAGAGAAGAAAAGAGGGAGAAAGAGAAAAAAACATGGATGCAAGAGAGAAACATCAGTTGGCTGCCTCTTGCATGTCCACCTCACTGGGGAATGAGCCTGCAACCCGGGCATGCACC
Organism: Plecotus auritus; assembly: GCF_963455305.1. NCBI lineage: Eukaryota > Metazoa > Chordata > Mammalia > Chiroptera > Vespertilionidae > Plecotus > Plecotus auritus. The sequence goes on along the minus strand of NC_137772.1, from coordinate 126,872,493 downwards.
CCAATGGGGAACTGAACCGGCAACCTTTTGGTGTACAGGATGATGCCCAACCAACTGAGCTACACTGGCCAGGGCCTAAAGTTATATTTTAAGACTGTCTCTCTGGTTATAGATTATTGGAGTTAAGTCTAGAATAGTTTTATAACTTTATGTCATTAATATATTCTTGCTGTTGTATATAAATTGCTTCAATTTTCTTAATTTGCTGTTTTTCCTTTTTGATGAGATTTCCTGTATGTATATGTAGGTATGTATTTAATAGGCTTTTTGCTCCGAGTTTAACTTTTGCTGATGATTGCTACTTTTGGAAGGAAAATAGGGATAAACTTCACAAATTCCTATTTTGGTAGAAGGAAGCAATAGGAAATGGGTTAGCTGTACATGTCAGAAAAGTTCAGAGAGTAACCATGAGTGACTTGTCAAGTTTCAGACAAGTCAGGAAGAGAAATCAGTTGGAAGCCTTCTACTCTTGTTCCAACCAGAGCCACTCCCTTCTAGCTGCTTGGAGTTCCAATGAAAATTTTATTAAAAAAAAAAAAGTTACAAAACCACTGCTTTGTGGGTAAGGGGTCTCAAGTTACCTCAATGGAAGACAATTAGAACCACTTGGCTTTTGCTTTTAATAGTTGTCTCCTAGAGATTTTTTCCTTGATAATCATTTGCTACAAACTAGGCTTGCTATCAAAAGAACAGAAGAGGCCATTTGCCATACAAAGTAGTCCCTTCTTATCCTAGGGGGATGCATTCTGAGACCCCTAAAGGATATCTGAAATCTTATATATACTATGTTTTTTCTTACACATACATACCTATGATAAAGTTTATACATTAGGCACAGTAAGAGATTAACAACAATCCTATCTAATAAAAGAGTAATATGCAAATTGACCATCACTCCAACACACAAGATGGCCACCCCCACGTGGACACAAGATAGCTGCCGCAAGATGGCTGGCAGGGGAGGGCAGTTAGGGGCAACCAGGCCAGCAGGGGAGGGCAGTTAGGGGTGACCAGGCTGGCAGAGGAGGGCAGTTAGGGGCGACCAGGCTGGCAAGGGAGGGCAGTTAGGGGCAACCAGGCTGGCAGGGGAGGACAGCTAGGGGCGACCAGGCCGGCAGGGGAGGACAGGGGCAATCGGGCCGGCAGGGGAGTGCAGTTAGACATCAATTAGGCTGGCAGGGGAGTGGTTAGGGGGTGATCTGGCTGGCAGGCAGAAGTGGTTAAGGGCAATCAGGAAGGCAGGCAGGCAAGCGGTTGGGAGCCAACAGTCCTGGATTGTGAGAGGGATGTCTGAATGCACGTTTAGGCCCGATCCCGGTGGGATCGGGCCTAAACGGGCAGTTGGACATCCCTTGAGGGGTCCCAGATTGGAGAGGGTGCAGGCTGGGCTGAGGGACACCTCCCCCCCCCCCCCCCCCCCCCCGTGCATGAATTTCGTGCACTGGGCCTCTAGTAACTAATAAAATGGAGGAGTTATACAAATGTACTGTAATAAAAATGCAAAAGTGGCATTTCTCTTTTAGAATATTGTATTGTACCCACCTTTTCACTTAAAGAAGCACTTTATGGCTTTACTTTGGCATAATCAAATTGTCAGCGTCACTACTCATATGCTTTGAGGTCAGTATTTAGTAAAATAAGGGTTACTTAAATATAAAGCTCTGTGATACCATGACAGTTGATGTGATAACTGAGATGGGCAGGGAGCATATATAGTTTGAAGACACAGAACGAAGGGAGTAGGAGGGCCTGAAATTTTATCATGCTACTCAAAACCTTGGGCAATTTCAAATATATGAATTGTTTCTGGAATTTTCCATTTAATATTTTCAGATGGTGGTTGAAGTCATGAAGAGTGAAACCGTGAATAACGGAGGACTGTGATACTGAAGAAAGAGGAATATGCCGTGGTGATTGTTTAGCTTTTGCTTTGAAATAATGTTAGCAGGTGTGGATGGCTGACATTGCTCTTGGGTCCTAGAATCAGGAATAAAGGCACTTTCTTTGAGTAGTTGGTAGATTTGTGGTTTGCAGACCCTGAATTCTGTAATACCTTAGATTCTCCTTTATAAGTTCTTGGGCCAAATTTGCAGTTCACCTGAAGAAGGTTATTTAAGTGCTTTAAGGGACGCCTCTTGCACTTGTCTCATTTCTAGCTCATTTAATGTCTCTATTCTTTTTTTACCTACTTCCAACAAAATACTATCTTTGTGGAACACAATGGGATGTACATAAATGCAGTCATATGTGGATGGTCCTGACTGGACCTGCTTCTGTGATGATTGATTTCCTCAGGACTAGATGAGACATAATGGCAACCCTGTCAAGAGTAGGGGCTTTGGACCCAGACTGATTTCTTTTCAAATCATGGCTTTGCCATTTATGAACTGTATGGTTTGGAGGGCATTTCTTAACTTTTGTGAGCCTTGATTTCCTCATGTAAGAAAACCATGTCTACCCCCACCCCCCGCCCAGAGTTATTGTAAGGAGTAAAAGAGGTCACTTAAATAAGAAATAAAGGGTTGAGCACTGTACTGAGAATAGAAAATTGCCCAGTAATTGGCAGAATAAAGAGCAACAGTAGCAAGACAATTCCTAAGAAAGCTTCAGATCTGTGTGTGTGTTCTGAGACCACCTTCAAAAGAAAGGGGAAAAACAACCTAGATGTCTTTTTAAACTATCAACATATCTTCTAATAGGTAGATACCTTGAGACATAATTAATCAATAAGAAAGAGAATGATAGGCACCTCTATGGATGTTGAAAATGGGGCTGAAAGAAGTTAATGTTAAGTTAGAAGTTTGAAGCCTAGAGTCTTAGTGAAAGAGAATAACAACTAAGGTAAAGTGCAAATAATGTGTCCATTTTCGTAAGAGTGCATGTTTGTATAATGATTTTGGTATTAAGTGTCTTAATTACATCATCACATTTGATGCTTACAGCAAATCCTGTTATGGTAGCTTATTAAAATGATCCTGGTTTGCCTTGGGGCAGGTTCCAAAGGCAATTGGGAGCAAGCAAGGATCAGAAATAGTGGAATTATTTTCCTTAGTGGGTGAGATACAGACAAGTTCACATGGACACACATGACCATTGCATAAAGCTGGTTCTAGAATTCTTTATGGTAGTACTAGAGGCCCAGCACATGAAATCATGCGCAGGTAGGGTCCCTAGGCCTAGACCAGCCGTGGGCAAACTACGGCCCGCGGGCCGGATCCGTCTGTTCTATCCGGTTCTCTTGCTCTCCCCTCCGCTCCTTTACTTTGAATTTATATTAGTTCACACAAACACTCCATCCATGCTTTTGTTCCAGCCCTCCGGTTCAGTTTAAGAACCCATTGTGGCCCTCGAGTCAAAAAGTTTGCCCACCCCTGGCCTAGACTGTGATCAGGGCCATCTTCCGTCCACTCGCCATTTCCCAGTCCCACCCTGCCGCTGCCCACCCCAGTTCCCTGTGGTTCCCCGTTCACCACCCAGTGATCGGGGGGAGGGACCAAGAGGTCTCCCTTCCACCTGCTTGCCAGTCCCCAGTCCTGCCCTGCTGCCGACACCCACCCCGGTTCCCTGTTCGCCATCCAGCAATCGGAGCCCGTGGGCCAGGGGGAGAGGCCAAGAGGTCGGCTGTTCTGCCTGCTTGCCAGTCCCCAGTCCCGCCCGGCCACCAACACCCACCCCAGTTCCCCGTGGTTCCCCATTGGCCATCCAGCAATCAGAGCCTGTGGGCTGGGGGGAGGGACCGAGAGTTGGTCAATGCACCTCATAGCGACTGGTTGATCGGTCGTTCTGGTCGTTATGTCATTATGGTCGCTGGCCTTTTATTATATAGGATAGGCTCTTTTTCCAGAACAGGCTTTGTTATTCTGTCTGCTCCCCAAACTGGAGTAAAGATGCCGAACCCTTCACAGTTAGTCAGAGTAGGCAAACGTTAGTGAAGCCAGACCCCAGGGATCCTTAAACCCAAGCAGCAGTTCTTTTCTTGCTAGGTGGTATTTTCATTGAACATTCCTTAGTATATTTAAAATCATTTATTTTTTAAATTATGAATTTGATTATAGTTCTTGTTTTTGTTGTTTCTTTTAACAATTTTTTTAGAAAAGTATACCTGAACACACTTCTATGGGGTTTGGACTTTCTTGAAATTACCCTTCTGTATTACATTTGTAGAGCAGCTTTTCCCCCTTTTTTACAGCCTGGATGGTCTTTAAAGCCACTCTAGCTTTGTTATTCTGTGCTCTTGTGATGGCACTGCTATGTAAAGACCGTTTCAGTCTCCTCAGATAGCCATAGCAGACAGTAATAGGAGTCAGGGTTATGGTTGCCACTTAAGTAGGCCAGAAAGCTTGGGAGTGCAGAAGTCAGAAGGCTCACCAGAGGAGTGAACTGCCCCCAAAGGTCCTTAAAACTCAATCCAGGGGAAAATATTTAGCCTCAACTCATTGAATCTGTGACCTCCTTGTAAGATACTGCATTTAAAAAAAAAACACAACTTTTATTGTTGGTCTTTTAAAAAAAAATGTACTTACTGATTTCAGAGAGGAAGGGAGAGAGAGATAGAAACATCAATGATGAGAGAGAATCATTGATCGGATGCCTCCTGCATGCCTACTGGGAATGGAGCCCACAATCCGGGCATGTGCCCTGACCAGGAATTGAACCATGACCTCTTGGTTAATGGGTTGATGCTCAACCACTGAGCCACCCTGACTGGGCGTAAGATACTGCATTTTCCCCTAATGTTTACTTAAACCCCTTTTAAATGGTACCCTTGGCACTCTCTTAACGACCCCCAAATAAAGAGACACTTTGTTTTGCTGGATTATGGAGTCCAGTAAGCTTTATAGCAAAGGCATTTCTGTAGGTGCCTCTTTTTCTCTCTGTTAGAGATTAGTCACTTAGTTGTAAGGGCTCAGTAAATTAACAGAATGGTGGAGCCTTATCCTACTGCTTGTTCTTGAGGGCTGACTGGTTTCTGCTGGAACACAAATGAAACACCTCAGGTTTTTCAAGATCTTAACTATAAAAGTCCCCGACTGTGGCAAAGGATTGTGTCTTCTTAATTCTGGGAAATGCTTGCCAAGAGTACTTTTCTATAGTGTTTATTTTTAGAGTAAAAGCATGACTTTCATTTTAGTACTAAGCAGTGAACATAATTTAAAAATATATTTTTATTTATTTTTAGAGAGAGAAGAAGGGAGGGAGAGAGAGAAACATAGATATTAAAGTGGAACCACGATTGCCTCCTGCACATCCCCTACTGGGGATGGAGCCCACAGCCTGGACATGTGCCCTGACAGGGAATCAAACTGGCAACCTTTTGGTGCACAGGATTACGCCCAACTAACTCAGCCACACCAGCCAGGGTGAACATAATTTTTATGAAATAGTAGTCATAGAATCTGGAATTAATACTTTTGGTCTCTGTTAATCTAATCTGTATTTGATACGTTCACTACAGTATATTTAGAGTCTGGTTGTTAACTAGTGGAGTAATTTACAGAAACTTATTAAGGACAATTTATTGAAGCTTACCTATAATTTCATTCATTTATATGTAATTACCAGGTAAAAAGGTGATTTATCTTTTGTTCAGTCATTTCCTTAAAATAAGGAACTAGTGAAATATTCTTCAGTTTTATGTTCACTTATCAAAGGAATATTCACAGGCAGCAAAGAAATGTGTGAGATAGCTATTCAGGAATTTTAGTTACTAGTATTTGTGTGTTTAAGGTACCTATAGGACAAGAGGTTTTGGAATCCCTTGCAAAGTCAACATGGCACTGTAGACTGACCTTACAGAAAGTCTTAACAGTTTCAAAGTCTTTGCAAATTTGAAAAAAAAGAAAATGGTTTTTACTCCTTCGTTAGTTCTGATAGGTCATGCTAGATGGCCAAGGGAGTGTGGGAATATTGGCACTTCATCTTCTGGGAAAAGAGAGTAGTGGGATGGCAAATTTCCTCTCTGAATCAGAACTTCTATCATAGAATATATAATGGAATTGTCCCAAGCAGTATAGTAGAATGCAGTCTATATATATAAAAGCCTAAGCAACCTAATGACCAGTCAACCAATCGCTATGACACACTCAATGCAGGAGCTGCCCCCTGGTGGTCAGTGTGCTCCCATAACCAACCTCCTGTGACCCCTCTGCCCCCCAACCAGCCAGCCCGATGAGCCCGATCTGGGCCGCCGGCCAACCTCCCACAGTCCCTCCCCCTGGCCGGCTGGCCCCATCGGCCCTGATCTAGGCAGCCAGCCAACCTCCCAAGGCCCCTCCAATGGCCGGCTGGCTCTGATGGCCCCGATTGGAACTTACCCTGGCCCCTCCACCTGGCAGGCTGGTTAACCTCCCGTGGCCCCTTTCCCCCTCACCCCGGCCAGCCAGCCCGATGGCCCCGTTCATGGTGGCCAGCCTCCTGCGACCCCTCCCCATGGCCAACCTCATGCGGCCCCTCACCCCCCCCCCCCAAACTGGCCAGCCTGATGGCCCTGATGGGGCGGCCAACCTCCCATGGCCCCTCTCCCCAGTTGGCCAACCTCCCGCGGCCCTTCCCCGGGCCAACCTCCTGCCGCCCCCATTGGCCCCAATCACTGGCCAGGCTGAGGGATCCCACCCATGCATGAATTCGTGCACCGGGCCTCTAGTATGGCAGTCGCCAACCTTTTGGACCTTATGGGCCACCAGTGGTCTGCGGACCACCAGTTGGCGACCGTTGCTCCAAAAGCTTCCTTAAACCAGCCGTCACCAACCTTTTGGACCTCATGGACCACTGGTTGGCGACCGCTGCTCTAGTATACAGGTAATGCAGCATAGAAATGTTACACTTGAAACCTATATAATTTTATTAAACAATGCCATCCCAATACCTTTAATGAAAAACCATACATGTCAAATACTGGTAGTATGATACAATATTTAACTACTAATTCCCTCTCACAGCTGAAATATGGCCCGGCCAGCATGGCTCAGTGTGTTGAGCATCGACATATGAACCAGGGATTCTCAGTCAGGGCACATGCCGGGGTTTTGGGCTTGATCCCCAGTGCGGGGCGTGCAGGAGGCAGCCAAATAATGATTCTCATCATTGAAGTTTCTCTCTCTCCCCCCCCTCCCGAAATCAATATAAATATATTAAAAAAAACACCTTAAGTGTGCAATAAAAAAGTGAATGAATTCACTGGAAACTGAACTAATAAATGGAATACAAGTTAAAAAATAACGAGGAAAGCAAAAACAGAAGAAAAACGTTAAAAAAATTGACTAAAGTAAGCCAACACGTAATTATAATAAATACATTTCCATGTCCAAAAGAAAGAATGAATTGATAAGAAATTGGAGAAATATCAGATATGGCTAAAGGGGACAGAGTCCATGGGAATAAAAATTATATCATTTCAGGATCAAGATATACTGGATTAATGTAAAGAGCCGCCGTTGACATTACCCTAGGATGGAGTACCTCATTTGTGCAGCTATAAGCTATACAGTTGTGCCTTTAGGTTTTGGGCTGAGTCACTTAGGTAGACCTATAAACTAGTTTTTAAAAACATCACATGGTGATGTTAGATAATTGTAATTTTGCTTTATTTGGTTAGTTATATGGGGAGATTTGAAGATTGAAACATATGTTTCAGTATGTTCCTGTTGATAACATATGTTCCTGTTGTTGATAAGCAGATATCCTTATGTATTGTTTGACTAATAAGAAATTAGATTGAAAACAGATTGGTTCTTCATCTTAGAGTTTGGCATAATACCTTAGAGATAGTAGGTGCTCAGTTGATTTTGGAAACTTGGTAAGTATTCACTGCTGAACCTAGGTGTTGACAGTCAGACCATATATCCCACAGCAAGCTTATTTTGAAAAAAAACTATTGACCTTTTTTGCTTTACTGTGTGTATATTTTGTAAAAATGAAACTGTGGCCCTAAATGCATAATGAAAGACATTGCCTTATTTTATGGCTTATTGTTTCTAATATGACTGGAGGATGGTGCTATAGGAATCTCACTTCATAGGCATGGACAAGAAAGGTTTTAAGTGGATTTTGTTAGATGTGATTTATTATTTTAAAACTTTCTTCTGAGTGATTTGGGATTGTATGGAATACAGAAAGAGTGTTGTGCTTTGGGTGGTGTAGAACCTGGGTTAGAATATAATTCTCTGAAGGGACTTCATTTAATGTATAATCTTGACTTTGTTTATAGAATTTTCTGTAATGAAATAATACTTTATTTTTTTTCAAGTAATTTAATGTTTGGCTTCTATTGTTTTTCAATCATGCTTTGAAAGACCTTTTCCACTACAAGATTATTTTTAAAAATTCTGTGTTTCTTCAGGTTCCTTAGTGGTTTAATTGTGTACATTTTTGCTATATTTGGAACTTCCTTTGGTATAAGGTTAAGGACTCAATTTGACACCCCCCCTCCCCCCCCCCAATGGTATTAAGTTGTTACAGTAGCATTGAATGAATAATCCTTACCCCAGTGATTTCAGTACCACATTTATTTTATATTGAGTTTCTAGTATGTATTAGTCAATTTCTACATTTTCTAATCTGTTCCAGCACCACATTATTTCAATTATTGCAGCTGTGTAGTGTTTTGGAATGTCAACCAGTGGTTGCTGGCACCAGTTTAATGCCAACAGGAATCCCCAATTTGGGGTGTGGTGAAGAAGGAAACATTAGTGCATACAGCTCAGTTGTGATACAGCACGGCTGTGGAACAGATCAGTAGTGTTACAAAGCAGCATGGCTGGGAAACTGCAGGGCTGCAGGGTGGCCAGGGTTGGGGCGGCCCGGGGGTAACACCCCTCTCTGTCCAGACAGCTCTGCTCTGCTCCAGTCCAGTCTGGTCTGTGCCACTCTGCTTCATCTATTCCCGTGAGAAGTCTTTGGGAAAACACAATTTTTGGTAGAAAGGGAAGAAAGTGTGTTTTCTGAGCTGGAGAGGAGCTGACTTATGAAGAGAGAAGTCCCCGCTGATTGGTTCATCCTCATGTAAATGAGAACTTCAAATCCTCATAGTTTGGTCCAAAAAGCACTGTTCTGATTGATCAGAATGGAGCTGCTCTGATTGGTTGGTGAAGATTCTGATGGGGATATAGCTGCACAGCTCTGATTAGACAGGGAAGGTCTCAGTCCTATTGGTTGAAGTATAATTCCAAGAACTCCTTTATAAGGGTTGACTCAGCAGAAACACAGTGCAGGTAGGCTTAGTGCAGGCTTCTTTCTGAAGTGCAGCTGGTGTGAGAGGCCCTGTTTGAAACCGCCCCTAGGCTCTTTATTCACTTTTTGTTTGCTAACTTATTTTTGTTTGTTAATCCTCACCTGAGGACATTTGTTCCATTGATTTTCAGAGAGTAGAATGGAGGGAAGGAGGAAGGGGAGAGATGAAGGGGGGGGGGAAGAGAGAGAGAGAGAGAGAGAGAGAGAGGGAGAGGGAGAGAGGAGAGAGGAGAGAGGAGAGAGAGAGAGGGAGAGAGAGAGAGAGAGAGAGAGAGAGAGAGAGAGAGAGAGAGAGAGAGAGAGAGAGAGAGAGATGCTCTAACCACACCGACTAGGGCACCATTTTTAAATTTGAGCCCAGTTAGCCACCGGGAGCCCTTCTTGGCATCTTTATTCTCAGGATCCACAAGTATCGGATAGGGATGCTCTGTAGTCTTCTTTTGTAGAATTATCTTGTCTATCTTCGCTTATTTTTCCATAAGAACTTTGAAATCAGCTTGTCTAGTTTCTAAGAGAATTGTTGGGAATACTTAAACCTTCCTCTATGAATCATGCTCTCGGGTTCTTAGAGCCCTATCTTATCCTAAGACTGGAGACTTGGTTTCTGACCAAATTCTGACATTAACTAGTTCTGTAGTAAAATATTAGATTTATGTCTTACTATTTTAACCATGTGTTAAGGTGCTTGAAAATTATTACTGTGTACTTGCATTGTTGTTTGCTTGTTTTTTTATCTTTTCAGTCACTAGATAACTCTTGTAAGAATCCTCAAAAACTTTGTAGCATTGCATTGGAGTCTTGATACTTTGAAAAGTTGGAAACAACTGAATTAGAGTTCTCTGGGCTCATTTTTGTTCTCAAATTCAGTTCTAGATAAATAAAAGTCTATCATCAATGCAATCAGGGATTGAATTTAAATCTTTTCTTTGTAGCCACTGAAAGGGCTACTCTTCCTAGAGAAACTACAGAAATGGCTCTTGGCAAGATCATTTGTCTGTTTCTTTCTTTCCTCTGTAAGCAGTTGGTGTTTTGAAAGGAAGCATATTGTCTAGATTTTCAAAGTTCTCTAAAAACAGGATGGGGGTGTGCATTATTTTCATAGCATGTAACATGATTGCATCTTAAGCCGAATTAAGTACTTAGAAAGCTTGAATTGTTTGTGTTGTCATAGTTGACTATTAAGATTGAAGTATATATATCTTCTTTCCTTTCTGAGTGTTCATTGTTAGGTTGAGTGAGAATACTGAACAGAATGATTGGTTCATGGGAGAAGACTATCAAGGCTATGATGATTCTCAAAAGTCAAACTACGTTTTGAAGGGTAAATCAGTTCTATAGTTTGTATAATTCTGTAACAGATTGGAAAATAATGGAACAAATAATGAGAGAAAATTGGTTGTCATCTATCGGTCAATGATAATCACCATTAAATTAAGGTGAGTTTTTAAAATGAAGAGAAAAATTTTTTTGCCCCTTTTGGGAAATTACTTTCACGATTCATTGATTTAAAATTGCTACAGCACTTAAAAAATTCTAAAAATACCAGAAATCCTATAATCCTGTCAAGAATAATATTCTGAAGTAGAGGGTGAGGTTTGGGAGTTGCTGAGTCTAGTTATATCAGACTCAGTCTATTCAAGGAGTATAAATAATGTTCTTGAGCAAGATTAAATATGAAAATCGGACAAACTGATATAAATTACCATTAGTAAATAGAAAGATTAGAGAAGGGAGTTTAGGAAAAATAAGAATATATGCATGTTTTCGTATGTCTCTTGGCCTTCTGTATGTCCACTTTTGAAAAGTGTCTATTTAGGTCCTTTGCCCATTTCTTGATTGGATTGTTTATCTTCCTTTTGTTAAGTTGTATGAGTTTCCTATAAATTTTAGAGATCAAATCCTTATCGGAGATAACATTGGCAAATATGTTTTCTCATGCTGTGGGCTTTCTTGTTTTGCTGATGGTTTCTTTTGCTATGTAGAAGCTTTTTATTTTGACGTAGTCCCATTTGTTTATTTTCTCCTTAGTTTCCATTGCTCTAGGAGCTGTTCTGGTAAAGATACTGTTACAACAAATGTCTGCTATTTTGCTGCCTATGGCTTCTTCTAAGATTTTTATGGTTTCCCGTGTTACGTTTAAGTCCTTTATCCATTTTGAATTTATTTTTGTGTATGGTGTAAGTTGGTGGTCTAGTTTCATTTTTTTGCATATATCTCTCCAATTTTCCCAGCACCACTATTGAAAAGACTGTCTTGACTCCATTGTATGCTCTTGTCTCCTTTGTCAAATATTAATTGAGCATAATGGCTTGGGTCAATTTCTGGGTTCTCTCTTTTGTTCCATTGGTCTATATGTCTGTTCTTGGTTCCAGTACCAGGCAGTTTTGAGAACAGTGGCTTTGTAGTATAGCTTGATATTTGGTATTGTGATCCCTCCAACTTTGTTCTTCTTTCTGAGGATTGCTGTGGCTATTCGGGGTCTTTTTTTATTCCAAATGAATTTTTGGAGAGTTTGCTCTAGGTCTGTGAGATATGCTATTGGTAATTTAATGGGGATTGCATTGACTCTATAGATTGCTTTGGGTACTATGGGCATTTTTAATTTTTATTTTATTTTTTTATTTAAAGTCTTTATTGTTTAAAGTATTACATATGTCTCCTTTTCCCCCCATTGACCTCTCCTCGGAGTATGGACATTTTAATGATGTTGATTCTACCAATCCATGAACATGGTATATTCTTCCATTTGTTTATAAATTCCTCTATCTCTTTTTTCAACGTCCTTTAGTTTTCTGAGTATAGGTCTTTTACCTCCTTAGCTAAGTTTATTCCTAGGTATCTTAATTTTTTTTTTTATTGAAATGGTAAATGAGATTGTTTTCTCAGTTTCTCTTTCTGTGAGTTCATTATTTGTGTATAAAAGAGCCAGAGATTTCTGTGTGTTAATTTTGTATCCTGCTACATTGCCAAATTTATTAAGTCTAGTAGTTTTTTGATGGAGTCTTTAGGGTTTTCTATGTACAATATCATGTCATCTGCAAATAATGACAGTTTTACTTCTTCTTTTCCAATTTGAATGCCTTTTATTTCTTCTTCTTGTCTTATTGCTGTGGCTAGTACTTCCAGTACTATTTTGAACAGGAGTGGTGAAAGTGGGCATTCCTGTCTTGTTCCTGTTCTTCGGGAAAATGGTTCTAGTTTTTGTCCATTGAGTATGATGTTGTCAGATAAGGCTTTTATGATGTTGAGGTATGATTCATCAATTCCCACTTTGCTGAGAGTTTTTATCAGGAAAGGGTGTGGATTTTGTCAAATGCTTTTTCTGGATCAAGTGATAGGATTATGTGATTTTTGTCTCTCAATTTGTTTATGTGATGTATCACGTTTATTGATTTGTGGATATTATACCAGCCTTGTATCCCCGGAATAAGTCCCACTTGGTCATGGTGTATGATCTTTCTAATATAATGCTGGATCTGATTTGCTAGAATTTTGTTGAGGATTTCAGCATCTATGTTCATCAGAAAGTGGACATACAAAAGGCCAAGAGATATGAAAACATGCACAAAGTCACTAATCATCTGAGATATGCAAATCAAAACAACAATGAGGTACTATCTCACACCTGTCAGAATGGCTGTCATCAACAAATCAACAAATGACAAGTGCTGGTGAGGATGTGGAGAAAAAGGAACCCTCGGGCACTGATGGTGGGTGTGCAGACTGGGGCAGCCACTGTGGAAAAAAAACATTATGGCATTTCCTCAAAAAATTACAAATGGAACTAACTCCATTTGACCCAGTAATCTCACTTGTAGGAATATAACCCAAGAAAACAAATACCAGTCAGAAAGGATATATGCACCCCTATTTCATAGCGGCACAATTTACAATAGCTAAGATTTGGAAGCAGCCTAAGCGCCCATCCGCAGATGAGTGGATTAAAAAATGGTGGTACATCTACACAGTGGAATACTACGCTGCTGTAAAAAAAACCTTACCATTCGCAGCAGCATGGGTGAACCTGGAGAGCATTATGCTAAGCAAAATAAACCAGTTGGAGAAAGATAGATATCACTTGATCTCACTCATTTGTAGAATATAATGAGCAACATAATCTGATGAACAGAAATAGATCCAGAGATATAGAAGCAAAGGGGAATGTAGGGGAGGGTGGCAAGGGGGGGTGGTAAGAGATCAACCAACCAAAGGACTTGTATGCATGCATATAAGCATAACCAATGGACACAGACAGCAGGGGGGTGAGGGCATGTGCTGGGGCAGTGGTCGGCAAACTCATTAGTCAACAGAGCCAAATATCAACAGTACAACGATTGAAATTTCTTTTGAGAGCCAAATTTTTTAAACTTCAACTTCTTCTAACGCCACTTCTTCAAAATAGATTCACCCAGGCCATGGTATTTTGTGGAAGAGCCACCCTCAAGGGGCCAAAGAGCCGCATGTGGCTCGCGAGCCACAGTTTGCTGACCACGGTGCTGGGGGATGGGAGTGGCTGGGGAGAGGTCATTGGGGGAAAAAGGAGACATGTTTAATACTTTAAACAATAAAGAATTAAAAAAAAAGAATATAAGCAAAAAATCCTACAGTAATAAATTTGAAAAATTCAAACTGAAAGTCAGTTTATTGAATTCTCAAATGCTGTTTGTGTGTTAAATAGGAATAGAATATCCTAGGAATGTGGACCTTCTTAAGGTAATGCTTTTGATAGGAGTGTATGTTTTTGTTCAAGAGCACAGGTGCGTGCCTAGAGTAAACCAGAATCAGAGTCCCAGTTCCTGGGATGCAGGGGTGGTGACTAGCGCATTTTGGGTAGTGTCTGTCCTGGTTCAGTCAGCTATGGCCAGGGGGTGGTGATGGTGGTTCCAAACTCAAGAAATTACAGTGGTTATTAACCACCTTTGTCTTTACGAAAGTCAAACAGTACCCTCATTTGTCTTCACAGATTACATTTTGGGAAATGCATGCTTTTTTTCCTAGAGTCTAGTTTGATCTTGTGGACCCTTTGCAATCTTAAAAAGCTTAATTTACAGTTTACACTTCCACCAGTAAAGTGTAAACGTATCTATGTACCCCCATCCTAGCCAGCACTAGGATTTTTAAAAAATATATATATTTTATTGATTTTTTCACAGAGAGGAAGGGAGAGGGATAAAGAGAAACATCAATGAGAGAGACACATCGATCAGCTGCCTCCTGCACACCCTCTACTGGGGATGTGCCCGCAACCAAAGTACATGCCCTTGACCGGAATCGAACCTGGGACCCTTCAGTCCTCAGGCTGACACTCTATCCACTGTCAGGGCAGCACTAGGATTTTTTATATTTTAATCTTTACTAATCTAAAAAGTCAAAATGGTCATAACACATTATGGCTTTAATTTGTATTTCTTTACTAGTTTGTGAAGTTGGGCATTTCTTAATGTCTACTTTTTCTCTTTGGTTTTTGTTCAGTGAAATTGCTGGGTTACAGGGGTCCTCTCTTTTGTGAGAGTATTAGTTTGGAGAAAGTGTCAACTTGTTTTATCAGGCATAAAATTTAGCACTAACAGTTGTTCATCTCAGGACTGTCTTAGGTGGAGTGGGATGGGCAAGTGCTCCCACAGCATTGAAGGGGAGTGGTGATACAGCGGGGTGTCCTGGTGGGAACTGTTGTTATTGGTAGACAGCAAACGGTACTGCAAACTGAATTCATCGGGTATCAAGGACTGTCTTGTTCAGAAAGTTACTTATGTAGGTAGGTGGGAATGTCCTATGAAGACTTAGAACTCTGCCTGGTATGGTATTTTTAACAGACACATTGTTTAAGGGGTCTTGCTGATTATTTAACATTAGTTAAATATCAAGAATAAAATTGGTGCCCTGATAATACTTTTAGAATGAGTTTGCATTATCTAGTATTTACATCTTTCCTTTCATTGTATCTTCAAACACAACATAACTAGGCAAGATTTATATGCATACTTTGCTTGAAATTAAATTAAAAAGAATCCCTTTAGTGTAGGTGGGGATGTCGTGTACCCTCTTTACCCTGAGAGAATGTTGGATTTTGTGCTTTGAATTGTCTTGAAAACAGATAAATATAATCAGTTTGGTTAGATGTTTCTTCAGATTTTGGTATTTGAGTACTGTTGTCATGCTTCTTACATTGAATCAAAGCTGAAGTTGTGCTGCTGAAGGCATTTTGCATTTTTTTTTTTTTTTTTTTTTGCATGAGTTCTTTGGTGACTCTCCCTTCTTGGATTTCTGCCAGTGCAGATGAAGGTTTGCCTGTTGAGCTCAGTGTACAGGAGGGAATGGGAAACATAAACATGCTTTTGCTCTTGTATGTGTAACGGTCCCCTTCCCCTTTGAAACCAGTTCCTTTGGGAAAGCTGAAACTGAAAACCCATATCTGAATAGCATTCTAACAGTATTTCTCATTAATATGCTTTGTCAGTCCTCAGTTTGCAAGAATTTGTCAGGATGTTCTTGGTTTGAAGCCTGGATGCTTTGATTTCTGTCCTGCTAATTTCTTATCCATGATACTCTGTCGAGAAGGTTTACTCCCCTTACTTACTTAATCACACTCAGAAAAGAGGTTAGAATTCTGATGTCTAACCTCTGATGTTTTAAATTGTTTCTACCAATGAGATCACTATCTCTTACTATCCATAGGAAGATATAATATAGTATTTGCTTTTTTGAATTTTGATTTTTTGTATGAAAAATAAAGGAAGGCATTAGGTGGAATATTGTTGATTATTCTCTTTCAATGTCTTTCCTCCTGTGGGTGTCATCTTAAAAATGTAGGCCCTAAACTAGAAATATCCCCTAAAAATCTACTCATATAAAGTAACATGGATGAGATTTATATATAAGCAAGGCGATCTGGATGAGATCACTAGATGAGATCACTAAGGAAAAGGGCCAAGTAAATATATCTGAAATCTGGTACTGTCACAATTTTCTAGTTTCTTCTATATAAAAAGTAGGAATGAAATGCCACAAAACTTCATTCTCTTAGTAACTAGTTATTGAATACTTACTATGTGCCACATACTATTCTGGACACTGGGGATACATCAGTGAGCAAAATATTAACATTTTCTTCTTACTTCACAGAGCTGACATTTAACTTTCTTTTAATTTGGTAAAAAATATACATTTCTATTAAATTTTTCGACATAAATTTATAGCATTTCAAAATTAAAAAACAACAACGAAGTGTTACATACAGCATGATTCCATTTATATGCTACTAGAGGCCCGGTGCATGAATTTGTGCACAGGTGGGGTTCCTTGGGGTGGCCTGCGGAGATCGGGCCCCAGCTCATGCCCCTGGCCTCGCATTCCCAGCGCGCGCCCTCAGCTTTGCAGCCCTGCCTGGCACCCTGCCTTGGCCTGGCACCGCCCCCTCACCTACTCCACCATCCTGCCTGTGGGGTGATCAATCGGGGCTGGGCCCTCCCGCTGCTGCTGCTGGTCGCCGTCTGTGGGGCGATCGGCAGGGCAATCAGCCTCCTGCTCGCACCCGCCTTGACCTGGCGCTGCCCGCTCACCTGCTCTACGATCTCACCATGGTCCTGCTCTCATCGGGGCTGGCAGCACCTCCATTGTCACCCACTGCCAGTACCACGTTGCTGACACCTGCCATGTTCTGGGCTGCCCCCTGGTGGTCAGCGCATGTCATAGAGAGCAGTCAAACTCCAGGTCGAACGACCCCCATAGGGGACAATTTGCATATTAGTCTTTTATTATAAAGGATTCTTCAAAAGATAAACTTATGTTAATGAAGAGTACATGAATCATTACAGGGTTTAGAAGTGGAGGAATGTGAAACTAAAAAATAACAAGGAAAGCATCCAAAGTGATGCAGCTATTCTTTATCTTGATAGTTGTGACATTTCCTGAAATCTATACATGTGTTAAAATCATAGGACTACATATATACACAAAATTTCAATTTTACTGCACATTGTTTTTTATCTATATGCTCTTAGTGTATGCAGATTTTTATTATTTTTAACTTTTAAAGACTTTATTTTTTTTAAAGTGATTTAGGTTCACAGCAAAATTGAGAGGAAGATAAAGGAATTTCACATATACCTCCTGTCCTTACCCATGCATAAACTCCACATTTTCAACATCACTCACCAGAGTGATACATTTCTTATAACTGATGACCCTATTTATACATAATTAGCACATAAAGTCCATAGATTGCTTCAGTACATTTTTTTCTTGGTCTGGCTGTGTGTGTGTGTGTGTGTGTGTGTGTGTGTGTATGTGTATGTGTATGTATGTGTGCTTTCTCACTTCTATGATTACAATGTATAGTAACTCATCAGGAAAACTTTATCTATTGATTATCTGGTGGTACTTCTAGATTATCTGGTGGTACTTCTAGAAAAATTTAAATGTATTATCCTTATAACATAAATGCAAGCAATAAATGGAATGGAACTCCACCAAATGGCTACTTAATACACTCTTCCATAAAGCTGCTCCACCTTTTAGGTTCTGGTTTCTCATGGACTCTAACTTTAGCTCTCCTGTGGACCATCATAGCCCTTCCTACTGTATGACATCTTTCTATGCATTCTTTTCATCTTAGCAGCCTGATCTTAGCCCAACCATATGTTTTTGGACAGGATGTCATTCTTGTTTCTTTTTAGTGTGTGTCAAGCCACTTGATAAGGCCATTGGATTGACTGTCAGTGAGCCATTCTTGGACAAAAAAAAACACATTGATGGTATGAGAGGTGGTGACTTAAAACATTATTTTTTAAAGCACCTTTGTCTATAAATCTTCTCTTTGTGTATTCTTCCACAATATCCCAGTCTTCGTTGGTCCAGGTAAATAGCCCCTGAAAAATATTTCTCAGAATGTAAAAATAGGAAAATATTACTTCAAAATTATACTCCAGATCTTGTTTTTAATATGTCATTTTCTAATAACAGGAACCTGGAGTCTTTAGAGAAATGGTTGATTTTAGGGCAAGGAAAGTTTAAATATAAGATGAGCCTTGAGCAGTTTGGAGTACCAGAAATTTAAGAAGTATTCCCAAAAAGGGATTGGGCATGAGAAATGACCCAATCTGAGAGAATTTCCATTTGCCAAAGATTAACAATTTTTATTTTTGACCAGCAAAATTAATAACAATAGTATTTGATTAAAACTCAAATAATAAAACAATATCTATGAGTCCATATTGATATAGATTATTGAATAAGTAAACATATGTGGGAGAAGGTACAAACCTTCCTTAAAAAAGAATTCTAAATAACGTATGGATATATTCTTGTCTCCAAGAGGAGCTTAATGCTTCTCCATTTGAGTGTGAACTGGGCCCAGTGACACATTTCCAAAACATACCGTATGGAATGTGAAAAGTAGTTACTTTATAGTACAGAAATCTGGCAAACAAATACAATCTTAAACAAGAATGTAAAGGTTAATACTACCAGTGATGCTGTGAGAATACACTTTCTAATATGATGCAATTAGAAGGTACTTCATCTCTATGGTATGCTTCCCCAAACTCAGAACCCTAGTCTAACTTTTTTTTTTTTATTATTCAGAAAAACTCAAGAGAATTCTAGAAAATGCCTGGTCAATACTCTTCAAAACTATAAAGGGCAAAAAAAAAAAGAAAGAAAGAAAGAACGAACGAACTGACACATTTTACTGATCAGAGGAACAGAAAAAGGAAATTAGTGGGAAAAGTGGTGAAATCCAAATAATGTCTATAGTATTGTTAATGTTACTGTGTCACTGTTAATTTAAGTGGTCATT
This sequence comes from Plecotus auritus, assembly GCF_963455305.1. Classification (NCBI taxonomy): domain Eukaryota; kingdom Metazoa; phylum Chordata; class Mammalia; order Chiroptera; family Vespertilionidae; genus Plecotus; species Plecotus auritus. The sequence goes on along the minus strand of NC_137772.1, from coordinate 126,853,469 downwards.
TAAGATGGTATCCTTATTGGAAGGTGGGTGATAGTTATATGAGAACTCTCTAGTAGATTTATAACTTTTGCATAAATCTAAAATTATTCCAGAATCAATGTAAGAAAAGCAATGAAACAACAACTAAAAAAGTATACATCCAGGTCTGCTTCTGCCTGGTATATAGAACAATGAAAGATGGATTTCAACCTAACGACTTGAGAAAGTCTGATAAAAACCAAACTCGATTTTTCTTGAACACCTTTGAGATAAAATTTTACAGATCTATTAAGTAGCTTTATTTTAAGGTAAGATAGTCCCTCCAATGAGAAGTGGGATGAGGAGATTGGCTTACCAGTGACAGAGAGTGAAGTATTTGTACTAGCCTAGCAAGCACCCAAGGAACAAACAGAAGCAGTCTCCCACTAGGAAATAGGCAGGGCACTGGAGAGAGATCCCCATGTGGCTTAGATGTGATGGATGTCAGAGATCAGGGTGTAAAGCAGGAGCACTGAGAAAAATCCTCTGAAACCTAGACACCACCCTAATAACAAAACATGCTAGAAGACTTTAAAGCCTGATTGCATTTAACCTAACGACCATAGAGCTGACATTTTAATGGGAGAACTAGGCAGTAAAGGAGATAAATTTTGGTAAGTTACACACATATACGCTCAAAGCATATCAGAAGATGATAGGGCGCTATAGAGAAAAGAAAATCATTGAAGAAGGACAAGGTGTACAAAGACACATCCGAACTTTATTTGGGATGGGTCAGAGAAGATAGTATTTGAGCAGAGGTTTGAAGAAGGTGTGAGGGACTGAGCATCGGGGTGTGGAGTGTGTAGAGAGGAACATTCCAGGAGAGGGCCTGGCAGGTGCAAAGGTCTTGTGGTGGGATGCTTTTGACAGTTAGAAAGTAGAACCACCAAAAGGATTTGTTGGTGGATCTCATGTGAGGTAGAGAAGTTAAGAAATGCCCCTGGGGTTTTGACTTGAGCAACTGCAAATCTGGAGTTGCCATGAACTGCTCTGGGGAAGACTGAAGGCCAGATTGCAGGTGGAGATGAGGGGTTCATCCTTGGGCATACTAAATTTGGGGGGTGTGTTAGACCTCCATGCAAAGGTGTTGAGTTAACTATTGGGTACTCAAACCATGTGGAAGTTCAGGGAGTGGTTTTAGCCAGAGATGTAAAATTGGGAGGTGTCAGTATGTATTAGGTATTAAAAACTTGAGACTGCATGAGATCTTAAAAGAAGGGAGTGTGGGTAAAAGAGAGGAAAAGCGCCAGGGACTGAGTTTTGGTGCTTCAGGTTGGGGAAGCTTTGGGAACAGCGGGTGGTATTGATGACTTGAGCTCTTGTTACCCCTTGAGGTCCTTGCTTCTCTGCCTGGTTCATTAGCACATTTTAACCCCAGTGTACGCAGGTGTTACTTCAGAATGGGCGTTTAGCTGGAGGAAATATTAGGTAGTAGAGGAAAGGAACTAAAAGGTAAGAAGTTGTTTTTCTTTTTTGCTATCTATGTCAGACTGATTCTGGATTGTTCTTGGCCTTACTTGACCTCTGCACTGCTAAGCTTTGCTGCATTATGGTTTCAGTGAAGTTTATGTTACCAAACTCTGTAAAGTTTTATTTGGTCATTCTCATTCTGACCGTTGACTTTTTTAAAAGAAAGCAATTAATATTAATTTAAATCATATTACGTTTCAGTAAATATTCCAGAATACTAGGACTGTTTTTGTGTTCTTTCTTTTGTGTGTGTGTGGGGGGGGGGGAGGGAAGGAGTTTGTGTAAATCCCAATAGTTTTCTTCATAGAATTATATGGTATTTTTATTTTACAATGTTTTCTCAATTTCTCTATCATATTAGAGTACACTCTTATCAGAAACCCACTGAAGGGTAATGGTTTGAGGATAAATGTCATTTAGCTATGTTTGTGTGGTTTTTTTTGTGTGTGTTTTTGATATAGATAAATTTTCAAAGGGTGTTCCTGTAATAGGTAGTACATTTTGTGTCAGTATTTTCAGTGCTTTCCTGTGGTTTAGTCTTTTCAAAAATAGCTTAAGCAAACTAACTTTTTGCATTATGGGAAATGGTCCTTAAATTTTATGCATTTTGAGTACATTTCTAAGGAATGCTGTGATTTTAAGGGAGTCCCTTATATAAAATATTGGTTTAGTGAATGAATGACCGTAGGTGAATGTGTATGTGTGGATGGGGGGGAGAGGGTTCTATGTAATGAAAATGGAAACGTAAAAAATACCATCCTAGCTTATGTATGGAAGGATCACTTGTCTTATGAACTTTTCTACTCTTGGCGTTCCTGAGGAGCTCATTTTGGTCCAAAGCAACTCATAAGCATGGGCCTCCTTACACATGTTGCTTTTGTATTCTTCCTGAGGTTTTGGTTTGAGAGTGAGAAACATGAGAGGTTGTGAAAGTTCTGCCTCCTGAGTATGCTGAAGGATAAACCCCAAAGGCCTAAACACTTCGCATTTATAATCAACCTGTATTTTTCTAGACCAGTGGTCGGCAAACTGCGGCTCGCGAGCCACATGCAGCTCGTGAGCCACGGTTGGCCGCTCTGTTGACTAATGAGTTTGCCAACCACTGTTCTTGACCACTGACTAAGTCACCTGCAGTTTGCTTTGTATTTTACTGTACAGAATTTGTCTTGCTATTAATCGTCTTTTAAAAATATGTTTTTATTGATTTTTAGATAGAGGGGACGAGAGAGGGATAGAGAGATAAAAACATCGATGAGAGAGACATCATGGAGCAACTGCTTCCTGCACAGCCCCTGCTGGTGATTGAGCATGAAACTGGGGCATGTGCCCTGACCTGGAATCAAGCCAGTGACCTGCCTCTTGGTGCATGGGTCAACACTCAATCACTGAGCCACACTGGCCAAGCTACTACTAATCTTCTTTTTTCCCAAGTAAAATTATAATTTTATTTAAAACGAAATATATTTCTTCTCTAATTTTATTCAATTTAAATTCTTTATTGTTTAAAGTATTACATAAGTCTCCTTTTTCTCCCATTGACCACTCCCTGCCCCGTCACCCCCAGCACATGCCCGCTATCCCCTCCACCTCACCCTCTGTGTCCACTGATTATGCTCACATGCATGCATACAAGTCCTTTGGTTGATCTCTTACTGCCTCACCGCCTGCCTTCCCTCATAGATTGGACAGTCTGTTTGATGCTTCTATGACTCTCATTCTATTTTTGTTCATCAGTTTATGTTGTTCATTACATTCCACAAATGAGTGAGATCATGTGATATTTATCTTTCTCTGCCTGGCTTATTTCCCTTAGCATAGTGCTCTCCAGTTCCATTCATGCTGTTGCAAATGGTAAGAACTCCTTCTTTTTTACAGCAGCGTAGTATTCCATTGTGTAGATGTACCACAGTTCTCTAATCCACTCATCTGCTGATGGGCACTTAGACTGTTTCCAAATCTTAGCTATGGTGAATTGTGCTGCTATGAACATAGGGGTGCATGTATCCTTTCTGATTGGTGTTTCTGTTTTCTTGGGATATATTCCTAGAAGTGGAATTACTGGGTCAAATGGAAGTTACATTTGTAATTTTTTGAGAAAACTCCATACTGTTCTCCACAGTGGCTACACCACTCTGCATTCCCACCAGCAGTGCGTGAGGGTTCCTTTTTCTCCGCATCCTCTCCAGCACTTGTCATTTGTTGATCTGTTGATGATAGCCATTCTGACAGGTGTGAGATGATACCACTTTGTCGTTTTGATTTGCATCTCTCGGATAATTAGTGACTTTGAGCATGTTTTCATATGTCTCTGGGCCTTTTGTATGTCCTCTTTAGAAAAATGTCTATTTAGGTGCTTTGCCCATTTTTTGATTGGATTGTTTATCTTCCTTTTGTTAATTGTATGAGTTCCCTATAAATTTTGGGGATTAAACCCTTATCGTTGATATCATTGGCAAATATGTTCTCCCATGCAGTGGGCTTTCTTGTTGTTTTGTTGATGGTTTCTTTTGCTGTGCAGAAGCTTTTTATTTTGACGTAGTCCCATTTGTTTATTTTCTCCTTAGTTTCCATTGCCCTAGGAGCTGTTCCGGTAAAGATATTGCTACAATAGATGTCTGCTATTTTGCTGATGGCTTGGGTCAATCTCTGGGTTCTCTGTTCTGTTCCAGTGATCTATATGTCTGTTCTTGTGCCAGTACCAGGCAGTTTTGAGAACAGTGGCTTTGTAATATAGCTTGATATCTGGTGTTGTGATCCCTCCAACTTGTTCTTCTTTCTCAAGATTGCTACAGCTACTTGAGGTCTTTTTTTATTCCAAATGAATTTTTGGAGAGTTTGTTCTAGGTCTTTGAAGTATGCTGTTGGTATTTTAATGGGGATTGCATTGACTCTATAGATTGCTTTGGGTAGTATGGACATTTTAATGATGTTGATTCTTCCAATCCATGAACACAGTATATTCTTCCATTTGTTTAATGTCTTCCTCTATCTCTTTTTTCAGCATCCTGTAATTTTCTGAGTACAGGTCCTTTACCTCCTTAGTTAAGTTTATTCCTAGGTATCTTAATTTTTCTGTTGCAATGGCAAATGGGATTGTTTTTTTTTTAGTTTCTCTTTCTGTGAGTTCATTATCTATATACTAGAGGCCCGATGCACGAAATTCATGCAAGGGGCTCAGCCTTCGCAGCCGTGGCGCTTGCCTCAGCCCTCGCAGCTGGAACTTCGTCCAGATGGACGTCTGGAAGGACGTCCGGAAGGTCATTCGGCTGTCCGGTCTAATTAGCATATTACTATTTTATTATTATAGATATAAAAAGCCAGTGACTGGATCGCCATAATGACAGGAACGGCCGGCCGCTATGAAGCCCACTGCGGTCACTATGACGCCCACTGCAGCCAGTGAACTGGCTTGATCTGGGGGTGGGGCTGGCTGGCCAACCTCCTGCAGCTCCTCCTGGCAGCTGGCCCAGCCCTGATTGGCCTCTCCCACTCCGATCAAGGGCAGGCTGGCCTGCCAACCTCCTGCAGCCCCTCCCCCCACCCAGCCCCACCCCAGATTGGTACCCCCACCCCAATCAGGGGCAGGGCAGGCCAGCCAACTGCCTTCGGCCCCTCCCCCTGGCTGGCCCTATCCCCAATGGGCTCCCACCACCCCAATTGGCCCACAGCCCTCCCCTGGCTGGCCCCACTCCTGATCACCCCTCCCTACCCCAATAGAGGGCAGGGCCAGCCGGCCAACCACCTGCAGCCCCTCCCTCTGGCCTGCCCCACCCCCGGTGGCCCCCCACTACCCCTATCAGCCTGTGGCCCCTCCCCCCAGCCAGTTCCATCCCCGATCAGCACCCCCCCCACTCTGATCAGGGGCAGGGCCGGCCGGGCAACCACCCATGGCCCCTTCCCCAGGCTGCGGGGCCCCGATAGGCTCCCCCCATCCCATTCGGGGTTGGGGCCGATTTGCCCACCACCCACAGCCCCTCCCCACGGCCAGCACCATCCCCGATCACCCCCCCACACACACACCAATCAGGGGTGGGGCTGGCTGGCCAACCTCCCAGGGCCCCTCCCCAGGTCCCATTCTGAGGCAGGGCTGGCTGGCCCACCACCCAAAGCCCCTCCTCATGGCTGGCCCTGTCCCCAATTGCCCCCCCACCTGAATTGGGGGCAGGGACCGCTGGCCAACCCCCCACGGCCCCTCCCCCCAGCCAGCCTGGCCCTGATAGGCCCGTTCAGGGCCGGCCAACCTCCCCCCGTCTCCTCCTACCAACAGGCCTGGCCCCAATCCGCTGATTGGGGCCGGGCTGGCTGGACCCCACCCATGCACGAATTTGTGCACTGGGCCTCTAGTTGGTGTATAAAAAGGCCATATATTTCTGGGTGTTAATTTTGTATCCTGCTGCATTGCTGAATTTCATTTATTAGTTCTAATAGTTTTTTGATGGGGTCTTTAGGTTTTTCTATGTACAATATCATGTCATCTGCACATACTGACAGTTTTACTTCTTCTTTTGTAATATGGATACCTTTTACTTCTTTTTTTTTGTCTGATCGCTCTGGCTAGCACTTCCAGTACTATGTCAAACAGGAATGGTGAAAGCGGACATCCCTGTCTTGTTCCTGTTTTTAGGGGAAATGGTTTTAGTTTTTGCTCATTGAGTATGATGTTGGCTATAGGTTTGTCATATAAGGCTTTTATTATGTTGAGGTATGATCCCTCAATTCCTCCTTTGCTGAGAGTTTTTATCAGGAAAGGGTGTTGGATTTTGTCAAATGCCTTTTCTGCATCAATTGATATGATTATGTGATTTTTATCTCTCAATTTGTTTATGTGATGTATCACGTTAATTGATTTGTGAATATTATACCAGCCTTGCATCCCTGGAATAAATCCCACTTGGTCATGGTGTATGATCTTTCTAATGTAGTGCTGGATCCAGTTTGCTAGAATTTTGTTGAGGATTTTAGCATCTATGTTCATCAGGGATATTGGCCTGTAATTCTCTTTCTTTGTAGTATCCTTATCTGGTTTTGGGATTAGGATAATACTGGCTTTATAAGAAGAGCTTGGAAGTGTGCATTCCTCTTGAATTTTTTTGAATAGTCTGAGAAGGAAAGGTTTTGGTTCTTCTTTGAATATTTGGTAAAACTCCCCTGTGAAGCTGTCTGGGCCTGGGCTTTTGTTTGGAAGTTTTTTGATGACTGCTTCAATTTCCTCCTTAGTAATCAGCCTGTTGACATTTTTTTATTCTTCTTGGTTTAGTTTTGGAAGTTCATATTTTTCTAGGAATATGTTTATTTCCTCTAGGTTGTTTAGTTTGTTGGAATAGAGTTGTTCATAGTATTATTTTTTTTTTTTTTACAATCCTTTGTATTTCTGTGGGGGTCTGTTGTTATTTCGCCTCTTTTGTTTCTGATTTTGTTTATTTGGGACCTCTCTCTTTGCTTCTTGGTGAGCCTGGCTAGAGATTCATCAATCTTGTTTATCCTTTCAAAGAACCAGCTCTTGGTTTCATTAATCTTTTGTATTTTTGGGGGGTGGGTCTCTGTGTCATTTATTTCTGCTCCGATCTTTATTATCTTCTTTCTGCTCACTCTGGGCTTTTCTTGTTGCTCTCTTTCTAATTCTTTAAGTTGTAGAGTTAGACAATATATTACCCGTTTTTTTTTTTTGTTTGTTTGTTTGTTTTTTTGAGGTAGTCCTGAGATAGACCCAGTATGTGGTCTATCTTTGAAAATGTCCCATGTGCACTTGAGAAGAATGTATATTCCGAAGCTTTGGGGTGACATGTTCTGAAGATGTCAATTAAGTCCATCTGACCTAAGGAGTCACTTAGGATTGCTGTTTCTTTGCTGATTTTTTTGTCTAGAGGATTTATCCAGTGATGTCAGTGGGTATTAAAGTCCCCTACTATGATCGTGTTGCTGTCAATCTCGCCCTTGATATCTTCCAGCAGTTTTTTAATTATTTGAGTGCTCTTCATTGGATGCACATATGTTTACCAGAGGTATATCCTCTTGTTGTATCGATCTCTTCAGTATTATGAAGTGGTCTTCCTTATCTCTTGTTATGCCCTTCACTCTGAGGTCTATTTTTTCAGATATAAGTATTGATACCCCAGTTTTTTTTTTTTTCATTTCCATTTGCCTGAAAGATATTTTTCCATCCCGTCACTTTCAGTCCGTGTGAGTCTCTTGTTCTGATGTGGGTCTTTTGTAGAAAGCATATACACTGAGTGGCCAGATTATTATGACCACCCCATTAGTACTTCATTGGGCCACCTTTTGCCTTCAGTACTACGGCGATTCTTCTCGGCATTGACTCCATGAGATGTTGAAAGTTGATGCGAGGAATCTGACACCATGCCTGATGAATAGCACTGTCCAGTTCTGTGACATTTGATGGTTGTGGAACCAGCTGGCTGATGGCTTTTTTAACTTCGTCCCACAAATGCTCAATTGGATTGAGATCTGGTGATAGTGGGGGCCATCTAAGCAAGGTAAAGTCTCCCTCATGTTCTTGAAACCACTCTTGCACAATACGAGCACCTTGGCATGGCTCATTGTCTTGTTGGAAGGAGCAATCTCCATTGGGATGCGCCATCAACATGATAGGATGAACTTGATCAGCAGTGATACTTAGGTATGTTGTGCTATTCAGACGTTGTTCCACTCGAATTAAAGGGCCCAAATCATGCCAGGAAAACATGCCCCACACCATATCACTGCCCCCACCAGCTTGAAGGGTTGTACTCATGAGTGTGGGGTGCATGCTTTCATGCTGTTTCCGCGAAATTCTCACTCTGCCATCTGCATGATGCAACTGGAAATGTGATTCATCGGACCACGTGACTTATTTCCAATGCTCGACTGTCCAATCCTTGTGTTCCTGTGCGAATTGAAGACGTTTTATCTTGGTAACTCCAGACAGCAAAGGTGTTGGAACAGGCCTTTGGCTTCCATATCCCATACGATGCAGTGTACGGCTAATTTGCCTACAAACGTCAGGTGGTCATAATTATCTGGCCACTCAGTGTATATGGGTCATGTTTTCTTACCCACTCGATGTCTTTTTTTTTTTAATTTCTTTATTGATTAAGGTATTACATATGTGTCCTCATCCTTCATCCCTCCATTAACATGCCCCCCCTACTCATGCCCTCACCCCCCTAGTGTTCATGTCCATTGGTTAGGCTTATACTCATGCATACAAGTCCTTTGGTTGATCTCTCCTCCTTTCGCCTACCCTCCCCTACCTTCCCTCTGAGGTCTGGCAGTCTGATCGATGCTTCTCTGCCTCTGGATCTGTCCCTGTTCACCAGTTTATGTTGTTCATTATATTCCACAAATGAGTGAGATCATGTGTTATTTGTCTTTCTCTGACTGGCTTATTTCACTTAGCATAATGCTCTCCAGTTCCATCCATGCTGTTGCAAATGGTAAGAACTCCTTTTTTACTGCAGCATAGTATTCCATTGTGTAGATGTACCACAGTTTTTTAATCCACTCATCTTCTGATGGGCACTTAGGCTGTTTCCAAATCTTAGCTATGTTGAATTGTGCTGCTGTGAACATAGGGGTGCATGTATCCTTTCTGATTGGTGTTTCTAGTTTTGTGGGATATATTCCTAGAAGTGGGATCACTGGGTCAAATGGGAGTTCCATTTTTAGTTTTTTGAGGAAACTCCATACTGTTCTCCACAGCCAAAAGAGTTCCTGCACAGTCAGCATTCCCACCAGCAGTGCAAAAGAGTTCCTTTTTCTCCACCTCCTCGCTAACACTTGTCGTTTGTTGATTTGTTGATGATAGCCGTTCTCACGGGTGTGAGATGATACCGCATTGTTTTGATTTGCATCTCTCGGATAATTAGTGACTTTGAGCATGTTTTCATATGTCTCTTAGCCTTCCTTCTGTCTTCCTTCGAAAAGTATCTATTTAGGTCCGTTGCCCATTTTTTGATTGGATTGTTTATCTTCCTTTTGTTAAGTTGCATGAGTTCCCTGTAAATGTTGGAGATTAAACCCTTATCGGTGATGTCATTGGCAAATATGTTCTCCCATGCAGTGGGCTTTCTTGTTTTGTTGATGGTTTTTTTTTGCTGTGCAAAAGCTTTTTATTTTGATGTAGTCCCATTTATTTTCTCTTTAGTTTCCATTGCCCTAGGAGCAGTATCAGTTCCTTCGGCATATGTCTGAGATTTTTCTGCCTGTGGATTCCTCTAGTATTTTTATGGTTTCCCATCTTATGTTTAAGTCATTTATCCATATTGAGTTTATTTTTGTGTATGGTGTAAGTTGGTGGTCTAGTTTCATTTTTTAGCATGTATCTGTCCAATTTTCCCAACACCATTTATTGAAGAGACTGTCTTGACTCCATTGTATGTTCATGCCTCCTTTGTCAAATATTAATTGGGCATAGTGTTTTGGGTCAATTTCTGGGTTCTCGATTCTATTCCATTGATCTATATGTCTGTTCTTGTGCCAGTACCAGGCTGTTTTAAGAACAGTGGCTTTGTAATATAGCTTGGTATCTGGTATTGAGATCCCACCTACTTTGTTCTTCTTTCTCAGGATTGCTGCAGCTATTCGGGGTCTTTTTTTATTCCAGATGAATTTTTGGAAAGTTTGTGGAGGTCTGTGAAATATGCCGTTGGTATTTTAATGGGGATTGCATTGAATCTGTAGATTGCTTTGGGTAGTATGGACATTTTGATGAAGTTGATTCTACCAATCCATGAACACGGTATGTTCTTCCATGTATTTATGTCTTCCTCTATCTCTTTTTTCAGTGTCCTGTAGTTTTTCGCATATAGGTCTTTTACCTCCTTAGTTAAGTTTATTCCTAGGTATCTTAATTTTTTTGGTGCAATGATAAATGAGATTGCTTTTTTAGTCTCTCTTTCTATAAGTTCACTATTGGTGTAAAGAAATGCCATAGGTTTCTTGGCATTAATTTTTTATCCTGCTACATTGCCAAATTTATTTATTAAGTCTAATAATTTTTTGATGGAGTCTTTAGGATTTTCTATGTACAATATCATGTCATCTGCGAATAAGGACAGTTTTACTTCTTCTTTTCCAATTTGGATGCCTTTTATTTCTTCTTCTTGTCTGATCGCAATAGCTGGTACTTCCAGTACTATGTTGAACAGGAGTGGTGAGAGTGGGCATCCCTGTCTTGTTCCTGTTCTTAGGGGAAATGGTTTTAGATTTTGTCCATTGAGTATGATATTGGCTGTGGGTTTTTCATATATGGCCTTTATTATATTGAGGTATGATCCTTCTATTCCCACCTTGGTGAGTGTTTTGATCAAGAAGGGGTGTTGGATTTTGTCAAATGCTTTTTCTGCGTCAATTGATATGACTATGTGATTTTTATCTCTCAATTTGTTTATGTGATGTATCACGTTTATTGATTTGCGGATATTGTACCATCCTTGCATCCCTGGGATAAATCCTACTTGGTCATGGTGTATGATCTTTCTGATGTACTGCTGGATCCGGTTTACTAGAATTTTGTTGAGGATTTTGGCATCTATGTTCATGAGGGATATTGGTCTATAATTCTCTTTCATTGTGTTGTCTTTATCTGGTTTTGGTATTAGGGTGATGCTGGCTTCATAGAAGGAGCTTGGAAGTGTTCCTTCCTCTTGAATTTTTTGGAATAGTCTGAGGAGGATAGGTTTTAGCTCTTCCTTGAATGTTTGGTATAAGCTGTCTGGCCCCGGGCTTTTGTTTGCTGGGAGCTTTTTGATGACTGCTTCAATTTCTTCCATAGTTATCGGCCTATTGAGATTTTTAGATTCTTCCTGATTGAGTTTTGGAAGGTTTTATTTTTCTAGGAATATGTCCATTTCCTCTAGGTTGTCTAGTTTGTTAGAATAGAATTGTTCATAGTATTTTTTAACAATCCTCTGTATTTCTGTGGGGTCTGTTGTTATTTTGCCTCTCTCATTTCTGATGTTTTTTATTTGAGTCCCCTCTCTTTGCTTCTTGGTGAGCCTGGTTAGAGGTTCATCAATCTTGTTTATCCTTTCAAAGACCCAACTCTTGGTTGCATTGATCTTTTGTATTTTTTTTTTTTTCGGTCTCTATGTTATTTATTTCTGCTCTGATCTTTATTATCGCCTTCCTTCTGCTCACCCTGGGATTTTCTTGTTGGTCTCTTTCTAATTCTTTGAGTTGTAGAGTTAGATGATTTACTACCATTTTTTCTGTTTGTTTTTTTTTGTGGTAGGCTTTGTAGAGCTATAAACTTCCCTCTCAGGACTGCTTTCATTGTGTCCCATAGATTTTGGGTTGTTGTGTTTTTGTTGTCATTAGTTTCCAGGATGCTTTTAATTTCTTCTTTGATCTTTTTGGTAACCCAGTCATTATTTAATAGCATGCTATTCAGCTTCCAGGTGTTTGAGATTTTTGGATTGTTTTTATTTCTAGTTTTATGGCATTGTGGTCTCAGAAGATGCTTGGTATGATTTCAATCTTCTTTAATTTGGGGAGACTTTGCTTGTGACCTAATATGTGGTCTGTTTTTGAAAATGTCCCGTGTGCACTTGAGAAGAACATATATTCCGTGGCTTTGGGGTGAAATGCTCTGAAGATGTCAGTTAAGTCCATCTGATCCAGTGAGTCATTTAGGATTGCTGTGTCTTCACTGATTTTTTGTCTAGAGGATTTATCCAGTGATGTCAGTAGTGTATTAAAGTCCCCTACTATGATTGTATTGTTGTCGATCTCTTCCTTGATATCTTCCAGGAGTTTTGTTATGTATTTGGGTGCTCCTGCATTGGGTGCATATATGTTTATCAGGGTTATATCCTCTTGTTGTATCTTTCCCTTTAGTATTATGAAGTGGCCCTCCTTATCTCTTGTTATGGCATTTACTTTTGAGGTCTATTTTGTCAGATATAGGTATTGCTACCCCAGCTTTTTTTTCATTTCCATTTGCCTGAAAGATATTTTTCCATCCCTTCACTTTCAATCTGTGTAAGTCTCTTGTTCTGAGGTGGGTCTCTTGTAGACAGCATATATATGGGTCATGTTTTTTTATCCATTCAGCCACTCGATGTATTTTGATTGGAGCATTTAGTCCGTTTACGTTTAAAGTTATTACTGAAAGGTATTTGTTTGTTGTCATATCTATTTTTGTGTCTGTGTTCCTTCTTACCTCTTTATTTCTTCTTTTTACAGCAGATCCTTTAGCATTTCTTGCATTGCTGGTTTGGTGGTGATAAACTCCCTTAGCCTTTTTTTGTCTGCGAAGCTCCTGATTTCCCCTTCAATTTTGATTGATAGTCTTGCTGGGTATAGTATTCTTAGATTCAGTCCTCTGCTTTGCAACACTTTGTATACCTCCTTCCATTCCCTTCTAGCTTGATGTGTTTCTGTTGAGAAATCATTTGATAATCTGATGGGGGTTCCTTTGTAGGTAACTCTCTGTCTCTCTTGCTGCCTTTAAGATTCTATGTCGTTAATGTTTGCCATTGAAATTATGATGTGTCTTGGTGTGGGTCTTTTGGGGTTGATCCTGCTTGGGACTCTGTGCTCGTGTGACTTTTTTCTTTGCCACATCAGGGAAGTTTTCTGTCATTATTTCTTCAAGTAGATTTTCTAATCCTTGCTGCTCTTCTTATCCTTCTACCAGCCCTATTATAAGTACGTTACTTCATTTCATGTTGTTCCAAAGCTCCCTTAGGCTTTCCTCCTGCTTTTTAATTTTTTTCTCCAGTTGCTGTTCAGATTGAGCTTGTTTCTGTACCGGATCTTCTAACTCACTTATTCCATCCTCTGCTTCTTCTAATCTGTTGAAACTTTCCATGGTGTTTTTGATTGTAGCTATATCATTTTTCATTTCTTCCTGATTCTTGCATAGGTTGTTGATTTTCTCATCCATTCGATGTATAAATTCCATGACCATTACTCTGAACTCTTTTTCAGTCATGTTGCATGCTTCACTTTCACTAATTTCCTTTCTTGGCAACTCCTCATTTTCATTTTTTTTTTATGGTTTTATTTATTTCTTTTTTAAAAATAAATCTTTATTCAGATTATTACAATTGTTTCTCCTTTTTCCCCCATATCTCCCCTCTACCCGGTTCCCACCCCACCTTCTGCCCTTACCTCTCCCCCACTGTCCTCATCCATGGGTGTATGATTTTTGTCCATTCTCTTCCTGAACCCCCCCATACACCTTTCCCCCTGAGAATTATCAGTCCACTCCCTTTCTATGCCCTTGATTCTATTATGTTCACCAGTTTATTCTGTTCCTCAGGTTTTTAATTCACGTGATTTTTAGGTTCACTTGTTGATAGATATGTATTTGTTGTTCATAATTTTTACCTTTACTTTTTTCTTCTTCCTCTTCTTTAAGAATACCTTTCAGCATTTCATATAATACTGGTTTGGTGGTGATGAACTCCTTTAGCTTTTTCTTATTTGTGAAGCTCTTTATCTGCCCTTCAATTCTGAATGATAGCTTTGCTGGGTAGAGTAATCTTGGTTGTAGGTTCTTGCTATTCATCACATTGAAAATTTCTTGCCACTCCCGTCTGGCCTGCATAGTTTCTGTTGAGAAATCAGCTGACAATCGTATGGGTGCTCCCTTGTAGGTAATTAACTGTTTTTTTCTCGCTGCTTTTAATATTCTCTCTTTGTCTTTGGCTCTTGGCATTTTAATTATGATGTGTCTTGGTGTGGTCCTCTTTGGATTCCTTTTGTTTGGGGTTCTGTGTGCTTCCTGGACTTGTAAGTCTATTTCTTTCACCAGGTGGGGGAAGTTTTCGGTCATTATTTCTTCAAATAGGTTTTCAGTATCTTGCTCTCTCTCTTCTTCTGGCACCCCATAATTCTGATGTTGGTACGCTTGAAGTTGTCCCAGAGGCTCCTTACACTATCTTCAACTTTTTGGATTTTTTTTTCTTTTTGCTTTTTCGGTTGAGTGTTTTTTTTTTGTTTCTTTGTATTTCAATTCTTTGACTTGATTCTTGTGTTCCTTTAGTCTGTTTTTGGGTCTCTGTATAATATTTTTTATTTCAGTCAGTGTATGTTTAATTTCTAGTTGGTCCTTTTTCATATCTTCGAGGGTCTCGTTATATTTATCGGCCTTTTCTAGGATATTCTTGAAAAGCCTTATAACCGTGGTTTTGAATTCTATATCCAGTCGTTTGTTTTCCTCCATTTCTTTCGTTTGTGATCTGTTTCTTTGACGCCGCTTTTTCACTGCTTCCCTGAGTTGGTAGGGTAGATTTGTGTGCTAGGTTTCCTATATGGTCCAGTGGGTCGGCCTCCCCAGTTAACCTGAGGTGGACACTCTTGGTGCACCCCTTTGTGGACTGTGTGTACAGCCTTGTTGTAGTTAAGTCTTGATTGTTGTTGGTATCACTGGGAGGAATTGACCTCCAGGCCAGTTGGCTGTAAGGATCAGCTGTATCTATGCTGGGAAAAGTTTAGTGTTGGAGACAGCCTTATAGGATTAGACTTGCCAAATTGCAATAGCCTCTGTGCTCAGCTTGGATGGGGTGGAGTCTCAGGGCGGAGCAGACAGTCTTGGCTTCTACTCAGCCTTGCCCTTGTGCCCGTGCGTGCCTGCAGACCTCTGCCTTCCCCGGCTCCCGAGTCTCCGCCCGAGAGTCCAGATTCCCCCCACAAGAGCGTGGGTCCCCAGGGGCTCTCCTGGAACTGGGGTTCAGTGCAGTCAGAACTGGGGCTCAGTGCAGTCAGGAGCTACTGACTCCTTTCCACTAGGGAAAGCCTGTGGCTACCTCCGCAGCCTTTGTGCGCACTGGCATGCGTGCGCCTTCAGACCTCTGCCTTCCCCAGCTCCGAGGTCTCTGCCCGAGAGTCCAGATTCCCCCCTAAGAGCGCGGGTCCCCAGGGGCTCGCCTGGAACTGGGGTTCAGTGCAGTCAGAATTGGGGTTCAGTGCAGTCAGGAATTTCGGACTTCCTTCTGCTAGGAAAAGCCTGTGGCAACCTCCGCAGCCTTTGTGCACACTGGCGCGCGCGCCTCTGGATCCCTGCCTGCCGGGGCTCCCCCGGGTCTCCCCCGGGTCTCCGAGTCTCCGGGTGCCTTTCTGTCTACTTGACAGTCCAGACTCCCCTTGTATGAGCCTGGGTCCAGGGGTTTTTCCCGGGACTGGGGTTCAGTGCAGTCAGAACTGGGGTTCAGTGCGGTCGGGGGCTTCCTTCCCCCTTCCGCCAGAGAAAGTCAGCCAGGTTCTCAGCTGCCCTTCCTCTCTGCGTGCACAAAGACCCTTTGCCGTACCTCCAATTCTCTGTGAGCTTTTCTCTTTTCTTCTAGTTGTAGAATTTTCACTCAGCCAGCTTTCCTGTGGTTCTGGATGGTGTCCGTTCTGTCTTTTAGTTGTAGTTTTGAATTTGTTGTGCGAGGCAGCAGTTTAGGTGCTTACCTATGCCGCCATCTTAGTTTCTCCTCGGCAACTCCTCATTTTCTTTCCTCTGGGGATTGTGTCGTCTCCCCATTCTGACTATCACCAGAAGGTTCAAGCTTCAAGTTGTGTGGACCTGGGCCATGTGCCATGGGAACTTCGCACCACCCGAGTTTCACTGAAGTGCTCCGACACTAGGACGTGTGGCTGCCGTGGGTTGATGGGAACCAGACTTGCCCAGAGTCAGTATTCCCAGCGTTCAGTGTGGTCTCGTGTGCACACTTAGAGTCAAGGACCCTGCCTGCACCACACTGTTTGCGTATGCCGAAAATGAGTCCCCTAGCGCATGCCAGGAGTCAGAGTTTCCCTGTGTCAGCACTAAGAATCGGGTATCACAGTCTCTGTTGCCTTGTGTGGCTTCTCGCTGAGAATCAGGGTCCCTGTGTGCGCATGCAGCAATATCAGAGTCACTGGCTCTTAATGTGAATGCGCTGTGAGTCAGGGATCCCAGGCGCACACGTAAGAAACAGAGTCAAGTCGGTGGTGCTCAGTGCTGCCTCTTGCCGGGAGAATTTGGGTCCTCGTCACCATGGGGGACTGGGTTGCACAATAGCTCTGTGGCGTGCCTGCGCTGCGGGAAACTGACTTCCGTATGCGCTTGCCCAGAATCAAAGTCAGGTGGCACTGCCGCCCTGCATGGGTTTCGGGTTTGGTCGCCCAATTGCGTCATGGGGAGCAGATTCCAGTCTCTCAAATTCCAGTAGCAGCGCTGCGGTCCGCGCGTGCTCTCTCAAGCCCGAATTCCCCGTAGGGGAGCTGAGTCCTGCATGTGCTCTCAAACTCGAATTCCCCATAGGGGCGCTGCAGCTCGAGCGAGGGGCGGGTCTATCAGTTACTATGGCGTTATCCGCAAGCCTGTGTGGAGGGGGATAGGCTCTTTGTCTCACAAAAATCTGCTGCCAGGAAGTCTGGATTCTTGTTGTCTGTTGGTCTGAAGCTGTGGTCGCAGTTCTCTGTTCCCAGTGGCTGCAGGGTCCTGGTTTGTGTCTGAGACCAGGATCCTAGTCTCAAGCAGCTCTGTTTCTCAAGATGGTGTGCTCTCCGTGCCTGCACCGGCCGCCCAGAAGTGTCCGCTTTGTGCACGGGGCTCCGCCGTCTAAGACTGCCCGGTTTGGCAGCCCCTTGGAGGACCTACAGAATCTAACTGTCCCTAGCTCATAGACACACACACCCCACCCGTCTACACTCTCCTCTATGGGTTCCTCACTCTCTCACACTCTCTCCCTCCCTACCTTCCTGCCGGTTGCCATTTTGATCTCCTCCACAAATTTCTCGATGTCTTTTGATTGGGGCATTTAAGCCATTGACGTTTAAAGTTATTGATAGGTACTTGTTTATAGCCATTTTAATTTTTTTTTTGTGCCTGTGTTCCTTCTTTTATTTTATTTTTTCTTCTTTTTACACCAGTCCCTTTAGCATTTCTTGCATTGCTGGCTTGGTAGGATAAATCCCATTAGCCCTTTTTTGTCTGTGAAGCTCCTGATTGCCCCTTCAATTTTGAATGATAGTCTTGCTGGATAGAGCATTCTTGGATTCAGTCCCTTGCTTTGCATTACTTTGTATACTTCATTCAGTTCCCTTCGTGCCTGATGTGTTTCTGTTGAGAAAACATTTGATAATATAATGGGGGATCCTTTGTAGGTAATGCACTGTCTCTCTCTTGAAGCCTTTAAGATTCTTTGTCGTTAATGTTTGCCATAGTAATTACGATGTGTCTTGGTGTGGGTCTTTTGGGATTCCTCTTGTTTGGGACTCTCTATGCTTGGGTGGCCTTTTTCTTCCCCATATCAGGGAAGTTTTCTGTCATTATTTCTTCAAATGGGTTCTCTAATCCTTGCTGCTCTTTCTGGCATTCTGGCACCTCTATTATACATGCTAGTATGTTACTTTGTTTCATGTTGTCCCAAAGTTCCCTTAGGTTCTCCTCCTGCTTTCTAGTTTTTTTTTTTCCAGTTGCTGTTCAGATTGAGCTTTTTTTTCTGTGCCCTGTCTTCTAGTTCACTCATTTGGTCCTCCACTTCTCTCAGTCTACTGTTGAAGCCTTCCATCGTATTCCTTATTGTGGCTGTATCACTTTTGATTTATTCTTGGTTCTTACATAGGTTGTTAATTTTCTCGTCCATCTGGTTTATGAACTGTATGACCATTACGCTGAATTCTTTTTCTGATATATTGCATGCCTCCATTTCATTTAGTCCTTTTCGTGGTGGTGGTGGGGGGAATTTCTCCTTTTCTTTCCTTTGTGGGTTGCTTTTTTGTCCCCATTTCTGCTATTGCTGAAGGGTCCAGGTGCCCTGATGTGCGGGCCCTGATCTGTGGCGACGGTTTTGGCGGGAGCTTGGTGCGCGCAGTCCGGGGCCAGCTCTGGTGCCCAGGAGACGTGGTCCCCGTGGCTGGGCGGTGTCCGTGCATGCTGACACTCTGGGGGCCAGCTTGGGTGCCTGGGATTCATGGTTGCCACAGGGTCCACACGCGCTGACGGGGCCGGCTCAGGTTCCTGGGAGATGCGGCCGCCGTGAAGTTCGAGTGTGCCGACAGTTATGGGGCTGGCTCGGGTGCCCAGAAGATGTGGCTGCCACGGTCTGGGTGGGGTCTGCGCATGCCAACAGTCAGGGGGAAGCTCTGGTCCCTGGGAGACACATCTGCCGTGGGGTCCACGCGTGCTGACGGGGCCGGCTCAGGATGTGTGGAACCTGCGCTGCCAGGGTAGGTAGGCAGGATGGGAACACACTCCTGGACTCACAGTAGCCTGAGACTGGTATAAGTGGAGTTGGTGCCCATGAGTCTGCAGCTGTGGTAGCAGGTCTTCATCCAGATTTGCTGTAAGCTAGTGGTCGGCAAACTCATTAGTCAACAGAGCCAAATATCAACAGTACAACGATTGAAATTTCTTCTGAGAGCCAAATTTTTTAAACTTAAACTTCTTCTAATGCCAATTCTTCAAAATAGACTCGCCCAGGCTGTGGTATTTTGTGGAAGAGCCACACTCAAGGGGCTAAAGAGCTGCATGTGGCTCGCAAGCCGCAGTTTGCTGACCACTGCTGTAGGGTCTCGGTTTTTGTCTGAGGCCAGTCTGGGTGGTGGTGAGGCTGGGCTCCTCATCACAGTAGCTCTGCCCTTCAAAATGGCATGGTTTCTGTGCCAGGGCCGGATGCCTGGAAGTACCCGCAGCACAGGAAGAGTCCAAGAGAGCCCAGTCTGCCAGCCCCCGAAATTCTTGCAGCATCTAACTGTCCCTTGCTCACACACACACACTCCACAATCCACACACTCCCCTTTTGCTCCCTCACTCTTTCACACTCTCTTCCTCACTGCTGTCCTGCCGGCCGTCATCTTCTACTCGCTACTATTAATCTTGCAGTTCATTTCTTTTAAGTCAGATTCAGATATTTTTATATAATTGATAATATTATTCTGTCATATCACCTGTATATTTGTCTTATTAGCATTTATTGCATATGAGATTCTCTTGCAGATTTATTTATTTACCTTTTGTGAGTCACTTTCCATTGGAATTCAAACTCCAGAAAAATAAGGAATTGTCTTTTACTGCGTTTTATTCCTAGTAACTAGGTACTAGTACATAGTAGGTATTCAATAAATATTACTATGTAAATAAATACTGCAGACACTTACTGTCATAAGAATTTTATCACATAATTAAAAAGTCTTCTAAAAAATTACCTAGATAGTTGCATAATAGTTTATTTTATAGATCCAGCATAATTTGCCTTCAATAAATTCTTTGGCATTTTTAGTTTCTGCTGTGTTTATTATAAACTAGTGGCACAGTGCATGGATTCGTGCACATTGAAAGGAAATTAGAAGAAAGATTTGTGCAGTAATTACATTACTGCAAAAAATTGCATGTCAAAATAGTATATAAAATATAGTATTATAAAGTTAAAATACAAAATATTTTAATATTGCTATTTGCCCTTTCTCTATAATAGAAGTGTCAGAGATGTAAGAAAATTAGTAAAATGTGTGTGAAAATAATATATAAATTGATTAATAAATAAACAATAACAACATGATATAAAAACAACAGAGACATGATATAAAAATAACAAAAACATATAAAAACATTGATAAAAACTGATCGATAAATTGATTAATAAATAACAAAGACATGAGATAACAAAAACATGACATAAATACAACATAGATAAAAACAATGATAAATTGATTAAACAATAGTTGGTCTTCAGATACATTTTGTTGATGACACTGGCTTCTTTCGGCTTCAGAGGTACATTGTGCCAATAGTTGGTCTTCAGACATATTCTGTTGTTGACTCTGCTTTCTTTCATGTTCAGAGGTATGTTGTGCCAATAGTTGGTCTTCAGATACAGTCTTGTAATGCACATGTACTAGTCAATGTTTATTTTTAAATTGCCAGTGTGCGTCATATATACCGGCTAGTTGGTCAGACAGTCGGATGGACGGACTGTTGGTCACTTAGCCTTTTATATATTTAGGTAACACTGAAGGGAACATCTTTATGTATAAATTTTTGCCTACATTTCTATTTATTCTTTAGGATATATTACTAAAAGAATTTTAGTTGAAATAATTTAATTCTTTTAACATGTACTAACAACAAAAGTACAATAGTTTATACTCCCATGGCATTTTAAAAGAGCCCCTTTCTCCTAGAATTTGATCAGTAATGCCCATTTCTTTATTTTCAACCCCTGTGGCAATCCTGTCTATTGCTACTCTATCTCATTCCTTCAGTTACCACCAGTGCTGACTAGGCCAGTGGTCGGCAAACCGCGGCTCGTGAGCCACATGCGGCTCTTTGGCCCCTTGAGTGTGGCTCTTCCACAAAATGCCACGGCCTGGGCAAGTCTATTTTGAAGAAGTGGTGTTAGAATAAGTTTAAGTTTAAAAAATTTGGCTCTCAGAAGAAATTTCAATCGTTGTACTGTTGATATTTGGCTCTGTTGACTAATGAGTTTGCTGACCTCTGCCCTAGGCTTTACTTCTAGGTATTTGGAGGTTCACCTGCACATCCCCAAGTCACAAACAAACATCTGGGAAGGAGAGGCCACAGTGAGAGTAGTTGGGGCAAATGGCAGCTGAGGTGGAGGGAAGGTGAAAGGACTCAGGGAGAAGGAAGGCAAGGAGATGAGCAGACAGGTTGTAGTGTGGGCCACAGACATGGACAGGGGAATTGCTGCTCTGTTCCCTTTTGAGATAAATGAAAGTAAAATCTTTTCATCTGAGTTGAAAACCTAGGACTTTTTCTCAATTATTCCCTTTTCCACTTTTCCTTTATGTATACTCTTTTATTTCTGTGTTCTTTGTTTCTGTTGGTTTAAGCTTATTACCACCTCTTTCCTGGACTATCATTGCCTTTACATAACGCTTTTGTCATTTTTCTCTAATATGTCATCGTTACTGCCAAAATTATCTCCCTAAAATGCCCACCTTCTGTTGCTTTCCTAATTAAGTTTCTCCAAACTCTCCCCATCGCTTAGCAATAGTCAGCAAACTGCAGCTCGCGAGCCGCGGTTTGCTGCTCTGTTGACTAATGAGTTTGCCGACCACTGGGATAGGGGCTTAATCACAAGGAACAACAACAGCCTGTACTTATTGGAATCGAGAGTCTAGGCCAGTGGTCGGCAAACTCATTAGTCAACACAGCCGCAGTTTGCCGACCACTGGTAAGCCTTACAGAGTGAAGTTTGAACTCTAGCAGAGGCTGTTTGCTACACCTGCCCTTTCCCCAGTCTGCCTGTCATTATTTCCTAGGGATTTCCCTCCTTATTTTCCAGCTAGCTGAACCCTTGGTGCTCCACATATGTGTCTTAACTCTCGTGTAACCTCTGTGGCCATGCTTTGGCTGGACTCTGCCTAGAATACTGCCCCTCACTGTTCACTTAACATCCGTCTGCAAATTCAGTTCCAAGAAGACTTTCTCTATGGACCCTTTTCCAGGGACAGCTTCCTTTTCTATACAGTTACCAGTGGTGTTTAAGTCCTTCCATGACAGAGCCTTCAGTACCATCTCTTGGTGATATTTATTTATAGGTTCATCTGTCAGTCTGCGTGATTGCGTATTTATCTGTGATTCCATGGCAGTGTACCAAAGAGACTGTTGTAGAAAAGTTATTTAACAAATATTGGTTGAATTAATGGATATCTCAATAGAAACATACTTTGACTTGATGTCTTTTGGTGTTTTTCCTTCCTGCTTCTGTCTGGCATCATTTATCTTCAATCAGCAGAACTTTAGCATTTTTTTAGTGTGGACCTGTTCAGTTTTGGTTTGTCAGAAAATATTTTCTTTTTAAAAAGAATAAATTATTTAATTTTAAATAATTCCCACAGGAAATTGCCAAAAACAAAACAAAACAAAACAAAACAGCCCAAAAAACAAACAAACAAAAAAAAACCCACCACTACCAATAGAGTCCTACATATCCTTCACCCCAGTGGGGACATTTTGTATAGCTTGTAGTACAATATCAAACCAGGAAATTGACAGTAGTACATTACTGTTATTAATAAGGCTAAACCTTATTCACTGTCCACTATATTTTAAGTTGCGTGCGCATGTGTGTGAAGTTCTGTACAATTTTATCACGGTTGTAGATTTGTGTACCCACTGCCACAAACAAGATCCAGTACTGTTCGGTCATGTACAGTACTTCCTTGTGCTATTTCTTTGTAATCTCATCCACTCTATGCCCTGCGCTGCTGGAGTGGCGGGGGGGGGGGGGGGGGGGCGAGGGTGCCCTGTTCTCCATCTCTGTAGTTGTGTGGTTTTGAGAATGTTATATATATGGAATCATACCTTTTGAGATTTACTTTGTCATTAAGCTAAATGCCCTCAAGGCCCATTCAGGTTGTTGTACGTCTTGATAGTTAATTCCTTTTTATTGCTGAGTGGTATACCATTGTGTGGATGTACTAGAGTTTGTCTAACCATCAACCCAAACAACAGTTAAGCTGTTTCCAGTATTTTTTTTTCTTATCTTTATTGTTCAGATTATTACAGATATCCCTCTTTTTTCCCCCCATAGCTACCTTCCACCCATTTCCCACCCCACCCCAGGCCCTCGACATCCCACTGTCCGCGTCCATAGGTACTGCATACATGCATATAAGATCTCTTCCCACACCCTCCCTCCCAAACCCCCTTCCCCCTGCTAAATGTCAGTCTGCTCCATTTCCATGCCCCTGATTCTATTACATTCACCAGTTTATTCTGTTCATCAGATTTTTTATTCATTTGATTTTTAGATTCACTTGTTGATAGATATGTATTTGTTGTCACTTTGTTGTTCATAATTTTTTATCTTTACCTTTTTCTTCTTCTTCCTCTTCTTAAAGAATACCCTTCAGCATTTCATATAATACTGGTCTGGTGGTGATGAACTCCTTTAGCTTTTTCTTGTCTGTGAAGCTCTTTATCTGACCTTCAATTCTAAATGATAGCTTTGCTGGGTTGAGTAATCTTGGTTGTAGTTTCTTGCTATTCATCATTTTGAGTATTTCTTGCCACTCCCGTCTGGCCTGCATAGTTTCTGTTGAGAAATCAGCTGACAGTCATATGGGCACTCACTTGTAGGTAACTGCTTTTCTCTTGCTGCTTTTAAGATTCTCTCTTTGTCTTTTGCTCTTGGCATTTTAATTATGATGTGTCTTGGTGTGGTCCTCTTTGGATTCCTCTTGTTTGGGGTTCTGTGTGCTTCCTGGACTTGTAAGTCTATTTCTTTCACCAGGTAGGGGAAGTTTTCTATCATTATTTCTTCAAATAGGTTTTCAGTATCTTGCTCTCTCTCTTCTTCTGGCACCCCCATAATTCTGATGTTGGTACACTTGAAGTTGTCCCAGAGGCTCCTTTCACTATCTTCATATTTTTGGATTCTTTTTTCTTTTTGCTCTTCTGGTTGGGTGTTTTTTGCTTCCTCGTATTTCAAATCTTTGACTTGATTCTTGGGATCCTCTAGTCTACTGTTGAATCCCTGTATATTATTCTTTATTTCAGTCATGCTTAATTTCTGACTGGTCCTTTTCCATTTTTTTGGCATTCTCACTAAGATCCTTGAAGGTCTCACTAAGTTCCTTGGAGGTATTTAGAAGATTCTTGAGTAACCTTATAACTGTGGTTTTGAACTCTATATCCAGTAGTTTGCTCTCTTCCATTTCTTTCATTTGTGACATGTTTTTTTGTCTGTGCATTTTGGCTGCTTCCCTGTGTTTGTTTCCATGTATTGAGTAGCTGCTAAGTCTCCTCGAGTTGATAAACTGGTGTGTTTGGTAGGTGTCCTATAGGGCCCAGTGGCTCAGCCTCCCCAATCACCTGAGGTGGACACTCTTGGTGCACCCCTTTGTGGGCTTTGTGCACAGTCTTGTTGTAGTTGAGCCTTGATTGTTGTTGGTATCACTGGGAGGAATTGACCTCCAGGCCAGTTGGCTGTGTGGACCAGTTGTGTCTACAATGGAAGAGCTGCTGTGCAGGAGACACCCTTATGGGGCAGGACTTGCTTCAGTGGGGCTTTGGTGCTCACTGAGTCTGCCCCTTGAGTGTGTCACTTATGGATGTGAAGAGTTGTAATCTGGTATGGTCTCACACTGACCACTGGGTACACTGGCTCTCGGATCTCCAAGGAAGTGCAAAGTCACCCACTGCCTGGGGCCACCCAGCAGGAGCTACAGAGAGATCTGCAGATTCCTCCTCTTTGTATCGGGTTTGGAAGTGCCCAGACGAGGACCAGCTGTGATGCAAGGCAGGCTGCTGCTGGTGCAGGCCTTGGGCCTTCTTTTGATAGCTTTGGGGCTCCCTGACCCAGCTGCAGCTTGTTTGACAGGTTTTAGGCTGAGAAAGGACAGGCCATTTAGCATTCATATGCTAAAGCTGCTGCACACAGCTTGGGTGGGGTTGTAAATTGAGTAGGGCAGGGGTCTCAGGGAATCTCCAGGGTGGAGCAAACAGTAATGGCTGCCAGTCAGCCCTGCACTGGGGAGGTCCCAGCACAGGAACAATGACCATTGTGAGCACCTCCGTCTGGAAGAAAGCTGCCCCCGCGTTCCTGCCCCGATGCCAGACAGTCCAGTTTCTCCCCGTATGTGTCTGGGTCCCCCTCGGCACTGGAACTCAGAGCAAGTGGGAGCTTGTATCTCTCTCCTTATTAAGAAAGCGGCACACCGGGTCGCCAGCCCGTTCCGTGCCTCCATACCTCCTACCAGTCTCAGTGTGCTTTCTTCTTTACCTCCCTAGTTGTAGTACTTCCACACAGCCAGCTTTCCTGCGGTTCTGAATGATAATTGTTATGTATTTTAGTTGTAATTTTGATGTGGTTTTGGGAGGCAGCAAATACAGGTGTTTACCTATGCCGCCATCTTGGTTCTTCTCCAGTATTTTTATATCATGAATTAAACTGCTGTGAACGTTTGTATATAGGTTTTTGTATGACTGTAAATTTTCATTTCCCTGGGATTACATATATCCATGAGTATGATTATGGAGTCAAATGGCAAGTACACATTTTGTCTTGTAAGAACTTGCTAAACTATTTTCCAGAGTAGCTGTACTATTTTATATTCCCACCAGTAACATATGTGTGATCCAGTCTCTCAGTATCCTCACCAGAATTAGGTATTATCCCTATTTTTTATTTTAACTTTCTAATAGGTGTGTAGTGATATCTTATTGTGGTTTTAATTTACTTTTCCCTAATGGCTAATGATGTTTAATGATGTTGGCTGTTAATAATTATGGCCATTCACATATTCTAGATCAATGTAACCAGAGGAATAAAACAACATATTTGCTTTCCAAGTATTTTCTCCCAGTCTGTAGCTTGCTTTTCATCCTTTTAATAGTGTCTTTCACAGTTCAAGAGAAAATTTTGATGCTTTTTGTTTTTGAAAGCATTTTTGCTGGTGACAGCCTCCCCTCCCCTGCCCCTTTAGCATTCTAAACATGTCAGTGTGTTGTATTCTGACGTTCATTATTTTTTTAAAAATCCTCCTCCAAAGACATGCTTAACGAAGGGGTGGAGGAAGGAAGGGAGGAAGAAGGGAGGGAGGGTGAGAGAGAGAGATGTGAGAGAAACATCATTCGGCTACCTTTTGTACGTGCCCCTACCAGGGATTGAATCTGCAACCCTGGCATGTGTCCTGACCAGGAATCAAACAGCAATCTTTTGGTGCACAGGACAATGCTCAACCAACTGAGCCACTCTGGCCTGGCTGACTTTCATGATTTTTGATAAAATGTAACCTTCCTGTGTGTTGTCCTTTCTTATTACTTTTCCCTATAACCAATATGTTGTTTTATTCCTCTGGTTGCATTGAAATATTTTTTCTTCACCTTTGATTTTCAGCAGTTTGGCTCGGATGTACCAATGTACTGAGCTTTAGTTTACTTTGTATTTATCCTCCTTGGAGTTGAGTGAGCTTCCTGGATCTGTGGGTTGATGTCTTTCATCACATTTGGATTAGACTTTTCTTTTTCAGATATTTTTTTCTGGCCCATTCCATCTCCTCACCTTCTGGATCTCCAGTTACACATGTAGCCATTTGATATTGTTCCACAGATCTTGGGAAGTTTCATTATTTTTAAGTTGTTTTTTCCTCTTAAAAGTCACAGAACCTTTTCTGTTGTGTCTGGTTAGCTGAGAAGATCATTGAAGGAATTCTTTATTTCTGAATATGTAATTTTTATTTCTAGCTTTTATTTATTTTAAAATATTTATGAGACTACCCTTCTTTCCAAATCTCTTCAGCAGCAGGTATTTTCACTTTTAGTTCTTGCTAATGTAATGGCTATGAGATGATATATTGCTACTTTATTTGCATTCAAGCAAATACATTCAGCTTCTTAGTTACAATTTTATTCTGCTGAAGTTCTTCACTGTGCATGTTCATCTGCCCATCTTTCCCATGAGATCCTTTAGTGCATGATTGCAATGTCAGGGTTTATATGGGTCTATTTCTGTTCTGTTTTTTCTTTTTTTATGAATCATGTTCTTCTCTTCATGTTCCATAATTTTTTATTGTGTGCTGGACATTATGTGTAAAAACAAAACAGGAAATATTTGTCCCTAGAACAGAGCTTGTCCTTTTGTGTGTGTGTGTGTGTGTGTGTGTGTGTGTGTGTGTGTGTGTGTTGTGTGTGTCACACTACTAATGTGGGGGACTGAGCTAGGTCTGGAATTTATTGTAGCAATCGTGAGATTTAGTTCATTCTTAGCTTCAGATATTTTGAGAGTGGGATCAGGACTTTGTTTTTAGCAGAGCTTCAGAATGAGCCGCAGGCAGACCTTGGAGATCTCTTGATATTTTAGAACTAAGCTGCTAACTTTCTGAGTAGTGGGAGATCTCTATTAGTTTTATAGTTTGGCTGCTAGGTTTTTTGATGGACAAGGATGTGTTATCTTTGCAGTCTCCAGTCTGAGATCTCATTTTGTCCTACTCTTCTTTAGAGGGATTTCTCTCAGTTGTCTTTTGTTTTCCTTCTGGTATTAGTCTGATGCTCTGCACCCAGGGAATTTCACAGGTGCCTGAGATAGGGAATCACTAATCTCTTCTATTCTATCTCATTGTACACTACCTGTGTGTATTTGGTAAAGACCCAGGGGAAAGAGTTGACAGGCGGGGTGCAGACTTGATCTGTGTTTGGGGCTCCTTGAGATTAAAAAAGTTTGTGAACAGTTCAGCTGGTATTTTATTATCCTTACCTATAGCAGATTTTTCATTCTGTCACTCTGCCAGGGATGAAAACAGCTGTGGACCACTTCTCTCCTAGGAAGGACTTGTCAGTATCCGATATTTAGTTCATTAAGGTTTCTCTGTATTCTAAACGTTCTTACAGCTTTTATTTATTTTTTTAAAGTTTGTGGTTTTATAGCTTTATGCAGCTTATATTCATTGTCAGGGAAATATTCTTTATTATTTTTTTCTTAGTTATACATATGTTTAACATTTAGTTACTGAAGCATTGACGGTATCTGTATTAATTTCTCATCCTTAGGTAACCTGTTTTCATAAGCAGTGGTCTTGATAACCTTTTGATTATGTACCTCATCATAAAAAATGAGAACAAATCCTCAAAGTACGTATAGCTTAAAAGTTACAGATATATACTAGTTTATTGAATTGTTTTTTTACATTTAAGACATTATGCATTATAATATTGATAAAATTTAAATTATTTTGATTTTATATCATTGTTGATAGTGGATATAAATATTTATTTCAATTTATGGTTTTGATGATTTTGAGAAAAATATTAAACTTGTTTCTTACAGATTTATTTAGATCATGATTGTTATTAACTCATCTAACAGACAAGAAGAGATCATACCTGGATAAGTGCCAACTTTGCTATTTTCTTATAGCTTATTCTTGTATTATCACTATTATTTTTAATCCATTTTTTGGTTGTTATTTCAGGAATTCTCTTTTAAAACCCCCTTTCTATTTTGTTCGGATTAGTTTAGTTAAAACTGGCTAAATTTGTAATTCCATTTGCCTGGCCCTGGTAGGCTGCACCCCTGCAGAATGTCATAACCTGACAGTGTTTGAAACTGGAACTTTATTTTCCTTACCAGGGTAGTTTTATACACCTGTGATGTATGACAGCTGACCTATGGTCCCTATGAAGATGTAATGTCTTACATATATTAAATGCGATTAAAACTTAATTTATTTCCTTTCCCCTCATTGAGTCATCGTGTGTCTCCATCCTTTCACTCCTACGTTCATTGGTGCCCTGCACCTCTAGACCATTGCCTTAGAGAACTACAGCCAGTTGTGTATTTTGGGAGCAACTCCTCATTTCACATTCTCAGGGATATCATTGCCTTTGTTCAGGCATCTTTCTTATTGACCCTGATAGGGTAGTTGTTTCCCTGGGCCCCCAAAGGTCCTGTCTAGAGCTCAGCAGGATCCTTCAGGAAGGATGCTTCCTTGATAAGTTCTAGGGCAGACTATCTATGTAATGTTACAGAGTGGAAGTTTCAGTCAACTTACGGGATTCGATTCATTTAGGCCAGTGGTCGGCAAACTCATTAGTCAACAGAGCCAAATATCAACAGTACAACGATTGAAATTTCTTTTGAGAGCCAAATTTTTTAAACTTCAACTTCTTCTAACGCCACTTCTTCAAAATAGACTCTCCCAGGCCGTGGTATTTTGTGGAAGAGCCACACTCAAGGGGCCAAAGAGCTGCATGTGGCTTGTGAGCCGCAGTTTGCCGACCACGGATTTAGACAAAGTGAACAAAATATTTCCAAAGACATCAATCTACTCTAAATGGACTGAGGAGTTCCAACCTTGCCTTTGCCATGTAGAAGTTTGTAGTAATATTAATTACCTACTCCCAATCCTATCTAATAAAGAAGGAATATGCTAATTAACCATCACTCCGTCACAAAGATGGCTGCACCCACAGCTGAGGCCAAGTTCCCATAAGGAGCCTTAACAAGCAATCAGCAGGGACCTGAGGCTACGCCCTCCCCCACCCCCGTGGGGCTTGACAGAGGACCTCAGCACACCTTCCACACCCAGCAGGGCTTGACAGGGGACCTCAAGGTGCGCTTCCTGTCCTGGTGCTGGGCTAGGGGACCTCAGGCTGCTCCCCATGCCCCAGTGCCAGGCCAGGGGACCTCAGGCTGCACCCCCCACCAGGTGGGGCTTGATAGGGGACTTCAGGCCACACCCCCCACTGGTAGAGCTCGACAGGGGACCTCAAGGTGCACTTCCAGTCCTGGTGCTGGGCTAGCGGACCTCAGGCTGCTCCCCCGGCCCCAGCGCCAGGCCAGGGGACCTCAGCCTGCGCCCCCCACCTGGTGGGGCTTGACGGGGGACCTCAAGGTGCACTTCCTGTCCTGGTGCTGGGCTAGGGGACCTCAGACTGCTCCCCCGGCCCCAGCACCAGGCCAGGGGACTTCAGGCCACGCTCCCCACCCCGGCACCAGGCCGGGGGACCTCAGGCTGCACCCCCCGCCCCAGCACTGAGCCAGGGGACCTGAGGCTGCACCCCCCTGCCTGGCGGGGCTTGACAGGGGACCTCAAGGTGCACCCCCAGTGCTGGGTCAGGGGAACCTCAGGCCATGCCCCCCACCCAGTGGGGCTTGACAGGGGATCTGAGGCCATGTCCCACACCTGGTGGGGCTTGATGGGGACCTCAAGGCATGCCCCCCCACCCCAGACTGGGCTGGGGGACCTCAGGCCACGCACCCCCCCCCCCGTCCTGGCACCAGGCCAGGGGACCTGAGGCTACGCTCTCTGCCCAGCGGGGCTTGACAAGGGTGGGACTAGCCAGGTCTGTATCTATCACAATGAGGGGGGCGGGCAGCCGGGTATGGGTCTCACGTGATTTTGAGGCACATGTGGGTGGACGGGGTCTTGACTCTGGATCCTGTGGTGTGCCCCAGACTCTGACAGGAGGAAGGTTTTCATATACATTTTACTAATTTTCTTTCATCTCTGACACTTCTATTATAGAGAAAGGGCAAATAGCAATATTAAAATATTTCCTCCAATTAATCCCCTTTTAATGTGCACGAATTTTGTGCACCGGGCCACTAGTTGTTTGCTAATTGGGAATTACTATACCCACCTCTTCCTACCCTCCTCTTTGGGCTCTGAGGATTAAATGATGTACTATATGCAGAAGTACTAGTACATAGTGGACGTCCCAGGGCTTGACTGGCTGACTCAGTATTACTATAGAGAGAGATTTTGAAATTTATCTTTAGTAGTGGAGTGCACAGTAAGGTGAATGCAGTGGATATCTGGTAGCTTTCCATTTCCTGAATTGGCTATAACAACCAGATTATTTAATTTCAAATAATGGAAGGTGGGATAGTGGTTAAAAGTTTAGTCTCTGGAAGCAGATTTTCTAGGTTTGAATCTCAACTCCATTATGTACTGGAGGATCTTGGACAGATCATGTAACTTCTCTATTCCCTAGTTTCCCCTTAAATAAAACTAGGAGCCCAGCATGCGATTCGAAATCGTGCGGCACCGCCCACCCTTGAGTCCCCGGTCCGGCCCTGCCTCACTCCCCGGCCCTTGAAGCAGCCGAGGCTGCTGCTGATCAGGCCCTCCCTCAGCGCAGGTGCGTGGAGGCCCCTGCCGCCCCGCCCCCAATGCTGCGCATGCAACCTCCTCCTGTTCTATTGACCCATTACGGCATCCCGGTTAATTAGCATATTTCGTGTGTGTGTGTGTGTGTGTGTGTGTGTGTGTGTGTGTGTGTGTGTGTGTGTGTGTGTATATATATATATATATATATATATATATATATATATATATATGGAGCACCTAGCTCATAGAGCTGTGGTCAAGATTGAGAGACATACGCACATGAAGCAGGCACTTCAGCAGAGCACCAGGCTCAGCATGGCATTGTTAGCTACTGTGGTTCTCATATTTTTCTTTTTGAAATGCCCTCATGTGTAGATATAATCCTGGGTAACATTTCAGCCCAGCAGAGAATTCACGATAGAAATCCCAACTAAATAAGTGTTTTAAATAAGAAAACTTAAGGAGTTGGGATGCTCTTTCTTTTGTTGGGTCTTTAGTTTGGAGACCAGATATTTTTGGCCCCTCTTTTCATTACTTTAATCTCCTTGTGTTCGAGAGATGTTAGCATAACAGAACAGGAGCACCCACTCTGCATCACTTCTTACCTCCTAGAAGAAACAGTCCACAGCTCGGGTGAACCTTTTTTTATTTTTATTCTTTATTGTTTAAAGTATTACATAAGTCTCCTTTTTCCCCCATTGACCTCTTCCCAGCTGCTCCCACCGCCCATCAGGTGAATCTTAAAGTCGTTTCTCTTCTCCAGATCCTCTCTCCACCTTCTCCTTTCTGTCTGTCTGTCTTTAACTCTTGCAGGAATGTGTATATAGTGTGCTGATTGCTTTCTTGGTGTTAGGGTAAAGTTCACCATTATATGGTTCTTTTAGGTTGCTTAAGTTTCTATGCTATATAGTAAGAAGGGCCATAATTTATTGAAATAGTGTGATTTTGGTGGTTTAATTATAATGCCCTTTTAGTATTTTTAGGTGCAATAACTCATTTACTTGTTTTCAAATGGATTTTAAAAATTGCTGACCAATTTATGTTAAAAAGATTTAAGGGGTCATTACATTTAAGCATTGAAATAGATAAAAATGGTATTTAATGTCTGGGTGTTTGTAATACATTAAAATCAATGCAATTATACATCTTTGACATCTGAATGATATGGTATTTATTTTATAAAATGTCCCCAGTACTTGTGAGGGGAGAAAGTAAAGTTGGATTTAAGACTTGTTAGAGTGCATTTTGATTTCAAGTCTATTGACTGTCCCTGTGTATGGGCTGTGGCCACTTTAATTTCCTCAGTTTACTTTATTTGTGGATTCATTTAGTCATTTATTTGTGACCTCTGTGCTGAAAGTTCTAGAGAGTTGAGGTTGGCCTTTGGGAGAGGGGGCGCCTTTTGACTTCAAGAGAAAAATGCTGTCGCCCACTAGGGATTGTGGCAGGTGATGGGGAGAACAGAAGCAGAAACTGAACCTTGATATTTTGATGCCTTCAGGGTTGACAGATCAGCTGGCATTTAGTGCAGAATTCAACCTATTAACAAAACTACAAAAGTAAAAGGAGCTTTCATTAGTTAAGTAACATAAAGATTTCAAACATCAAAATACCTACTGTTTGGAATATCCACATTTCTGCCTATTCAGTGGTAAATTGCCATCATTATCTTTACCTGTAGAAATCAAAGAAGAGCTGGGTCTGGCTCATCCAGTACATTGGCCACTTGCCACAAGCATCCGCTTTGTCATTCCCAGACAGTTGGTGCTACTACCGAAACTCGAGGAAAATGAGAAGGTGGCATGTTCTCTGCACAGCCTGATTGATGCTTCTTGCCTCCTTGTTTGATGACAGATGCATGTTCAGCTTGTGTTGGTAGAGGGTTAGCCTCGGCCATCTTGCTATGCTTTTTGCCTGGAGTAGCTCATCCTCCCCTCATCTTTATACTATAAGGAGAGGTCTTATTAGCCCATTTTACAGATGGGGAGATGGAAGCCTAGATGGTAATAACCTTCTCAGAGTCCAAAGCTTTTGGTGATAGATCCAGGTGTGGAACTCAGATCTCTCATGCCCACACCTGTTCTTTTCCCTTTACCGTGCAGCCTCTGGTCCCTAGAAAATGTCTCCTACAAGATAATAGTGGATGCCACTAATTAAGTGATTACTATTTAATAGGAGACAGAATATATTTTTATTAACAAAGTTTTTAATGTTGACATTATTGCTGGAGTCCCCCTCTCCCCCACTTTTGCCCACCTCCGTCTTTCCCGGCCTCTCCTTCCCTTGGTCTTTACTAAATTATTTTTTAGTATCCTTGGGGTATTAATATATGTTTTTTAACCATTTCCTTCACCTTCTTTATCCAGTCACCCCCACCCTCCTCCCCTTGGGCACTGGTCAGTTTGTTCCATGTATTCATGCTTCTGTTTCCATTTTGTCAGTTTATTTTGTTCATTAAATTCCACATATTAGTGAGATCATATGGTATTTATCTTTCTCTGACTGGCTTATTTCGCTTAGCATAATAATCTCCAGGTTCATCCATGCTGTCACAAACAGTAAGATTTCCTTCTTTTTTACAGCATGTAGTATTTCATTGTGTAAATGTACCACAGCATTTTTATCCACTCATCTGCTGATGGGCACTTGGGCTGTTTACAGATTTTAGCTATTGTAAATAAAGATGCTATGAACATAGGAATGCATCTATTATTTCTGATTGGTGTTTCAGGATTCTTAGGATATATTTCCAGAAGTGGGATTGCTGGGTCAAAAAGCAGTTTCATTTGTAATTTTTTTGAGGAAACTCCTTACTGTTTTCCACAGTGGCTGCCCCAGTCTTGTGTTCCCACAAATCAACAAGCACTTGTTTGTTGATTTACTGATAGCAACCATTCTGACAGGTGTTGAGTTGATACCTCATTGTTGTTTTAATTTGTATCTCTCTGATGATTAGTGACTTTGAGCATTTTTTCATATGTCTCTCGGCCCATTTGTATATCCTCTTTGGAGAAGTGTCTAGGTCCTTTGACCATTTTATAATTGGATTTTGGGTCTTCCTGATGTTGAGTTGTAAAAGTTCTTTATATATTTTGGAAATTAACCCATTATCGAATATATCATAGGCAAATATGTTTTCCCATACAGTGGGCTCTTTTTATTTTGTTGATGGATTCTTTTGCTCTGAAGGAGCTTTTTAGCTTGATATAGTCCCATTTGTTTATCTTTTCCTGAGTTTCCCTTGCCCTCAGAGATATATTGGCAGAAATATTGCTGCAAGAGAGGTCTAAGATTTTATGCCTATTTTCTTCCAGGATTTTTATGGATCGTTACTTATATTTAAGCCTTTTATCCATTTTGAATTTATTATTGTGTATGGCATAAGTTGGTGGTCTAATTTCATTTTTTTTCCGTGTACCTGCCCCATTTTTCCAGTAGCATTTAGCAGCTCTGGGCCCTCCCCTGCTGCTTGCCCTCCACCAGGAGACAGAATTTAATGTTAAAAATGTTTCAATGGTAATGAGTTACTTTCCAGGTGGCTGGAATTTTATGTTCATTTCTGGGTAGTGGTAATGTTTTCCCTTGTTTTTGTCTTGTCTCATACGTAAGTGGCAGTGCTGTATTCTTATATTATGGTGGTGAGCCATTCCTCCCTGATTACTTTAGATATAGTGTACATTAGGCTTTGACTAGAGCAGGGGTGGGCAAACTTTTTGACTCGAGGGCCACAATGGGTTCTTAAACTGGACTGGAGGGCCGGAACAAAAGCATGGATGGAGTATTTGTGTGAACTAATATAAATTCAAAGTAAACATCATTACATAAAAGGGTACGGTTTTTTTTTATTTCAATAGTTTTATTCATTTCAAACATTTTAACAAGAAGAATGTAAACACTAATTATTATAATTTGAAACTTCAAAAAATGGAGGAATCATAGCACAATAACATACCTTATATTGAAGATGGCAAAGGCAAAATAAAATTGCCTAACAAAGGAAAGGTACAAAAGCCTTTCAAATTAAACTTAAATATAATAGAATAATTTAAAACTAAAACAAATAGAAAAGAACAAAATGTGTAAACAGTAAATTAAACATTTTCTTTAGTGCAACTTCCAAATTATGCCCGGGACGTAGATGTAGATGGCAATGTAGACTGGGTTGAAAGGTTTTTGGTCTTTAAAACATCAGCTTCAGTGGGAACAGTGTTGTTGGTCTCCTTTTTAGCTAATGCTCTGATACTGTGCTCTCCAGGGGCGTGTCTCCCTACATCACCACGATAACGCGTCTACGCATTCCCAGGGTAATGTGGGGGGACGCGTCCGCGGGCATTACAAGGAGCCTCTGGAAGATTGAGAGGTTGTTCCTTCTACTGAATGGGCGGATATAAATCCGCCCACTCAGAAGAAGGAGCTGCGGCCGTGTTTCCCAATGTTGTCATGTTAACACTGCTGCTGGTGAAGGAGCGGAGGGGAGAGCAAGAGAACCCTCCGCGCCTTTGGCTCCACGGGCCGGATAGAAGAGCCCAACGGGCCCGCGGGCCATAGTTTGCCCACAGCTGGACTAGAGGCTGGGGAGAATCCAATGCAGACATGTCGTAAAATGTGACTGCTCTGTTTGTTAGTCTTGTTTGAACACACTGCTTCACCTGTGGGTGAAAGTTTATGGACCCATTTGTTATAGTGGCTGCTATTATACTTTATCCTGGGCGGGGGCGGGGGGGGGGGTGAGAAATAACCAGAGTTACTGGTTGAATTGCACATGAAAATCTTTATTTTGGGTTTATATGACATAGCTAGCTTTGACATATATTTGGATTCTGGAATATGTAAAAGTTGTCCTTGAAGCCCTAACCAGTTTGGCTCAGTGGATAGAGTGTCGGCCTGCGGACTGAAGGGTCCCAGGTTCGATTCCAGTCAGGGGCATGTACCTTGGTTGCAGGCACATCTCCAGTGGGGGGTGTGCAGGAGGCAGCTGATTGATGTTTCTCTCTCATCGATGTTTCTAACTCTCTCCCCCTCTCCCTTCCTCTCTGTAAAAAATCAATAAAATATATTTTTAAAACAAGTTGTCATTGAAATTTTAAAAAACCCTCTGCAATGCAGCATTTATATCTGCTCGTTCCGTATGACAGTGTGCAGATTGCCTAAGTATTTTTGTGCATTAGGTAATAATTTTCTTTGTTTAAATTTGAGATTCAGCATATATACTGAAACTAATTGGTAATCCTGATTTGGTTATGATCTATTTGGCATCCCAAAGGCTGTTGATTGCTGACTGTATGGTATTTTAGCCTAGTAGTTATATTTATTTAGTATGTTTGAAGAGGAAGTATATAGGGTCATGAGGAATGTAGTGACTGCTGCTGGCATCTGTGTTAACTTATCTTTCTTTTGAAATATCTGTGGAAAGGCAGAACTCCAGGTAGAAGCTGAAGGTAAAGAGGAAGGCAACATCCCTCTTTTGGCCACTCATAGAAGGCTCAGCAGGTCCCTGTGTAGGGATTGGACTGTGGTTGTTGTGAATTAAGGTTAGAAAATCAGGGTCAAGAGAACTGAGCTGAGGCTGGGAGGTAAAGGCATGTGTCCTGGCATGAACAGAAACTAGGTGAATATAAAAATCAAGACAGGTCATATCAAGGAAATAAAAACACAGATTCTCAGGTGCTCAGGAACCACCATGCAATCAGAAACCAGGGATAGTATTTAGTATGGAGAACAGCAGAGACTCAAGACAGTTAAAGGTGTAAAGCAACTTTAACCATTGTTAAGACAGCCTCTGTTTTATTTATTTATGATGGACTGGGAATGACTATCCTAGTTGTAACTGGGAAGGTGGACTCATAGCTAAGAGTAATGCCGTAGTTGGGATGCTGAAATTAGGAAAAGAGAGACATTGGTCTACTTGATCCTCTGATAGGTGGCATCATAAACAGTAATTTAGTGTATACCTGTTATGTGCATGGTATTATTGTAGACATTAAGAAATATGAGACTATGTTTTTACCCTCAAGGGGCTCCTAATTGGGTTGAGAAAACAGACCATATCCATGCAAAGATAGACCAGATGGAAAGGAGAGTGTTGGATCTCACAGGGATGATAGTCATCATGAGTTCTGTTGAAGTTCGAAGGGAAGGGTGAGCTAGCTAGGCTGGGGTGGTCCCAAAGTGCGCTGAGGAAGCTAGTGTCAGTCATAGAAGGAGCAAGCTGGGTTTGGAATACAAGGTGGAACTTAAGGTGGGGAAGATGTTGGTGAATGCTTCTCCTATCTTTAGTTAATGTTTCACCCTTTGAGCCTGTTTCCTAATTTGTAAGATAGTTAAGTTGCTACCTTATCTGTGTCAGGGTTGTTGTGGAGTCTGAGATGATTTATGTGAAAGCCCTTTGTAAATGGCACCATGGATTCAAATGTAAGTTGTTATTGATAATTTCCCTTTGCAATGGAAAGCCTGTTGGCTAACAGCTTTGTTTTCATTCATTCATCATATGTAAATGAGATTATACTCTTGCAAGCAAAGGTGTTTAATGAAGAGTATGATTAGATGTAGAGGGAAAGTGTCAAGAGACTTTTTAAGTAAGGTTAGTATATGTCTGAGATTTCACTTATAAACTTATAAATACATAATTAGTATTAAAAATTAATGTTTAATGTGTATCTGAAATGTTTTACATTTTTGGTTAAAAAGAGCGTGGCTCAGTGATTGAGTGTAGGAAGCCAAGGTTTGATTCCCAGTCAGGGCACATGCCAGGGTTATGGGCTCCATCCTCGGTGTGGGGTGTGCATGAGGCAGCCAATCAATGATACTTTCTCATCATTGATGTTTCTTTCTCTTCCCCCTCTCCTTTTCTCTCTGAAATCGATAAAAATATATTTTTTGAAAAAGAATAAGTTGCTAAACTGTGAAAAATAGGAGTATATTTAGTATCAAAATTACATGATGTTTCTCATTCTACATTCTAAGACTATTTTTAGCATCTCTTTGAATCAGTATTGAATCCTAGTTACAGAATTCAGTAATTAAAGCAGATAAAAATACATATAACATCATATAGACAGGACAATCTTATACTTGTGTTGGATCTGTTTCAAGGTTTTAACTATTATCTTCAGACTAGGAGCCCAGTGCAAGAATTTGTGCACCTTGAAAGGTACTATGGGCCACGAGGCTGTGGTGGCCTCAGGGGTGGGTCTCAGCCCATCCTCCGTGCTCCCGCCCGGCCCCTCCTGCTGCAGCTCCTGGTACCGGTCCCTCGTCTGCCAGCAGCCCCGCTCCCGCAGCCTCTGCTCCCATGCACTGACAGCGCCACCCCACTCACACCCACTGCTGGCGCTGGTCCCAATAGCTCCGCACCGTCAGCGGGTGCGAGTGGGGCTGGCATTGGCAGAGGGTTGCGATAGGCAGCTGCCAGCCCCGATTGTCCCTCAGGAGTAGGGGGAGGTGGAGAAGCCCTGAGGGGCAATCGGGGTCAGCAGCCGCTGCTTGCATGCGCTGAAGGTATCGAGTGATGGGGCCAGCGCTGGGCTCTGGCAGCAGGTGCTAGCAAGGCTCCAGCGCCAGCAGCGGTGCCGGCAGCAGGTGCGAGCGCTGGGCAGGACCACGGTGCACAGGAGCAAAGGATTTTCAGTAACCATCAGAGGCTCACCCCGCTGATGACGGGCCTTTCTAAGCAGGAGTGCACCCAGCATGGCAGGGTTTGGAAGATGAAACCAGTGGCACAGGCACTGAGTTACCTGGAGACAGGTCTGTGGTTTGGTCTACTAGTAATTAGCATATTAGCTCTTTATGGGGGATGTGCTCCTTCCCCCAGGCCACATCTAATCTGTGCCTCCTAAAGGACAACCTGGGGGCACCTTTACATATTTGAAAGCTGTAGACTTGGAGGGTTTGATTTCACTGGGCAGAAGAGAAAGCATTGGTTTGAAGTTCTGAAGATGTAGGCTTTACCTGAATATAAAGACAGCTTCATTTCAAATAGTGTTTCTCAACGCATGGCGTTACACACACATGAATTCCTTCACCCTGAATGATGTTCAAACAGAAGTTTACAGGGATATGGTACAGGGGGCCCTGCACTAAATGGGGGCAGGTCTTGCAGCCCCTTCCAGCTCTTGTCTTTGCTGTTCTTCCAGCCTATGGGCCTGTGAGTTCCCTGGAGACAGGTCTGCAGACACATATACACTGAGTGGCCAGATTATTATGATCTCTGAACGCATTATAATCTGGCCACTCAGTGTATATCCTATATAATAAAAGGCGGAGTTTGACCAGCAGGCAGGCCAGCCAACTGCCCATGTACCCTCCCCCTGGCCTGGCTGGCTGGACCACACCCATGCATGAATTCATGCACCGGGTCTCTAAAATATATATCAGAGATCATAATAATCTGGCCACTCAGTATATACTCTAGTTCATGAGCAAACTCT
Organism: Plecotus auritus; assembly: GCF_963455305.1. Lineage (NCBI taxonomy): Eukaryota > Metazoa > Chordata > Mammalia > Chiroptera > Vespertilionidae > Plecotus > Plecotus auritus. The sequence goes on along the minus strand of NC_137772.1, from coordinate 126,814,059 downwards.
GAATCTGGGAACTTTTGGACTACCTCATGATGTCCTAGTATTTAGGGGTGGTAATAGCATTTACCTTTATATTACCTTTGCATACTTTGTGCATCTCAAAGGACAGTAATCAGTCTCTTGTTGTCACTTTGCTCCACATGCAGATTTTACTAGTAAGTCTTGTGTATTGCAGGTGGAACTAGTCTTCTCTTATGGCTCTTTGCCTGTGTCTTTCTTGCTGGAGAGCATTTTCCCACTTGGAGCTTTGTGACTTTCTGTAAATAGCTTCACTTTTGTCTGGTCCATGATTGTATCGCTCATGCACAGGAGGACAGTAAATGTCTGGTTGGATTGATGAGTGGTTGTATCTGGGCCATCAGATTCTCTGGCCAGGGACTGTTTTACCCGGAGGTACTGGCCATCCATGCATCTCTGCAAAATAGTAGTATATCAGGAAGTGATTGTTCTTCATATTTTACTGAGCAGTTATTGTTCATTAAGCGAAGAGAAAGAAAATAGTGTTTTAGCCTTGGCTGGATGACTCCGTTGATTAGAGCGTCGTCCTATACACCAAAAGGTTGTGGGTTCAATTCCCAGTTAGGGCACAGGTTGCGGGTTTGATCCAAGGGCCGGGTGTGTACTGGAGGCAGAGGATCAGTGTCTCTCAGGTCGATGTTTCTCTCTCTCTCTCCCTTCCTCTTTCTCTAAAAATCAATAAAAAAAAATATCCTCGTGTGAGGATTAAAAAAGGAAAGAAAATAGTGTTTTATGACCCTTATATTTATGTCTGTGATAAATTATTATTATTTTTAAAAAAATATTTTTATTGATTTCGGCTGCCTCCTGCATGCCCCACACCGGGGATTGAGCTTGCAACCTGGGCATGTGCCCTGACTGGGAATCGAACCATGATCTTCTGGTTCATAGGTTGGCACTCAGTCACTAAGCCACACTGGCCGGGCATGTGATAAGTTATTTTAAACTAGAGGCCCAATGCACGAAATTCATGCAAGGGGCTCAGCCCCCACAGCCCCGGCTGCCTCGGTCCCCACAGCCCCGGCTGCCTCGGCTCCCACAGCCCCCGGCTTTGTCTGGAAGGTCTTTCTGCTGTTTGGTCTACTAGTAATTAGCATATTAGCTCTTTATTTTATAGGATGAACACATTGCTCAAAACTGGGAGACGTTTTCTTCACCTGCGCTCTCATAGGATGGTTAATGTGTTTTCTTAGTTCTTAACTGAATGTGTACCAGTTGTCAGCTGGCTAATATTATTGTTTGACTTATAGCAATGGCTTTTCTGCTACTTGTTTTAGATCTCTTGTGTTTGTTTACTTTTCCCCACCAGCTAAAGCTTTCTGGGACCAAGACCTTGTCTTATTACTTAACATTTTTTTAAATATATATATATATATTTATTGATTTTCTACAGAGAGGAAGGGAGAGGGATAGAGAGTTAGAAACATCAATGAGAGTGAGAGAGAAACATTGATCAGCTGCCTCCTGCACACCCCCTACTGGGGATGTGCCTGCAACCAAGGTACATGCCCTTGACCGGAATCAAACCCGGGACCCTTTAGTCCACAGGCTGACACTCTATCCACTGAGCCAAACCGGTCAGGGCCTTAACATTGTTTTTGTCTCACCTTCTACATAAGAGCTCACTTATAGGTTAAGTTGAATAGTGACGCCAGTAAGTGTGTTCTTACAGGCTCTGATATAAAAGGTGTGGGACTGTTCTAGCAATAGGAATTGAAGCTCAGATAACCAGCCTGAGAGGCCAAGGAAGGAAGCACAAAGATTGCTGTTTTTATCATGGGGTTTGATAAACACTTCTTGCTAAAAACGTTCATATTATATGTTCTGATGGGATATGTTTCTCTGACGCTAATATAGCTTCATGTTCTAAAGTGTCTAATAATCTTGTAAACAGAGCTTTATATGTGAATAAGTAAGAACATTAATGCCATGATCTCATGGTTAGAGAGGAACTTAGAATTTGAGTCTGGTTAAGGAGGTAGCACTGGAAAATCAGGGGATAAGTAGATATCTGGGACTGTGTGAGTGTTGTAATATGCTAGCTTCTTATTTATAAAAACTGGAATTCAGAAGCTTAAGAGAGACAGGCAAGGACCAAAATAGTAAAGAAATCCTAATATAATCAGATTAGGAGGATATTGCCAGATTAACAATGACTCATTTAGGCACAACCTGTTCTCAGATTAAACGTTTTCATAACACAATTTTTTTATTTCATATTGACTTTGTTGTGGATAACTAAGATTAAAGGGCATATTACTAGGGAAAACTTTATTATCATTGACCTTTTAAAATGCTCAATAGAGTAAAAGAAGATATTTCATGAGGTATATTCAATCATTTCTCTCAACAGATGACACAGGCATGTAAACTGAATATAAACGGAACTGCTTAGGAGGTGAATGGTCTGTAATTCATTTGAAATTACCTGAACTCATCATAAAGCTCTCTAGTCCTCCCCTCCCTACCTCCCTTCCTGAAATAGACATATTTTACTAGACAGTTATTTATCCTGGCTTGATTGTTGTTGGTCTGTGATTATTCCTTAAGTTACAACTTGCCATGGTTTCCAGATAGAGTTTTTCTTTTTTTTTTATACTAACATGAGAAATTTTAATTTAGTAGTACTATTTTAAGAATTGGACTGAGATCTGGAGACAGCATGAGTACATTTTGGTGCCACCGTATTGAGGACCTTATATGAAACTTAAATGGGCAAGGATAGGTACCTGTATGATGGGATTTTAAAGGGAGGAGTCCTTAAAGGTCAACCAGTTTGTTCCTTCATTTTCTGTTCATTTTTTTCCAACAAATATTTGAGTGTCTGTATGCTCTTCATCTTGGTATTCTTTTCTCAGGTATTGGTAATAACTCCCTCAACTCATTATCTCAAGCCTGACACCTTAAGAGCTGCACTGTCCAGTACAATAGCTGCTAGCCACAGGTTGCTATTTAAATTAACATTAATTAAAATGAAATAAAAGATTCAGTTCCTTAGTCACCCCACCCACATTTCAAGTGCCCCGTGTGGTCTGTCATGTTGGACACTGTCCATTTGTAAAAGGGGGGTCAGCCAGACTATGTTGCCTTAGTGTTCCTTGACTCCACCTTGACACATCTCAGCATCCCATCCACTTCATCATCCAGACATATCTCAAGTTTCTGCCCTTTAAAAAATTATCCTGTCTTAGTGTTATTTTTCAAATATATTTTTATTGATTTCAGAGAGGAAGGGAGAGGGAGAGAGAAATAGAAACATCAGTGATGAGAATCATTATTGGCTGCCTCCTACATGCACGCTACTGGGCATCGAGCCTGCAACCCTAGCATGTGCCCTTGACCGGAATCGAACCTGGGACCCTTCAGTGTGCAGGTCGATGCTCTATCCACTGAGCCAAACCGGCTAGGGCCTGTCTTATTTTAGGTCTTCATTTTCCGTCATCTGAGTTAAGGCTCCAGTGTTACCAGGACTCTGAATCCTTCCTTGCCACACCTGTCTCCAGTGGCAGCTGCGCCTTCTGTACACTCTTGATACCATGTATATACCACATTGAATACTAGTCCCTGTTTGTATAACTTTTCTTCTGGAGGACCAAGAGGTTCTTTGGGGTGCAGGACTGGACTTTGATTTTGCAGGGTAGGGCCACACACAATAATGCCTGGCACATTTCCACAATAAAATAGGTGTTTGTCAAGCAGAGAGAGCAGTGAAAATGAGTGGATGAAGGAGGCTGAACTAGGTTGTATTCTGAAGTCAAGAGACAATTTAGATGCATGGAAACTAGAATAAAAGAGGGCATTCTTGTGGGGGAGCATCATGGATACAAGCCCATTGGTAGGAAATTACATGACAACTCTGCTCCTAGACCCTAGCCGCAGAAGAGCATTTTCAGCACCACTCAGAGCTTAACCATGGGGACATAAACAGAATTTGAATTCTGGCATTGCAAGTAAATGTGTTCCCCTGTGCTTGCTACATGACACCTCTTTGTAGAGGTGCTGGGTTTCACACTTACTAAGCTTAATCTGTAATTTCAGAGGAGTTAAAGGAAACTTTGCCCTGTAAAATTAGGCAACATACTCAGAAAATCTAGTTAATTCTTTTAAGACCTTTATGGTTATAGTTTATAACTATAAACTATATAAATATAGGCTTATGAATTATGTTAGACATGTTAGCAGTAGAGTAGGAAAGAAAAATGCATGTGTGCATGCCCAAAAGGAGGCCATCTAACACAGTAACTAAAATGAGTGACTGGCTAGACAGACCTATCTTAACCCAACCCCTTCCAAACTGTGTGTTATCCTGGGTAAGTCACCTTCCGATCTTCAATTTCCTTGCTTTTAAATGGAAATATTACGTGCCCTGTGAAGATTAAGTTAAATATAAAATATATGTCACATACTGGCACTGTGCTTAGTCCTGAGTAAAGCATTCACCAAGTAATAACTAATAACAAAATAATAGTTACATAGCCTTTCTCAAAATTGGGAAACTCATAGTTGTGTTACCCAAAGGAAGAGTGAACACATGTTGCTTAACATAAATGGTCATCCAGAAAACACAGTCTTCTAGATATAATCACCTCTAAAGTGAAGTGTATAGTGTTGGTTACTTTCAAAATTGTGCAAATAAGATGATCCAGGAGAAGTAAAATTTGGCCTGGATAATCTAAAATACAGTTCTCTGTATTTGGAGATAAAGTGACCACTTATGTAAATTACTTAGGAAAAACTCACTTTTCCCCTTCTACTTTGTATAATCAAGAGCATGCCCTACAGCTGTTCCTAAGAAAAGGGAAGAAAATTAGGTACTGCTTTTAATTTTAAATAAGCAAACTAGTAGGATGTGCATAAATTAGTGGCATTGAATGATCTATTTTTTTCCATAGTTTCAAAAAGATGTTGACAGTCTTGACTGTGTAGGTTCTCATCATGTAAAGGCCTACATACAATTCATGCATGTCCAGTAGTGCTCTTTAGTAGACTGAATGCTGCTTTTCTTTCCTGTGGAAATTGCACACCTTTCCCTTCCTCTGCCTGCCTGGCCTTGCCCTAGGCTCACTCTTCCCATCTCTCTTGACTTCCCCTGAGCTGTTTGTTATACCTCATCCCATTTTGGTGCCATGTTCTTGCTTTTGAGCATCTACTTATTATATTACTAGAGGCCCGATGCACGAAGATTCGTACAAGAATGGGCCTTCCTTCCCCTGGCTGCCGGCACTGCCTTTGCTTCGGCCGGAGCCACCTTTTCGCTCTGGCCCGGAGCCACCTTTCCGCCTTCCCACGCTGCCCAGAGGCCTGGAGTGGCCGGGGGCAGTGCGGAACGCCTGCGTCATCGCCATGGCGATGACACAAGCATCCCACCTCACCCCTCGCAGCTTGGCGCCTGGGTATGCAAATTAACCCGCCATCTTTGTTGGGTTAAGTTGCATACTCCTGATTGGCTGGTGGGCGTCGTGAAGGTACGATCAATTTGCATCTTACTTTTTTATTCGTATAGATAATTAGTTACATTCATGAGACTGAGTTGTTTCATCAACATGCATTTCCTTATTTGTTTGCAGTGTTTAAAGGAAGCTGACTTACACAAGGTACTTGGTAAAGTTTTGCTGAATGAATAAATGCTTAGTCATTAAATTTTTCTTGTATGTACTCTTTAAACCATAGCTCTCTTTAGGGAGGAAATCATATTGTACTTTTTGGCACCTCACAGCTCCAGCACATGGTAAACAATGTCAGATTGCTCTATAAGTTCCCTGTTAATGTCCGTTATCCTGGAAACACTTTATAGGGTCAATTCAGCAGGTATTCAATCTTTGTTACTATTTTATCCCCATATTATGTACTATTAAACTATGTATATAGTGATTGTCAAGATTTTTATTGAATTTATTTTTTTTGTGTCAAATTAATGAAAGTGTTTATATCTGATAGAATTCTTGTGTAAAGGATCAATATTATATTCTTTTTGGGCAGTAACAAAACCTAAAATGTATGGGTTGTTGTTGGGTAAGTGAATTGAGCATTTTAGTTGAATAAATTTACAATATACTTGGCTTTTTATGTTTCTGCCCTTTGGCTATTATTTACTGTAATTCCTTGAAATTAATTTTAGAGCTTACTCTAGGGCAGGGAGTTGGAATTATACAGGAATTCACATACCTTATTAGCTTCTTGTTTTAATTTAAAAAGAACTACTTGTGGGATTAGAGCTCCCTTGATGAAATTGTTGAAATGTGAAATTTGAATTTAAGACTTTTTTGAAGACTCGAATGCATTTTGCTTGCCAGTATTTAATTTTTTTTTCTTTTTAGTTTCAATTTTGATTGCTGTTACTACTGATACCTGAGCCAAAGTGGTGATGCTGCCTGAAGGAAATTTCTGCAACCCTTAAGTCAACACTTACATGGTAAGAGTATATGACTTTTACCCTTAAAAGCCATTTAATTTATATAATGTTATAGTTTAGAATTTTAATTTGAAATAAAACATGATAAAATACTTTAATATATTAAAATACTGATATTAATGTATTTTAATATATAAATTTTAAGAGATAATAGATCTTTAGATCCTAATCAACAGTAAGAATTTGAAAGGAAATTTTATATAGTCATCATATTAATTTTTATGTGAACAACGAATATGGCTATATATTTTGCCTGTTTACTTTTTATTTCCTGAGGTTTAACCAGTTCTTTATTATCTGAACTTTGTTAATAATGAATGGGTATGCGAAGTCAAGATGATAAAACTTAAGCCTAGTCATTTTTTTCTGTCGCTTACTCTGAACCGAAATGATGGTGATTCCAACAGTGGATAATATAAGGTTTTCAATTACTTAAAGATTTAAATGATCTATATTACTCTACCTTTGAAGGGTAATTTAAGAATAATTAGACATAGCAGACAAATAAGACAAGTTCTTTCTCTGAGCTTCACTTTTTTCATATATAAAATGCTGTTATTTGTCTTGCATGTTTTATAGAGTTGTAAAAACCAAATGAGATGATGTATGTGGAATTGTCCTTTTTTTCCTTTATTTTAATGGGTAGAGGGAGAATAACAAAAAGGCTTTTGGTTTTGAGATGGGTATTGAGAGAGAACATATTCTTTTTATTATTATTTTTTTAATCCAGTCTGCCAATGTATCCTTAAGAGGAAAGGATGCTGGAACACTTGATCTCTAATCCTATCTCACCTTGACCTTGGGGATATCATTACATTAATTTACTGTTCGAAAAGTGAATTTAATTTCCATAATTTTACTTTGCAGATAATTTTTCAGGAATATGTCTGTATTCTTTGACTACAATGAAATTAAATAAGAAATTAGTATTGGATAACTGGGAAATCTCCAGATATTTTGAAATTAATTATAACATTCTGAAAATCCCATGGGTCAAAGCAGAAGTCTCAAGAGAAATTAGAAAATATTTTGAATTGAATGAAAAAATGCAACATATCAAAATTCATGGGATATACCTTAAACTAGTACTTCAAGGGGGAAATTTACAGTGTTAAAGGCTTATATTAGAAACTAAGTATTTTTTAAAATATATTTTTATTGATTTCAGAGAGGAAGGGAGAGGAAGAGAAAGATGGAAACACCAGTGATGAGAGAGAATCATTGATTTGGCTGCCTCCCGGCAAGCCCCACACTGGGGATAGAGCCTGCAACCCACGCTTGACTGGGAATTGAACCGTGACCTCCTGGTTCATAGGTCATCACTCAACCACTGAGCCATGCCAGCTGGGCAGAAACAGTTTTCAAAGAATAATTTAAACTTTCACCTGAAGAAAGTAGAAGATACTAAGCGAAATAAGCCTGTCAGAGAAAGACAAGTATCACATGATTGCACTCATATGTGGAATCTAATGAACAAAATAAACTCTTGAACAAAATAGACCCAGAGACATAGAAGCATGGAATAGCCTGACGAATCTCAGAGGGAAAGCGGGAATGGGAGGGTGGGGGTGGAGGTGGGGGGAGATTAACCAAAAAATTTATGTCATATATGCGTAACCCACGGACATAGACAATAGGGTGGTGAAGGCCTGGGGGTAGGATACGGAGGGGGGTTGGAGGGGGTCAATGGGGAAAAAAGGGGACGTCTGTAATACTCTCAACAATAAAGATAAAAAAAGAAAGAAAGTAGAAGACAGCCCTGGCTCGTGTGGCTCAGTTGGTAAAGCATTGTTCCATGCATTGAGAGGTTGCCAGTTTGATTCCAAGTCAGAACACACGCCTGTGTTTTGGGCTCAATCCCGAGTAGGGGGCATGTGGGAGGCAGCTAATCAATGTTTCTCACATTGATGTTTCTCTCCCTTCCTCTCTCTAAAAATCAATAAAAACATATTAAAAAGAAAAAAGAAATTAGAAGGCATTCAAACAGACAGAGGATACTCAACAGACAAAGGATATTATATTTTTAATATAAAAAAAAGACTATCTGAAATAACGTCAAGATATCCTCTTAAATCCTAAGAGGGCAAACAAAATTATTTGTTAAATTCATTATAACTATTATTTGGCATTGGATGAGTTTAGATTGTTTTGTTTGCTTGCTGTCTGTATCTTAGAATGCATTGTCATGTTTTATCTATAATAATAAAAGCATAACAAGCTAATTAGGCCAGATGTCCTTCCGGATGAAGCCGCAGCAGCGGGAGGCTGTGGTAGAGGTGGCAGAGGCCCCCGGCCATGGTGGCAGCGGGGGCCCAGGCAGCTGCTGCGGCAGCGGGGGCATAGCCCCTTGCACGAATTTTGTGCATCGGGCCTCTAGTATAATAATACTAGAGATCTGGTACACGAATTCATGCACATTGAAAGGAAATTAATTAGAAGAAATATTTTAGAGGCTGGGGAGGGACTGTGCAAGGGCTTCAAGGCATGTCCAGCCCGTCTCACCCAGTCCCCATCGGGGCTGATCAGGGCTGGCCGGATGGAGAGGGACCGCAGGAGGGCTCCAGAGCGTATCTGATCGGTCTTGCCCAATCTGCCAGACCCAGGAGCAAGCTAACCTACCAGTCAGAGCATCTGCCCCCTGGTGGTCAGTGCACATTATAGTGACTGGTCGAAAGGTTGACCGAACAGTTGACTGATCAGTCAGACACTTAGCATATTAGCTTTTTATATAATAACTAGAGGCCTGGTGCACGAAGATTTGTGCAAGAATGGGCCTTTCTTCCCCTGGCTGCCAGCAGCACCTTCGCTCTGGCCGGAGACACCTTTCCGCTCCAGCCCGGAGCTGCCTTTCTGCTTTCCCACACTGCCCAGAGGCCTGGAGCGGCTGGGTGGTATGGAACGCCTGCGTCGTTGCCATGATGATGGTGCAAGTGTCCTGCCCCGCCCCCAGCCACTCGGCACCTGTGCATGCAAATTAACCCACCATCTTTGTTGGATTAATTTCATACTCCTGATTGGCTGGTGGGCATCATGAAGGTATGGTCAATTAGCATGTTACTCTTTTATTAGGTAGACTAGAGGCCTGATGCACGAAATTTGTGCAAGATGTTCAGCCTCCGCCGCAGCGGCTTTGTCCAGAAGGTCGTCCGGAAGGACGTCTGGTCTAATTAGCATATTATTTTAGATACTAGAGGCCCAGTGCACGAAATTCATGCATGGGTAGGGTCCCTAGACCTGGCCAGCGATCAGGGCCGATCGGGGGCTTGGGGTACTGCTGGCCGGGGCCTCTGTTCCCCAGTTGCTGGCCAGAGCCTTCCTTTGTTCCATGCCACCCCTTGTTGGTCAGCACACGTCATAGCAAGAGAATGAACTCCCGGTCGAACTCCCATGGGGACACTTTGCATATTAGCCCTTTATATATATAGATGATGTACACTGAGTGGCCAGATTATTATGATCTCTGAACGCATGATAATCTGGCCACTCAGTGTGTGTGTGTGTGTGTGTGTGTGTGTGTGCGTGTGTGCGTGTGTGTGTGTGTATGTGTGTATTAGAGGCCCGGTGCATGAATTCATGCATGGGTGGGGTCTGGCCAACCTGGCCAGGGGGAGGGGGCATGGGCAGTTGGCCGGCCTGCCTGCTGGTCGAACTCCTGGTTGAGGGGACAATTTGCATATTAGCCTTTTATTATATAGGATATACACTGAGTGGCCAGATTATTATGCCTTCAGAGATCATAATAATCTGGCCACTCAGTGTATATAGATAAGTCATATGTTATGCTTATTGATTTCTGCTAAATAATTTTCAAATACTTGCTTATTTTTATGATGGTTGGCAGTGTAGAACTGAGGAAATCTCAAGTACTAGTTCCAGTTGCCTGGGTTAGTTATTTGACAAGACAGTGTCTCTAGATGGTTTTACTAGAATAATTTCTAAGTCTCTTGAAGTAGAACAGGTTTTCAGCATAAGTAGAATTCTTACAAGTTTATACAAATATATAATTTAATACTTTTATGCATTCCTACTTTAATTACATATTAGTGGTTTTATCAGTTAGGGCTGTATGCTTGGTATTGCAGAGTAGCATAGTAGAGGAAGTATAAATTTAGCTGTTAATAGAAAATCTAGTGTTCAAATACTAAAAAACATAGTCTTAAGTTTTTGAGCAAAACCCACTTAAATCCTTGATTCTCATTCCCATCTTTCATAAAAGGATAATAATCTTTATTTACAATTTGAGAAATAATTGACATACATCACTATATAAGTTTAAGGTGTACAGCATGATGGTTTGATTTACATATATTGTGAAATGATTATCATAATAGGTTCAGCTATGAAATGATTATCATAATAGGTTCAGCTAATATTGATCTTCTCATATAGATATAAAAATAAAAAGGAGAGCCAAAACCGGTTTGGCTCAGTGGAAGAGCGTCAGCCTGCGGACTGAAAGGTCCCAGGTTCGATTCCGGTCAAGGGCATGTAACTTGGTTGCGGGCACATCCCCAGTGGGAGGTGTGCAAGAGGCAGCTGATCGATGTTTCTCTCTCATCGATGTTTCTGACTATCTATCACTCTTCCTTCCTCTCTGTAAAAAATCAATAAAATATATTTAAAAAAAAAAAGAAAAAAAAATAAAAAATAAAAAGGAGAAAAGAAAAAAGGAAAAAAATTTTCTCCTTGTGATGTGAGCTCATAGGATTTACTCTTTTAAAACTTTCCTGTATATCATAAAGCAGTGTTAGCTATAGTCATGTTGTACATTACATCCCATACTTACTTATTTTATAAATGAAAGTTTGTACCTTTTGGAGGATCAAATTTTGATGAACTGCTGAAGATTTTAAAAAATAATATTCAGAGTATCAAACAGACAAATGATACTCAAATGGTGATGCTGATAAGAGGATCTTCACTGGAGAAACATTAAAAGACTGGCATCTGCCCTGGCCGGGTTGCTCTGTTAGTTGGAACATTGTCCCATACACCAAAATGTTGCAGGTTCAATTCCCACTCAGGGCACATACCTAGGTTGGGACATGTACTGGAGGCAACCAATCGATGTTGTGTTCTCTCTCTCTCTCTCTTTTCCCCCCTTCCTCTCTCTAAAATCAATAAGCATATCCTCGGGTGAGGATTAAAAAGGGAAAACAAATGGAATCTGAGCCCTAGCTAGTTTGGCTCAGTGAATAGAGCGTCGGCCTGCAGACTGAAAGGTCCCAGATTCCATTCTGGTCAAGGTCATATGCCTGGGTTTCAGGCTCGATCCCCAGTAGGAGTGTGCAGGAGTCAGCCGATCAGTGATTATCTCTCATCATTGATGTTTCTGTCTCTCCTTTCCTCTCTGAAATCAATAAAAATATATTTAAAAATATTAATAATAAATGGCATCTGAGAAAACTGGTTTTGAATTGGATGGGAAGAATTATTCCAAAGGCATTTTAAATAGAAATAACACAAAATGTCCTACAGTTTGTATGGAACCACAGAAAGCTCCAAATAGCCAAAGCACTCTTGAAAAAAAAAACACACCAAAGAACTATATTACAAAACTATAGTAATGAAAACAGTATGGTATTGACATAAAAATAGACACAGATCAATGGAACAGAATAGAGAGCCGAAAAATAAACCCATACTTTATGGTCAATTAATTTACAACAAAAGAGCCAAGAACAACAGTGGGGGGAAGGATAGTATCTGCAATAAATGGTGTTGTGAAAACTGGACAGCCTCATGCAAAACAGTGAAACTAGACTACTATCTTATACCATACACAAAAATTAATTCAAAAGGATTAAAGACCTGAACCACAAAACTCCTGGAAGGAAACATAGGTGGTAAGTTTCTTGACATCAGTCTTGGAGATAAAATTTTGGGTCTGACTCCAAAGCAAAGGCAATAAAAGCAAAAATAAACAAGTGAGATTAATCAGATTAATAGTTTTTACGCAGCAAAGGAAACCATCAACAAAATGAAAAGGTTACCTACTCAATGGGAGAAAATATTTTCAAATCATATATCTGATAAGGGGTTAATATAAAAAAATATAAAGAACTCATACAAATCAGTAGCAAAAAAACACAGTCTTTCTAAAAAATGGGTAGAGGATCTGAATAGACATCGTTTCCAAAGAAGACATACAGATGGTTGGCAGGTACATAAGGATGCTCAATATCACTAATCATCAGGGCAATGCAAATCAAAACCATAATGAGATATCAGCTCAGACCTGTTTAAATGGCTTCTATCAAAAAGATATAAATTATCAAGTGCTGGTGAGAATGTGGAGAAAAGGGAACTTTGTGCACTCTTGGTGGGAGTAAAGCAATGCAGCCACTATGGCAAACAGTATGGAAGTTCCTCAAAAAATTAAAAATAGCACTATTGTATGACCCAGCAATTCCACTTCTGGATATTTTTCTGAAGAAAATGAAAACACAAATTTGAAAAGATATTTGCACTCTCGTGTTCATTGCAATGTTATTTTCAATACCCAAGATATGAAAACAACCTAACTGCTCATCATCGATGGATGAGTAAATAAAGAAGATGTGGTATATATACAATGGAATATTATTTAGCCATAAAAAAGAAGGACATCTTGCCATTTGGGGAAACATGGGTGGACTTGAGGGCATTATGCTAAGTGATAATGTAAGTAAGTCAGAAAAAGACAAATATGGATTTTATTTAAAAGTGCAATTTAAAAACAATAATAGCAACAATGACAAAAACCAAGTTCATAGATACAAAGAATAAATTAGTGGTTGCCAGAGGTGGGAGAAATAGGTGAAGGCAGTCAGAATGTACAAATTTCAGTTATAATTAAGTCTTGGGGATGTAATTTACAACATGGTGACTATAGTTACTAATACCGTATTGCATGTTTGAAAGTTGTTAAATGAGGAGATCTTAAAGTCCTCATCACAAGAAAAAAAATTTATAACCATATATGGTGATTATCATTTTACAATACAGTTAACCCTTAAACAATGTGGGTTTGAACTGTGCAGGTCCACTTACATGTAGAAACACACACACGTTCAAGGGGCAAATGTATTTTCCATCCAAAGTTGGAATCTGGATAAGCAGAGGGCCAACTTAAGTTAGATGTGGATTTTTGACTACGGGGTGTGTAGTTGGTGCCCCTAATCCTATATTGTTCAAGGATCAACTGTATATGCCGATAATGAATTATGTTGTACACCTGAGACTAATATGTCAGTTATACCTAAAAAACAAGCAAACCCCAAAGACTTTGATATCTGAATGAACTGGTTTTGAATTTAAGTGTTTACACTTCCTAATCATGTCATTTTAGATGAGTTACTTTTTGAGCCCTGATTTCTTTATCTGTTAAGTGGTGGCAATGCCAACATGTAAAGTTGTAGTGGGATGTAAATGACATAATATATAGAAAATGCTTATGTGTATAAAATGTTCTCATTTATCATCTTTAACTGGTGTACCAATATTAGCTTTATGATTTTGTTTCTTTGGTGATTTTCTATGAAGTTACCTAGTAACCTTGACTAATCCTCTTTGATGGTGATCATGTTTTATTGTGGGTGTATGTTCAGAAGAATGGAACTCATAGGATGCCAGACTTTATTCGAGGTCAAGTACATAAGTTACAAATTTGAGATATTCCTCTTCCTGCTTTCATGGCTCAAACAATTGGGAATTGTTAACTAAAATAACCATTTAATTTACCTTAACTTCCATGAACACATTTTCTAGTTGTCAAAAGTATTGCCATCAGGATGCTTTTTGTTTATAAAAACACAGAAACTCAAGTTTAGTAGCATGTATGCTAGAGAACAGTTGGCAGATACTACAGCTTTACTGCTATTTTGACTTTATCTTATTTTGTTTTGTTCATTCATATGAAATGGACAAAATTTGCCTATTTTTGACCAATAAAAGTGGTAATTTCACATGATTTGGCTTGCTATTTCAGGGCATGGTAACGGTGGTTTCTTTGCACACTGAACCAGTCATTTAATTTTGTATCTTATAATTTGTTTCATTTAGGAACAAGTTTATTTTTTATGCATTTTGGATTTTCCTTGTTAATTAGTTTGGTGAATACCATTCTCAAATGATTGATGCAGCCTGGCAGGGTGTGGCTCAGTGGTTGAGCATCCACCTGTGAAGCTGAAGTTGACCTGTGAACCAGAAGTTGCAGTTGATTCCTGGTCGGGGCACATGCCCAGGTTGTGGGCTTTATCCCCAGTAAGAGGTGTGCAGGAGATGGCTGATCAGTGATTCTCTCTCATCGTTGATGTCTCTATCTCTCTTTCACTCTCCCTTCCTTTCTGAAATCAATAAAAATATGTTTTAAAAAGTAAAATAAAAGATAAAAATAATTGATGCAAAAGAATAAGATAGAAAAATATATCTCCTATATCTTTCTTAACAAAAAGAAAAGACGCTAGCTAGTTTTTTAAAAGATTAATTTATGGTTAACTAGATAATTAGAAACAAAAACTAGAGCTTTTTGAGAATGAAACCTTGATATCATAGGTCATAACAGGTATATTCTGAGTAACTAAAAATTCTTTTTGAGTTTCTAAAATTTTTTTGAGACCAGTATTGTTCAGAGAGTCATAGCTCCTTAGTAAGTGTTAAATACTATTGAAGTTTTAGCTTCTGAGTGTTTATTGATGTATTTTATATTAAAAAAATATGCAGTTGGCGTAATTTTAAGATTGTGTTTGTAAAATGTTTATAAGTCATATGTTTATTGTACTGTGAATAAGGAGGTAACATTTTTTGTTTTATTTAAAAGAGCAATGATTTAATAAATTTTTAGTGTAGATTATAAATTATAAGTAATAATAATGTAGTAAACAGCTTATGAGCTTTTCTTATTGATCACAATGTGATTACTGGATGACTGTAGTTTTGATAACTGGCTTCTTGATGTTATCTAATTAAAGTGAAAAGGAAGGTATTGAAATTTTTTTATCAAGTAATTTATTTTTTCATAGGAATGGTGTCTAGTGTTTCTGTTCCACTTTATGGCTTTCAAGTGTATCATCACAGTACTTCGAAGTAAGCAGACAGATATCATTGTCTACGTATTTTAAATAAGAACTTGGGTTTAGTGTGATTAAATGACCTCCCCAGGGCCAGCTCTTGAAGAACTTGGGGCTTCTGCTTGTTGCTCCATCCACTTCCCTGGGGTCTTGTATGGCTGCTGTGCCAGAGTGCCAGGCCCCTTGAAGAAGAGCTGTCTGTATTCAGACTGTTTGAAGTAGTACTCTCTCTGATAGGTTGGTAGGGACAAAATCCCTTCAGATAAGGGAATTCTGTAGGAGGAAAAACTTTTTAAGGAATTGAGTTAGCATTTCTGCTTGCTGTTTTTTTTTTAAATTTAATAAATTTTTATTGTTCAGATTATTACAGTTGTTCCTCTTTTTTCCCCCCATAGCTCCCCTCCACCTGGTCCCCACCCCACCTTCTGCCCTTACCTTCCCCCAACTGTCCTCATCCATAGGTGTACGATTTTTGTCCCGCACCCCCCACACCCTTTTCCCCCTGAGAATTGTCACTCCACTCCCTTTCTATGCCCCTGATTCTATTACATTCACCAGTTTATTCTGTTCATCAGATTTTTTATTCACTTGATTTTTAGATTCACTTGTTGATAGACATGTATTTGTTGTTCATAATTTTTATCTTTACCTTTTTCTTCTTCCTCCTCTTCTTAAAGAATACCTTTCAGCATTTCATATAATACTGGTTTGGTGGTGATGAACTCCTTTAGCTTTTTCTTATCTGTGAAGCTCTTTATCTGCCCTTCAATTCTGAATGATAGCTTTGCTGGGTAGAGTAATCTTGGTTGTAGGTTCTTGCTATTCATCACTTTGAATATTTCTTGCCACTCCCTTCTGGCCTGCATAGCTTCTGTTGAGAAATCAGCTGAGAGTCCTATGGGTGCTCCCTTGTAGGTAATTAACTGTTTTTCTCTTGCTGCTTTTAATATTCTCTCTTTGTCTTTTGCTCTTGGCATTTTAATTATGATGTGTCTTGGTGTGGTCCTCTTTGGATTCCTTTTGTTTGGGGTTCTGTGCACTTCCTGGACTTGTAAGTCTCTTTCACCAGGTGGGGGAAGTTTTCGGTCATTATTTCTTCAAATAGGTTTTCAGTATCTTACTCTCTCTCTTCTTCTGGTACCCCCATTATTCGGATGTTGGTACGCTTGAGGTTGCCCCAGAGGCTCCTTACACTATCTTCAAGTTTTTGGATTCTGTGTTCTTTTTTCTTTTCCGGTTGAGTGTTTTTTGCTTCTTTGTATTTCAAATCTTTGACTTGATTCTTGTGTTCCTCTAGTCTGCTGTTAGATCTCTGTATAATATTTTTTTATTTCAGTCAGTGTATGTTTA
Source organism: Plecotus auritus (assembly GCF_963455305.1). NCBI lineage: Eukaryota > Metazoa > Chordata > Mammalia > Chiroptera > Vespertilionidae > Plecotus > Plecotus auritus. The sequence goes on along the minus strand of NC_137772.1, from coordinate 126,797,232 downwards.
ATTTCTAGTTGGTCTTTTCTCATATCCTCGAGGGTCTCGCTAAATTTATCAGCCTTTTCTAGGAAATTCTTGAAAAACCTTATAACCGTGGTTTTGAACTCTATATCCAGTCATTTGCTTTCTGCCATTTTTTTCATTTGTGATCTGTTTCTTTGTCTCCGCATTTTGACTGCTTCCCTGAGTTGATAGAGTGGCTTTGTGTGCTAGGTGTCCTATAGGGCCCAGAGGCTCAGCCTCCCCAGTTACCTGAGGTGGACACTCTTGGTGCACCCCTTTGTGGACTGTGTGCTAAGCCTTGTTGTAGTTAAGTCTTCATTGTTGTTGGTATCACTGGGAGGAATTGACCTCCAGGCCAATTGGCTGTGAGGATCAGCTGTGTCTACGCTGGGAGAACTTCTATGCTGGAGACACCCTTATGAGACAAGACTTGCAAAATTACAAAAGCCTCTGTGCTCAGCTTGGATGGGGCAGAGTCTCAGGGCGGAGCAAACAGCCTTGGCTTCCGGTCAGCCCTGCCCTATGAGGCCTCTGGGTCTCCGTGTCCCTCGGTAATCGCTGCAAGCACCTCTGAGAGAAAGCTGCCCTCGAGTTTCGCCCGCTGCCAGACAGTCCAATTTCTCCCAGAATGAGTCTGGGTTCCCAGAGTCTCGCCAGGAACTGGAGTTCAGCGCAGCCGGGAGCTTCCGTCTCCCTCCCACTTGAGAAAGCCAGCCGCGCACTCAGCAGTCAGTCCTCTCGGTACATGCGCGCCTCCGGACCTCTGCCTTTCGCAGCTCCCCTGAGTCTCAGTGTGCTTTTCTCTTTTCCTGACAGTCCAGATTCCCCCTGAATAAGTCTGGGTTCCCGGACTGAACTGGAGTTCAGCGCAGTTGGGAGCTTCCGTCTCCCTCCTGCTTGAGAAAGCCAGCCACACTCTCAGCCACCAGTCCTCTCCGCGCGTGCGTCTCCGTACATCAGCCTTTTGGAGCTCCTCTGAGTCTCTGTGTGCTTTTCTCTTTCCTTCTAGTTGTAGAATTTCCACTCAGCCAGCTTTCCTGTGGTTCTGGATGATGTCCGTTTTGTCTTTTAGTTGTAGTTTTGAAATAGTTGTGTGGGGCAGCAGTTTAGGTGTTTACCTATGCTGCCATCTTGGTTTCTCCTCTGCTTGCTGTTTTTATAATGCCATTAACTGTGGCCTTCTGTAAATATTCTTTTGGAGCTGTGCCTGTGTAGTTGCTAAGTTTATTTTTTATATCTGTTTCTTCTGTTGTGATATTTAGTGGCTAACAAATTATTTCTTACTTGACTATCATGTTAGAATCTAAACGTTAAATGAATGTTTAGATCTCCTGATTTATCTTTTGCTCTTTCTCTTACCCACCTCCATTGATCTACTTTTAGACAGCATTACTGAGCCATAATTGATATACAAGAAATTCTCACTATTTAAACATATACAGCCTAAGTTCTGACATATGCATATACCCATGAGACCATGGCCATAAAGAAAATAGTGACATACCATTACCTACAAGTTTCCTCATGGCCCTTTGTCATTCCCCTCCTTCCCACCTCCTTGTCTCTTCCCACCTCCAGGCAGCCATTGATAGCCTTCTGTCATTACAGATTACTTTGCATCTCCCAGAATGTCACTGTGAAAGAGAAGCGCTCCTTTGTGTGTCTCCTATACTCAGTACTTCAATACTACCTCACTTCTGGGTGGGATTTCTATACATCAAGCAATTTGGCAACACCAGCTGGGTGTCCTACAGTTCCACTTAGTTCTGATATCTTTCTACCTGGAGATAGCATCAGATTCCACAGGTGGGGTTCTGTCCCACAAGACTGCCCTCTGCTCCACTCAGCTTTAATTGAGAGGTGCCCATGACACTCTACAATGAATGGTTTGGTTGATTAGCTTGTATGGCTCACAAAACTCAGGAAACCAATTTACTTAACTAGATTACTAGTTTATTACAAAGTATGTTAAAGGATACAAATGAACAGGCAGATGAAGAGTACATAGGACGAAGGATGGCAGGGTTCCTAACATGGAGCATCTGGCCTTGTGGAGTTTTGGGTGCATGCTCTTCTGGTACGAGGAGGTATTCTGGTTCACCAACCCGGAAGTCTCAGAATCAATCCTTTTTGGTTTTTATTGAGGCTTAATAACATAGGCATGATCGAGTAAATCATTGACCGTTGGTGTTAAATTCAATCTCCAGGGCTTCTCCCCTCCCCACAGGTGGGGTGGATGGGACTGAATGGCCCAACCCTCTAATCAAATGGCTGGTTCCCCGGCACAAACCCCATACTTAGGGTCCTCCAAAAGTCAACTCGTTAATATACTTAGGTGAGGTAGAAAGGGGATTGTTACAAATATAAAAATTATGACTCTTAATCATGATTCCAGGTTTGGAATAAGAAATTCCAAGGTTTTTAGGAGCTCTTTGTCAAAAATGGGGATGAAAACCAAGTATATATTTCTTATTATAAACTAGAGGCCCAGTGCACAAAGATTCATGCAAGAATGGGCCTTCCTTCCCCTGGCTGCCAGCACTGCCTTCACTCTAGCTGGAGCAGCCTTCCACTCCGGCCCGGAGCCGCCTCCCTGCCTTCCCACGCTGCCCAGAGGCCCGGAGCGGCTGGAGTGGTGCGGAATGCCTGCGTCGTCGCCATGGTTACAATGCAAACGTCCCACTCCGCACCCGGCCGCTCAGTGGCTGCGTATGCAAATTAACCCACCATCTTTGTTGGGTTAATTTGCATACTCACTCCTGATTAGCTGGTGGGTGTCGCAAAGGTACAGTTAATTAGCATGTTTCTCTTTTATTAGGTAAATTACAATATTGTAGTAATATAAATGGAATCATACAGCTTATACATTTTTTTCATCTGACTTTCATTCAGCATAATTATCTTGAAATTCATCCATGTTGTTGCAGGTATAAATCACTCCATGAATATACAGCTGATTTATCATTCACCTGTTGATGGATTTTTGGGGTTATTTTGGCTTTTACAAATAAAGCTGCATGAACATTCATGTACAAATGCTTTTATTTGGTCAAATGCTTTTACTAGTAGTTATTTTGCATAAATACCTAGGAGTAGAATGGCTGGATCGACTGGATAAGTGTATGTTTAACTTTTTAAGAAACTGCCAAATTGTTTTCCAAAGTGACTGGGATATTTTATATTCTCTTCAGCAGGGTGTGGGAGTTCTAGGTTCTCCAGATACTAACTCTTGGTGTGGTCAGTCTTTTTGAAGCTTAACCATTCTTTTAGGTGTGTAGTGGTATCTCATGGTTTTGGTTTGCATCTCCTTAATGACTAACCATGTAGAAAATCTTTGAGGTGCTTATTTGCCATCTGTATTCTTTCCTGAAGTATCTGTTCAAGTCTTTTGTTCCTGTTTTTAATTGGTTTGTTTTTGTATTGAGTTTTATTTTTAAATTTTCAGTTTTTAAAATTTCCAGTTATGTTGACATTCAATATGATATTTCAGGTGTTCAGCATAGTGTTTAGACATTTATATAACTCAAGAAGTGCTCCCCCAATAGGTCTAGTAACCACCGGACAGCTTACAATATTATGGACTACACTCCCTATGCTGTACTTTACATCCATGCAACTATTTTGTAACTGCCAAATTGTACTTTTTAATACCTTCATCCTTTTTTTAATCCCTACCCAAGGATATGTTTTATGGATGAGAGAGAGAGAGAGAGAGGGGGAGAAACATTGATCCGTTGCCTCCTTTATGCACCCTGACTCGGAATTGAACTCAAAACCTTTTTGGTGTATGGGATGATGTTGCAACCAACTGAGCCACCTGGCCAGGGTTTCTTTCACTCAGCTCCCAAACCCACTTGCATCTGGCAACCACCAGTTTGTTCTCTGTATCTATGAGTTTGCTTCTGTTTTGTGTTGTTATTTTAGATTCCTTGTATAAGTGAAATCATGATATTTGTCTTTCTCTGTCTGACTTATTTCACTTAGCATGATACCTTCTAGGTCAGCCATGGGCAAACTACGGCCCGCGGGCCGGATCCGGCCCGTTCGGCTGTTCTATCCGGCCCACGGAGCCAAAAGAGCAGAGGGTTCTCTTGCTCTCCCCTCCGCTCCTTCACCAGCAGCAGTGTTAACATGGCAACATCGGGAAACACGGCCGCAGCTCCTTCTTTTGAGTAGAAGGAACAACCTCTCAATCTTCCAGAGGCTCCTTGTAATGCCCGCGGACGCATCCCCCGACATCACCCTGGGAATGCGTAGACGCGTGGTGATGTAGGGAGACACGCCCCTGGAGAGCACAGTATCAGGGCATTAGCTAAAAAGGAGACCAACAACACTGTTCCCACTGAAGTTGATGTTTTAAAGACCAAAAACCTTTCAACCCAGTCTACATTGCCATCTACATCTACGTCCCGGGCATAATTTGGAAGTTGCACTGGACGCATCCCCCGACATCACCCTGGGAATGCGTAGACGCGTGGTGATGTAGGGAGACACGCCCCTGGAGAGCACAGTATCAGGGCATTAGCTAAAAAGGAGACCAACAACACTGTTCCCACTGAAGTTGATGTTTTAAAGACCAAAAACCTTTCAACCCAGTCTACATTGCCATCTACATCTACGTCCCGGGCATAATTTGGAAGTTGCACTAAAGAAAATGTTTAATTTACTGTTTACACATTTTGTTCTTTTCTATTTGTTTTAGTTTTAAATTATTTTATTATATTTAAGTTTAATTTGAAAGGCTTTTGTACCTTTCCTTTGTTAGGCAATTTTATTTTGCCTTTGCCATCTTCAATATAAGGTATGTTATTGTGCTATGATTCCTCCATTTTTTGAAGTTTCAAATTATAATAATTAGTGTTTACATTCTTCTTGTTAAAATGTTTGAAATGAAAAAAACTATTGAAATAAAATAAAAAAGACCGTACCCTTTTATGTAATGATGTTTACTTTGAATTTATATTAGTTCACACAAACACTCCATCCATGCTTTTGTTCCGGCCCTCCGGTCCAGTTTAAGAGCCCATTGTGGCCCTCGAGTCAAAAAGTTTGCCCACCCCTGTTCTAGGTCCTTCCATGTTGTTGCAAATCCTAAGATTTAATTCTTATTTATGGCAAAGTAATATTCCATTGTATATATGTACCACAATTTCTTTATATATTTGTCAATTGGTGGACACCTAGGTTGCTTGCATATCTTAGTTATCCTATATAATAAAAGCCTGATATGCAAATTGTTCCACTGGATTTTCAGCCGGGAGTTTGACCACTCACTATGATGTGCACTGACCACCAGGGGGTGTGCAGAACATGGTGGGTATTGGCAAGGTGGTGCTCGCAGCAGGCAGCAGTGGAGGTGCTGCCAGCCCTGATGGGCCCCAATAAGAGCGGGACCATGGCAGGATGGTAGAGCAAGTGAGTGGGTGGTCCCAGGCCAAGGCGGGTGTGAACGAGGTCCCGATTGCCCCGCAGACAGCGACCAGTGGTGGCAGCGGGCAGTGGGGGGTGGGGCTGCCACCTGGCTCCCAGGCACTCAGGGAGCCGGGCGGGGGGGCCTGGCCATGATCGATCACCCCTCAGGCAGGATGGTGGAGCAGGTGAGGGGGTGGCCAGGCAGGGCTGCAGGGCTGTGAGGCTGGGGGTGCGAGCTGGGGCTGCAAGCCTAGGGGCGCAAGCTGGGGCCCGATCCCCACAGGCCACCCCGAGGGACCTCACCGATGCACGAATTCGTGCACCGGGCCTCTAGTTGTATATAATGCTGCAGTGAACAGAAGGATGCATATGTTCCTTTCGATATTAGTGATTTGGATTACTTCGGATAAATACTTGGAAGTGGATTGCTGAGTCATATGGTAGTTATATTTTTAACTTTTAAAGGAACCTCCATACCCTTTTCCAGAGTGGTTTCAACAATTTGCAATCTCATCAGCAGTGCACGAGGGTTCATTTTCTCCACATCCTCACCAACACTTGTCCTTGTCAGTGTATTGATGATAATCATTCTGATGATCAATAACATTGAGCATCTTTTCATATGTCTGTTGGCCATCTGTATGTCCCCTTTGGAGAAATGTCTATTCAGGTCCTCTGCCCATTTTTTAATTGGATTCTTTGCTTTTACGATGTTGAGTTGTATGAGTTCTTTATATATTTTGGGTATTAATCTCTTACCAGATGTATCATTAGTGAATATCTTCTTCCATTCAGTATGTTCTCTTTTCATTTTACTGATGGCTTCCTTTGCTATGCAAATTTTTTTATGTAGGCCCATTTGTTTATTCTTTTATTTTTTTCCCCTTGTCCAAGGAAACATAACCAAAAATCTATTACTAAGAGCAATATCATATTCCTGGTGAACAAAGATGCAAAATTCCCAAGACCAATTCTAGGACTTACAGTTTTGGGTCTTACATTTAAGTATTTAATCCATTTTGAGTTTATTCTTATGTATGGTGTAAGAGAGCAGTCTAGTTTCTTGAATCTATTTGTCCAGTTTTCCCAGCACCATTTACTGAAGAGACTGTCTTTAACCCCTTGTATATTCTTTCTTCCTTTGTCATAGATTAATTGACCATATAGATGTGGGTTTCTTTCTGGGCTCTCTGTTCTGTTCTATTGATCTGTGCGTCTGTTTTTATGTCAGTGCCATGCTGTCTTGGTAATTATAGCCTTGTTATATAGTTAGCTATCTAATGGCATGATACTTCTAATTTTGTTTGTCTTTCTCAAGATTGCTTTGGCTACAGGATCTTTTGTGGTTCCATATAAATTTTAGGATTATTCTAATTCTTTGGAAAATGCCATTGGTATATATTTTTTAAAATCTTTATTGTTGAAAGTATTACATTATGTCCCCTTTTCCCCCATTGACCCCTTCTTGCCCACATCCAACCCTCCCACCCCCCGTCCTATGCCTTCACTACCCTATTGTCTGTGTCCATGGGCTATGCATGCACTAGTATGCATACAAGTTCTTTGGTTGATCTCTTCCCACCCACCTACCAACCCCAGCGTTCTCTCTGAGATTTGACAGTCTGTTCCATGCTTCTATGTCTCTGGATCTGTTTTGGTTATCAGTTTATTTTGTTCATTAGATTCCACATATGAGTGAGATCATGTGATTCTTATCTTTTTCTGACTGGCTTATTCACTTAGCATAATACTCTCCAGGTTCCTCATGCTGTCTCAAAGGGTAAGAGGTCCTTTTGATTCACTTTTGCAAGTTTGTATGTTTCTTGAAATTTATCCATTTCTTCTAGGTTGTCCAATTTATAGGCATACTAGAGGCCCGATGCACGAAATTTGTGCATGGGGGGGAGGGTCCCTCAGCCCAGCCTGCACCCTCTCCAATCTGGGACTCCTCAAGGGATGTCCGACTGCCCGTGGGATCGGGCCTAAACGGGCAGTCAGACATCCCTCACACAATCCAGGACTGCTGGCTCCCAACCACTCGCCTGTCTGCCTGCCTGATTGCCCCTAACCGCTTCTGCCTGCCAGCCTGATCACCCCCTAACCACTCCCCTGCCAGCATGATTGATGCCTAACTGCTCCCCTGCCAGCCTGTTTGCCCCTATCTGCCCTCCCCTGCAGGCCTGGTCACCCCTAACTGCCCTCCCTTGCCAGCCTGGTCACCCCTAACTGCCCTCCCCTGCAGACCTGGTCACCCCTAACTGCCCTCCCCTGCAGGCCTTATCCCTCCCAAGTGCCCTTCCCTGCTGGCCTGATCGCCCACAACTGCCCTCCCTTGCAGGCCTGGTCCCTCCCAACTGCCCTCCCCTGCTGGCCTGATCGCCCACAACTGCCCTCCCTTGCAGGCCTGGTCCCTCCCAACTGCCCTCCCCTGCTGGCCTGATCGCCCACAACTGCCCTCCCCTGCTGGCCATCTTGTGGTGGCCATCTTTGACCACATGGGGGCAGCCATCTTGTGTGTTGGAGTGATGGTCAATTTGCATATTAGGCTTTTATTAATAGGATAATTAGTCATAGTATTTTTTATAATCCTTTGTATTTCTGTAATGTTAATTGTCACTACTCCTTTTTTATTTATGATTTTATTTATTTGGGTCCTCTCTCTTTTCTTTCTTGATAAATCTGGTTAAATGTTTATCAATTTTGCTTATCTTTTCAGAGAACCAGCTCTTGGTTTTCTTGATCTTTTTTATTGATTTTTTAAAACTATTTTGTTTATTTCTTCTCTGATCTTTATTTTCTTTTACTTACTGTAGGCTTTGTTTAGTGTTCTTTTTCTAGTTGTTTTTTTTTTAACATGTAAGTTTAGATTGTTTATTTGATATTTTTCTTGTTTCTTGAGGTAAGCCTGTATTGTTATGCATTTCCCTTTTAAGACTGTTTTGGCTTTGTCCCACAGATTTTGTGTCATTGTTTTTCATTTTCATTTGTTTCAAGGTATCTTGATTTCTTTCTTGACCTTGTTAACCCATTCATGGTTTGCTAGCATGTTATTTAGCCTCCTTGTGTTTGTGTGTTTTTCAGTTTCCTTCTTGTAATTAATTTTTAGTGTTATACCTTTGTGATAGGAGAAGATGCTTGATATGATTTCAGTCTTCTTAAGTTAACTGAGACTTGTTTTGTGTCTTAGCCTAGAAAATGTTTTATGTACACTTTAAAAGAATGTATATTCTGCTGCTTTGGAGTGAAATGTTTTAAAAATATAAGTTAAATCCTTCTGGGCTAATGTGCCATTTAAGGCCACTGTTTCTTGTTGATTTTCTGTCTGGGTCTATCCCTTGGTGTCAATGGGGTATTAAAGCCCCCTAATATGCTGTATTACTGTTGGTCTCTCCCTTTATGTCCATTAATATTTGCTTGATATAATTAGGTGCTCATAAGTTGGGTACATAAATGTTTATAAGGGTTATAGCCTCTTGTTGATTGATCCCTTTATCATTATGAATGTTCTTCTTTGTCTCTTATTACAGTCTTTATTTTAAAGTCTGTTTTGTCTAATATGAGTATTGCTGCACCAGCTTTTTTGTGTGTTTACATTTGCCTGAAATATCTCTTTCCATTTAGTTTGTGTGTGTCTTTCAATCTGAAGTGGGTCCCTTGTGCGCAGTATATGTACAGGCCTTATTTTCTGACCCATTTAGCTACCTTATGCCTTTTGATCGGAGCATTTTAATTCATTTACTATAAATAGCAATATTGATAGGTATGTAGTTCTTGCCATTTTATTACTCATATTTTTGTTCTAATTTTTTTCTTCTTAAAGAAGTCCCTTTAACTTTTTTTTTTTTGTAATATTGGTTTGTTGGTTATGAACTCCTTTAGTTTTCTCTTGTCTTTGATATTTTTATTGAGTTTTGAGAGTTCTTTTGTATTCTACATACAAAAGATACTAGATATATGACTGACACTTTATTAAATATATGATTTGCAATTTTATTTTATTAACAGTTTTTCCCTTTTCCACCAGAATGATATATTTGGGAATGTTGTGTAATTATTTTCTGTTTTATTTTTAACACTTTCCCCAACCTCCTCCCAAAAGAAGTACTTTTTGACATGCTCTTAATCCTTTTCCTATCTTTCCTCCTCCTTTATGGTGATCTGCCATCCCAGTTTTGATCAGTATTGACTTGGCTTACCTGGTGCACCATCCAATCAGTCTAGGCCTGGCCTGAAGTACCCCAACATCCTTATCAGAAAACAGAGCAGGGGTTTAGAATCATTGGTGAAAACCCTGCAGACAGACTTAACATCTCCTTATTAATCAAATGGTTTACTTTTAATTTAATGTGTTGCACTTACTATGTAATTTCAACTTTTTGGAATTTGTTGACTCTGTGTTACCTAATTCATGGTTATTTTAAAACAGTTTTTTCATTTATATTTGTAATGAATACGTTCTTCCATTGTACAAATTTAAAAAAAATACTGTCAGTTAATACTTGCTAATTGCATATTGCAAGTCTTGTATTTTTTGTTTTGTTTTGTTTGTTTCTGAGATAAGAATGTTGGGTCTTCTACAAAAAAGGATAAAAGTTCTTGGTATCAAATGTGTCTTTGCCTTGGTCTATTTTATTGCTTTTCACTTGAGTTTCTACTGTGTCATGTTAATATTGCTGTAAGTACCCTTTTTGTTGTTAACATCTGCCTTGTGTATTTAAAATTTTTATTTATTTTCAGCCTTTGTGTGTGTGTGTGTGTGTGTGTGTGTGTTTTGTTTTTTTGTTTTAGATGTGCTTTTGAATATTTAGCTTTAAAAGAAAACAACTGAGTTTGTTCATTGCTTTCTTTTCCTAGACTGGTATAGTGGGTAAGAACAATGACTATGGCTCCAGTGTGTTGGGGTTTGACTTCTGGTTTTGGTCAAGTTTACTTAACTCTTGGTGCCTTAGTTTCTTCCCTGTAGAATGGAAATATTAATGGTTTCTATTTCATTTTGTAAGAATTAAATGAGTTAATATATCTAAAACACCTAACAGTGCTTGCACTATTTATAATTATCTATAATAATAAAAGTGAAATATGCTAATTAGACCAGACAGCTGAACAACATTCTGGACATCATTCTGGACATTCTTTTGGACGAAGCTGCGAGGCAGAGGTGGTTAGGGGTGATCAGGCAGGCAGGCGAGCGGTTATGGGGTGATCGGGAAAGCAGGCAGGCGAGCGGTTAGGAGCCAGCATTCCCAATTGCGAGAGGGATGTCCGACTGCAGGTTTATTGGGATCGGGCCTAAACCGGCAGTCGGACATCCCCTGAGGGTCCCAGATTGTGAGCAGGTGCAGGCTGGGCTGAGGAACACCCTCCCACACACACACAAATTTCGTGCACCAGAACTCTAGTCCTATATAATAAAAGCCTAAAATGCTAAGTGTCGGTTGTCCGTTCAACCAATCAAAGTGTAATATGTTAATGATATGCTAAGGCCGCACAACCACTTGCTATGACATGCACTGACCACCAGGGGGCAGAGAGTCGACTGGTCAATCAGTCGCTATGACATGCAGTGACTATCAGGGGGCAGACGCTCTGACCAATAAGTTAGCTTGCTGCTGGGGTCTGGCCTATCGGCACTGAGTGAAATGGGCTGGACATGCCCTGGAGTCCTCCCGCGGTCGCTCCCCGGCCCTGATCATGCACCGGTGGGGTACCTCGGCCTGCCCTGCACCCTCTTGCAATCTGGGACCCCTCGGGGGATGTCAGAGAGCAGCTTTTGGCCCGATCCCACAGGCCAGGCCGAGGGACCCCACTGGTGCATGAATTCGTGCACTGGGCCTCTAGTTACTATATAAATAGCTATTATATTAATAGGGAAATTCACCCACAAACATTTATTGTAATTATTTTGGATGGCCACTGTTAGTGCCTTCATTTGTTTTTAAAGAATCAATTTTTTGCCCATTGCTGACTTGGTTAGTTTTTTCCTCCTGTAATGTTTTTTTTATTGATACATCCAGTATTTTCTAGTTGTCTGCACTAAATTAAAACAGTGATTACAGAAATAATACCTGTATATATTCTTTTCTTAAAAACTTGAAACACATTTGAGATTATTAAGTGCCTTCTGACTCTCACATTCACTTATCCTCCACAGAAGTACCATTGTTATGAGTTTGGGATGTTTCTTCCCATCCTTTGGTAGTTGTGCGTGCATGCGTGCATGTGTGTGTGTGAATGTTTATAGTAATTACAGGAAAATATAGTAGTTTTTGAACAAATGGTATACTGTTATTCTGAATTTTGCTTTTTCATTCACCACTGTGTTTTGGAGATCATTTCATATATATTTAGCATGTTGCTTTTAACAGCTGCTTTCCCCATTGGTTGTCATGTCCAGTTCACCCTCACAAAAAGTACTGCAGTAAACATTCTTGTACACGAGTCCTTGTGTGTGAGTGAGAATGTTTTTCTTAGATTAAGAAGTGGAAATATTAGGTCAAGGTTATGATATTTACTTAGTTTTATTAGATACTAGTGGCCCGGTGCACGAAATCATGCACATTAAAAGGGAATTAATTAGAGGATATATTTTACTATTGCTATTTTCCCTTTCTTTATAATAGAAGTGTCAGAGATGAAAGAAAATTAGTAAAATATATATGAAAATCTCCCTCCTGTCAGAGTCTGGGCGTGCTGCGGAACCCAGAGTCAAGTCCCCGCCCACCTCTGCACACCTTGAAATCATGCGAGACCCAGACCCGGCTGGTGACACCCCTGTCAAGCCCTGCAAGGCAGGGGGCGCAGCCTCAGGTCCCCCGTCAAGCCCTGCCGGGTGGGGAACATGGTCTCAGGTCACCCAGTCTGGTGCCAGGGTGGGTGGCACGGCCTCAGGTTCCCCAGCCCTGGTGGTGGGGTGGAGGGTGCAGCCTCAGGTCCCCAGGCCCGGCCTTAGGTTCCCCGGCCTGGGCACAAGGACGCGAGGGCACAAGGGCGTGATAACCATTTGCATATTAGCTCTTTATTATATAGGATACTAGAGGCCCGGTGCACAAAATTCGTGCACAGGGGTGTCTGTCCCTCAGCCCAGCCTGCACCCTCTCCAATCAGGGACCCCTCGAGGGATGTCCGACTGCCCATTTAGGCCCGATTACGGTAGGATCGGGCCTAAATAGGCAGTCAGACATCGCTCTCACAACCCAGGACTGCTGGCTCCCAACTGCTCGCCTGCCTGCCTTCCTGATTGCCCCTAACCGCTTCTGCCTGCCAGCCTGATCACCCCCTAATTACTCCCCTGCCAGCCTGATTGGTGCCTAACTGTTCCCCTGCCAGCCTGTTCGCCCCTAACTGCCCTCCCCTGTAGGCCTGGTCACCCCTAACTGCCCTCTCCTGCAGGCCTGGTTCCCCCCAACTGCTGTCCCCTGTAGGCCTGGGTCCCCCCCCCCCCATCTGCCCTTCCCTGCAGGCCCGGTCACCCCCAACTTCCCTCCTCTGCCGGCCTGGTCCCTCCCAACTGCCCTCCCCTGCAGACCTGGTTCCCCCCAACTGCTCTCCCCTGCAGGCCTGGGTCCCCCCCAACTGCCCTTCCCTACAGGCCCGGTCACCCCCAACTTCCCTCCTCTGCCGGCCTGGTCCCTCCTAACTGCCCTCCACTGCTGGCCATCTTGTGGCAGCCATCTTGTGTCCACATGGGGGCAGCCATCTTTGACCACATGGGGGCAGCCATCTTGTGTGTTGGAGTGATGGTCAATTTGCATATTACTCTTTCATTAGTTAGGATAGAGGCCTGGTGCATGGGTGGGGGCCAGCTGGTTTGCCCTGAAGGGTGTCCCGGATCAGGGTGGGGGTTCCCTTGGGGCGTGGGGCGGCCTTGGCGAGGGGCCTGTGGTGGTTTGCAGGCCAGCCACACCCCCCGGCGACCCAAGCAGAGGCCCTGGTATCTGGGGTTTATTTATCTTCTACAATTGAAACTTTGTAGCCTTTGTGGAGGCCTGGGCCTGCCAGGGTGTGTGGAAAGCTTGGCTTCCTCCATTGCTGGGGGCAACCCAAGCCTCCTGTTCGCTACGTGGCCACACCCATCTTGGTTGGGTTAATTTGCATACTTGCTCCTGATTGGCTGGTGGGCGCGGCTTGTGGGTGTAGTGGAGTGATGGTTAATTTGCATATTACTCTTTTATTAGATAGGATTACCCTTTGGAAGGTCAATTTGATGGTATTTACATGTCCATCAAATATTTACCTTTTCCTTATCTTTCCAATACTTGCTAGAATCACACTTAAGTTTTTGCTAGTTAGGTTAGGGGGACATAGTATTTTATTTTTGTTCTAGGTAGATGGGCTGTTTTCTTATCTTTTGGTTGGTTGCTATTTGTATTTCTTCTATGTGAATTCCCCGGGTCTTTACATTATGATTTTCCAGCCATGAATTGATGGCCACAGCCTCTCTGTCATATGTTTGCTTTGTTAATTCCTTTAATCTGATCCTATTGCCTTTTAGCTTTGGAGATTATCTGTCATTTATAGTCCTAATATTGTTGTAGATATTTTAAATATAGATCTTTTTCATCATTTGGGGAAATTTGAAACCTAAGGAGAAGCTTCTATTTATTCTCGTTAACTAAATTTGTTTCTTTTTCTTTAGTTCTCCAGTTCAAATTACATAGCTTTTTTAAAAAAATTAAATTTATTGGGGAGGCATTGGTTAATAAGATCATATAGGTTTCAAGTGTACATTTCTATGTTACATGGTCTGTATTATTGCATTGTGTGCCCACCACCCAATGTTATAGCTTTTGCAATGATTTTCTATAAATAAGCTAACACCACACATACTAGTACATTCATGCCCTAATTCTTATAAGTGTCTCATTTTAATAGAGAAATATGCTTAACATTGCTAGGGCTTAATCAGAACATCAATTACCTATAATTCCAAGTCAAGGAAAAAGAGACGGTCCCTTCCTCTTGACCCAAAGATCATGCTAAACTGTAGTTTTACTTACCCCCACACAGCAGCATTTCTCTAAGTTTCCTTAGAGACTATGTACTCAAAGTCTTACGAATAGCATTGTGGTAGATATCAAATGGAATATTAGTTACCAGGTGTCATGCTGAACCATAGTCAGTAGTATGCTTCCCTGCCGTGGCCTGGGAAGGACACACATATCTGGGATTCTATAGTGGTTAACTCAAGGCCAGTCATGATAGAAAAGTCATGTATTTTTAAGTGCGGAACAGAATAAGGTTAGGAGTCGGACGCTTATGCACACAGCAACAAGGTAGGATCAGGAGTTGAGGAACCAGACAAAAACTATCTTTTTAATAAAATAATAAATAATCTTTTATAAGCAGAACCTTGGAAATGTAGACCAACTTATTCCTTTTATAGTTACGAGTCGACCACTCATGGCAGATGGTCAAGTGCGTAGACAGTTCAATAGTGGGAGGATAGAAGAAAGGAGAGAGAATAGAATAGAAACATTGTGTCATAAATCAAAGTATTACTTGGACATAGAGGCACACAGTTTTTGCTACCTTTGCTGCCTTTCTATCCTGGTAGGACAGAAATGAAGTAGCCTTGGTGTGTTGGTATATTTACAAATGGGGCTTGTGGGAAACATGTACATATCAGAATGGGATAGGCAGAGCACTAATGGAAGTCAGAGATTGAGACTCTAGTGTTTACTCATCCTTGGCAGGTCTCCACAATCTGGGAGGTTTTGTGTCTCTTTGTCTTGGTTTCTGTAAAGTGAAGAAGTTAGTCTATATCTCTCAAGATTCCATTTATCTAAAAAAATTATTATTTTATTAAATAGCTGATTTTGTCTGGTTAAAACAGAGGACAGTTGTTCCTGACAAAAGCATCTCAGCAGTTCCTGGATTAGTAAATGCACTAGAATCAAATAATTTTATTCTAAAAAAAATAAATAAATAAACAGATTTAGACTCAAATATAAAATATCTATACTAATAAAAGGATAATATGCTAATTAGACTGGGAGACCTTCCAGGAGACCTTTCAGACGTCCTTCTGGACAAAGTCATGGTGACGGGGCCAAGGCAGAGGCGGTTAGGGTCGATCAGGCCAAGAGGTGAGGGTAGTTGGGAGTGATCAGGCCAGCAGAGGGGGGAGTTGGGGGTGAGCAGGCCAGCAGTGGGGTGCACTTGGGGCGAGCAGGCCATCATGAGGTGCAGTTGGGGGCGAGCAGGCCAGCAGGGAGGAGCAGTTAGGGGCGAGCAGGCCAGCAGGGGGGGCAGTTGGGGGTGAGAAGGCCGGTGTGGGGGAGCAGTTGGGGGCGAGCAGGCCGGAATACAGAGTGGTTAGGGGCGAGCAGGCAGGCAGGCAGGTGAGTGGTTAGAAGCCAGCGGTCCTGGATTGTGAGAGGGATGTCCCAGATTGGAGAGGGTGCAGGTCGGGCTGAGGGACACCACCCCCCTCCCTGCACCAATTTCGTGCACCAGGCCACTAGTATTATATAGTCCCAAATGTTCTATCTGGTTATATAGATACCAGAGCCATAAAGAGACTTGAAAATAAAATAAGAAAACATGTTAAAAATGTTTTACATTTAATAGGAGCTCAGTAATTTATTTAAATTATTTAAAAATCCAAACTAAAGAAGGGCAAAACAGATCATAAAAAATAAATTTAAGTATAGATAAATAGAAATAGAACAGCTAGCTTTCTCTTTCTGTCCCCCTCTCTCTCTCTCTCTCTCTCTTTCTTTCCTGTCTTTCTTTCCTCTCCCTCCCTCCCTTCCTCCCTTCCTCCCTTCCTCCCTTCCTCCCTTCCTTCCTTCCTTCCTTCCTCTTTCTTTTTTGAGCCACTCTCACCATCCTCCATTATACCAGGAGGAAGGGATGGTAAAAGAGACCTAATGGCCCTGGCCGGTTTGGCTCTGTGGTTAGAGTGTCAGCCCGCAGACCGAAGAGTCCAGGTTTGATTCCCAGTCAAGGGCATATACCTGGGTTGCAGGCCTGATCCTGGCCTGGGTCGGGCATCTGCAGGAGGCAACCAATTGATGATTGACATGTCTCTCTCACATCGATGTTCTTCTCTCTCGCCCCCTCCCTGCCACTTTCTAAAAATTAATGGGGAAAAAAATATCTGTGGGTAAGGATTAACCAGAAAAAAAAAAAAAAGACCCAAGGATTTTGTTCTTTAGCACACTCCCACTTTGCTTCTCTGTATTCCCACTCGTGATAGATTGTTTTTCTTCACCTTTACTGGCTTTGTGGTTTCTTTTCTTTTCTCTGCTGTGGAAACAGAGAAACACAAGACAGGAGCCAATGGTGAAAACCTTAGTTGAAAGAAGTCTCAACATAGATGTCTAATCTCTTGACTTTTCAATTGGAACCAGTTATTAGCTACCACCTGCAATGCCTTGAGATGACATTTTGTAGCCCACAAAAGACAAACTATTCTTATCTTTGAATGTTCTCCAAAAATTAGCAGAGCTTTCATATATATTCTGTTATTCCATAGACATAAATCTGTGTTCCCACCCCCCACCCCAGGATAGTTATTTAGTTGTTGAAGCTATTTAGCAAAAACTAGGTGATTTAAAAAAATAAATAGTACTTGTAAGCCTTCAATAGGAAACCCATTCTAATGTTTATTGTGCAGCTTCCATGTGCTGGACATCCTGCCCCAGTGTCCGCGATAAACCCCCCCAGTGGAGTCTTCCTAGTTGTGTTTTAATTCCCAGGTATGAAGAATACCTTTAATGCAGAGCTCGTCACACTGGATTATAACTTTATTTATATACTAGAGGCCCAGTGCACGAAAATCGTGCACTGGGGCGGGTGTCCCTCAGCCCAGCTTGCACCCTCTCGCAATCTGGGACTGCTGGCACCTAACCACTCACCTGCCTGCCTGCCTCATTGCCCCTAACCAGTCATCTGCCTGCCTGATCACCCCTAACCGCCTCTGCCTGCCTGCCTAATAGCCCCTAACTGCTCTCCTGCCTGCCTGCCTGATCGCCCCTAATTACTCTGTCTGCCTGCCTGATCACCCCTAACCACTCGCCTGCTTGCCTAATTGCCCCTAACCACTCGCCTGCCTGCAGATCACCCCTAACTGCCTCTGCCTCGGCCCCGCTGCCTCAGCTTCGTCTGGAAAGTTGTTCGGCTGTCTGGTATAATTAGCATATTATGCTTTTATTATTATAGACATATTATATGTCTTACTAAGCCACTAATTCCTTGATGGAAAGGGATTTTGTTTTTTGTTCATTTGTTTGTTTTTGTCCGTTTATTCTCTGTACTTCCACTGGCTAAAGCATAATAAAAAGGC
Organism: Plecotus auritus; assembly: GCF_963455305.1. Classification (NCBI taxonomy): domain Eukaryota; kingdom Metazoa; phylum Chordata; class Mammalia; order Chiroptera; family Vespertilionidae; genus Plecotus; species Plecotus auritus. The sequence continues at coordinate 126,779,534 of NC_137772.1, read as the reverse complement.
AAAATGTTTGGAGAGCAAGTGAATCCAATATAGTAGTGTCTGAAAGCCAGCTGAGTATTGAACTGAAAAGAAACAAAGCAGATTAGAGGGAAACTGAGGGAGAAAATCTGTTTTTCAAAACAGGAAACTGAGGTTCACCTTGATGACAAAACTTGCACAGGGTCTCACACAGTGTTAGTGGAGAACTGGGACTAGCAACCAGGTCCCCACTCCTAATCCAGCCTGGTTTCACTCTGACTTTCTAAGTCTCTCGTGCAGAGACATACGGACCATGATCTAAATAGCGAAATGTAAGCATTCATCTCAATGACATGTTATTGAGTAAATCTTATGCAGATTTCCCCCAGCTGCATCATAGCTTTCACCCAAAGGTGAGGCAGAGTAGCTCTACAAGGTAATGTGACAGGTTGGGAGTTGAAGAAGCCCAACTCCCAACTCCTCTTTCACCATGGGAATATATTATTACTGGTGACTAATTTCTGGGGAATGTCAGTAAGCAAGTGGAGTACCATAAAACTGGCTTGAGCAGACATGGCCCATGTCTTTCAAAATAAAAAAGGCACAATGGGAAGTCAAAGGAAGGGGCGTAGGCAGCATTGTGTCACTTTGTTTGGACATCGGGATAGAACCAGACCACTTCTACTTAGATCACTTGTATTCTGAGTACATAAAAGTCAGACACCTGCAGTCTGCACACATTTAGTTTGGTGTGTATAATATAGTCTTTACCATGTGATTTAGCTTTGCCATGCACTGCACTCTTTATTGTTGAGCATGCAGCAATCAGAGCAAAGGTTACCAACACATCAAGAATAAAAAAGACAGAATCATTAACCTTGTCAGGTTCTGCAAACTGCATACTCTCAAAACTCACAGAATAATCTGTGTGGCTGCATAGTACAGAAACAAATCCATCACAAAATCTATTCATCCAGCTTTGTACAGTCAATTAGCTTTATCAATAATATAGTTTTAAACTATGTAATAAGGATATAATGCAATTAATATGTTATTCTGTATTCCATCAGCCCTTTCTATAATCACAATATAAAATAGGGAATAATCACAGTTTAATTTATACTACCCATTGCAGTATATTGTCTCTGTGAAAGCTAGCTATTATCTGTACTAATGTAGTAGTGGTATTCTTACCTTTTGAAAATAGTTTGCTTGAATGTTCGCTCATTAGCAATGTCAGTTTACTTTGTTTTCTCCTTAGTGAATATAGTTAGCAGTTTAAAGTCTTAACAAGAAGCTGGTATGTTCTTCTTGTTCTTACTGTGATGGGAGAGTTTATCTTCCAACTAGGAGGTAAAAAGGTACAGGAGAACATAGCTTCCATCAATAAGAAAGAGACTAAGTCAGATGATCCAGAAGGAAAACTTTTCTTGACTTTTAAAGAGTGACAAGCCCTCCTGAGGAGAGACAGGACACTTGAGCTGTTCTATGTTTAGCAGAGCATAGGAGGAACAGGTGACCACCACAGGAGTAGGTAAATGAGTTTTTAAAGGTTACATGTGAGTTAACACATTTGTTTAGAATAACAGGAGCCCAGAGACAAGGGGAGGTCACATTCAGCTCTTTTCCTCAGGCCTCTGCCAGGTACTCATAAAGAAGACTAGAGGCAACCCTGGAGACCAGACAGAACCCCTTTGGTGGTATAGCCACATAGGAGTAATTGTACTGGGGGACAGGCATAATAGCATCTGCTTCCCCAGATTCTTCTCTCCTAGGGCATTAAAGTTGCTGGGAGGACAACAAACCCTCTAATCCTCAGGATACAACCAAATATTTATTGCTTCTAGTGAAGGGCTAGGAAACCCTTCTTCCTGCCCTTGGTAACCAGTAAAGACCTCTGCTTCTGGGGCAAAGTATGATAGTAGAAGCAGGACAAGCTCTCAGGCTCATAATCTCTCAATGATACAAAGCAGAGTTCTGTTTCTGCAGATGAGGATAGAAAACTCATGCCTGAGGTGGGGACAGGTACAAGGCAGAGTTTAGTTGTCATTGGGAAGAAAGGCACAGACACTGAGGAGGTCTCATTCTGGGGTCCAGGTCTACAGGTGCTTTGTAAGATTTAGGCTTGACCAGAAAAACTGAGAACTTCCCCTGCACCTACTATGAACCTTGCCCATAGAAACAAAGCAATAGCAATCCTCTTCTGGTAGGAAAAGTGTGACACAAGTGTGAAGGGACTACTGGGTGGAGCAGGAACATTAAGAAAAATTTGGTATCCCAGACCCCGCACCTGGCCCAAGGTAACAGCCCATCACTAGGGGATTTTAATGCCGTGTTGTATTGTTTAACAACAACACATCTGTTAAACCACTGAGTAGGTTGACTCAATCCCCAGTACTAATGTCATACCAAAAGATCATGCTAGCCATTTCAGGTGGAAAAATTGTTTTCGTCTTTTGCTACTGTTCTACATGTGATATCTAGCATTCAGCCAAAATAATAAAATCATGCTACAAAAAAGGGAAGAAAGAAAACCCATTGTCAGGAGATAAGCAATCAACAGGAATATGCTCAGAGATAACCCAGATGTGGGAACTCTCAGACAGGGACTTTAAAAGCAGCCACTGTGGAGAACAGTATGGAGTTTCCTCAAAAAACTAAAAATGGAACTGCCATTTGACCCAGTGATCCCACTTCTAGGAATATATCCCAAGAAACTAGAAACACGAATCAGAAAGGATATATGCTCCCCTATGTTCATAGCAGCACAATTTACAATAGCTAAGATTTGGAAACAGCCTAAATGCCCATCAGCAAATGAGTGGATTAGAAAACTGGTACATCTCACAATGGAATACTACGCTGCAGTAAAAAAGAAGGAATTCTTACCATTTGCAGCAGTATGGATGGACCTGGAGAGCATTATGTTAAGTGAAATAAGCCAGGCAATGAAAGAAAAATACCACATGATCTCACTCATTTATGGAAAATAAAGAACATTATAACCTGATGAATAAAAAGAGAGATACAGAGGCAGTAAAGCACCGAACAGACTGTCAAATTACAGCGGGAAGGCTGGGGAGTGTTGGAAAGGGAGGGAAAGATCAACCAAAGGACTTGTATGCATGCATATAAGCACACCAATGGACACAAGACACTGGGGGGTGGGATGAGGGCATGTGACAGGGGGGTAGGGGAGGCTGGGGGAAGGTCAGTGGGGAAAAAAAGGAGATATATGTACTAATATATGTAATACTTTAAACAATTAAAAAAATGTAAAAATATAAAATAGCTGTGATTAAATATATAAACGATGTAGTGGGAAAGGTAGACAATATACATTGACCCATGGTGAATATCAACAGAGAGATGGAAACTTAAAACAATTTTTAAAAGTTAAATGGAAACTACTGGAAACAAAACACACACACACACACACACACACACACACACACACACACACACACACACATTGGGTTTGTTAGCAAACTGGACAAAGCTGAAAAAAGAATCAGCTAATTGAAGCTTAAGTCAACAGAACATAAAAACAAAAACAAAAAGAAGAGTCAGGGAAAGAAAAGGAGAGTATATAGGAAAACTACATTCCTCCTACGTTTCTCTCTGCTCTCAATTCTCTACTAGAGACAATACATAATTCCTGACACCACATCGAGCAAGTCTCTGCAACAATTGGGTGTCCTATAACTCAATTCAGTTGGGAGTTAGTGCAGATCCTACAGATTAAGGGCTCAGTCCCACAAGACTGCCCGCACTCAGATGCCAATCCTAAGTTCCAGATTGTCACCTGAACTTCAGACTGCTATAAATCTATAAATCAAGGTTCCCATAATCCCCTTCCTGAATTTGATCATATGCTAGAACAGCTCCCAGAACTTAGAGAAATACTTACTTACATTTACCAGTTTATTATACAACAAAGAACATAAAGAATACAAATGAATAGCTAAATGAAGTACATAAGACGAGGTCTGGAATGGCCCTGGTGTAGGAACTTCTGTCCCAGCTGGGGTGCACCCTCCTAGTATGTGGATGTGTTCACCAACCTGGAAGCTCTCTAAACCCCATTCTTTAGGAATTTCTATAGCCATTTTATCATGTAGGCATGATCAATCATTAGCTCAATTTCTGACCCCTCTGCCCTCTCCCGACAATAGGGGGTAGGACTGAAAGTTCCAAGCTTCTAAACATGGCTCAGTCTTTCTGGTGACCAGCTTCTATCCAGGACTCCACCAAGAGTCACTTTATTAGAACCACGTGCATTTCTATCACCTTGAATTTCTAAGGGATTTAGGAGCTTGATGTTCAGAACCTGGCTCAAAGACCAAATATTAGAACAAAAGATGTTCCTAGTGCTTTTATCACTTAGGAAATTACAGGTGTTTTAAGAACTCTGTACAAGAAACCGGGGGGTAAAAACATATATGTATATTATATATTATTTAAAAATATGTGTTTTTGAGCTAACCTGTTTGGTTCAGTGGATGGAGCGTTGGCCTGCGGACTGAAGGGTCCCAGGTTCGATTCCGGTCAAGGGCATGTACCTTGGTTGAGGGCACATCTCCAGTAGGGGGTGTGCAGGAGGCAGCTGATTGATGTTTCTCTCTCATTGATGTTTCTAACTCTTTATCCCTCTTCCTTCCTCTCTGTAAAAAAACAGTGAAATATATTTTAAAAAATATGTGTTTTTATATACATACTAGAGCAGCTGTGGGCAAACTACGGCCCGCGGGCCGGATCCGGCCCGTTCGGCTGTTCTATCGGGCCCGCGGAGTCGAAAGAACGGAGGGTTCTCTTGCTCTCCCCCTCTGCTCCTTTACTTTGAATTTATATTAGTTCACACAAACACTCCATCCATGCTTTTGTTCCGGCCCTCCGGTCCAGTTTAAGAACCCATTGTGGCCCTTGAGTCAAAAAGTTTGCCCACCCCTGTACTAGAGGTTCGGTGCATGAATTCGTGCATGGGTGGGGTCCCTTGGCCTGGCCAGCAATCAGGGAGATCAGGGCCCTGCAGGAGGTTGGCTGTGGGAGGGCACTGACCACCAGGGGGCAGCTCCTGCGTTGAGTGTCTGCCCCCTGGTGGTCAGTGCACGTCACAGTGACTGGTCATTTGGTCGACAGGTCATAACAGTTGCTTAGGCTTTTATATATATAGATATGTATAAATATAAATTAATATATTAATAAAATATATATTATTTCACAACAGAAAATAAAGGAAAAGAGGAAAGAACAGAATATCCAAGAAGAGGAACAGAATCAGTTGTCTAGCATATATATAATTGGAGTACTGTCCAAAAGAAATACTTGAAGAAACATTGCTGAGAATTATCCAAAATTAATGGAAGCAATACAAAACATCACATAACAAAACAATTAATGAAATACAGACAGATACAAGAATCTCAAAGAATCCCAATCAGGTTAAATAAAATGGGATTTTCCCCCATCTCCAGTTCTAGAAACACCAGAACCAAGCTGCTGAAATACCAAAGATAAAGAGGAAAGTCTTGGTGAAAAGAGACATTACAAACAAAGGAACAAAGATAAGGATAACAGTGAAGTAACATATTAAAAGTACCAAAAGACATAAAGGAAAAAAAACACACCTCTTCCTAAAACCCTGAAGTCCTTTCAATCCAGAATTCTATACCCAGCAAATATATCTTTTAAAAATAAAGCTTTTACAGACAAACTGAAGGTGAGGGAAATATTTTTGTGCGGGAGTTCTGGACTGTAAGAAATGTTAATAGAAGTTCTTTAGGCAGAAGGTGTACTAGATAGCAATTTGGATCTACACAAAGAAAGAAAGAGATTCTGACATGATAAAAATGAGGCTAAATATAAACGTATGTTCCCTTTTTAAAATTGCTTTAAACACTAATTGACCACCAAGAGTAAAAGCAATAACAGTATATTGTGGGGTTTATAACATAAGTAAAATATATGACAACATAGGACAAAGCATGGGAGGGAGATAACAAATGTGCTAAAGTTATAATGTTTGTACATTGTGAAGTATTTTAGTATTATTTGAAGGTAAATACATCCACATATATATATATAAAGACCTGGGGCAACCACTAAAAAAAAGTTAAAACAAAAAGTGAATAAAAGCTAGTTATGGAGATTAACTGATATAAAAAATAACTAAAAGGAAGCAAAATGGAGCAAAGAACAGATGGGACCAATACAAAACCACTAGTAAGATGGAAGGTTTAAATTCTGCCATTTCAATAGTTATGTTGAATGTAAATGATCTGAACACACCAACTAAAAGTCAGGGATTGTCAGATTGGATTAAAAAAGCAAGACCCAAATGTACACTATCTAAAATTTATGTAATTACTCTAAATATAAAGACACAAGAAGGTTAATATTAGAAAGAAAAGGTTATCCTATGTAATAAAGAGGTAATATGCAAATTAACCCTCACGTCCTCACAAGATGGCTGCCTACGATCAGGCCAGCTGTGGGGCTAGTGAGGGATGACCAAACAACTGAACAGCAGGCTGTGTGGGGCGACCAGGCCGGCAGGGGGGTTAGTGAGGGACGACCAAACGACTGAACAGCAGGCTGTGTGGGGCAACCCGGTCAGCAGGGGCGCTGTGAGGGACAACCAGGCTAGCGGGGGGGTGGGGAGGGCAGTTAGGGGTGACCCGGCCGGCAGTGGGGCACAATAAGGGGTGACCAGACCGGCGGGGGGGGGGGCAGTTAGGAGCGACCAGGCTGGTCGGGAGGGGGCAGTTGGCGACCTGGCTGGCAGCCAGGGGCAGTTAAGGGCGACCAGGCAGGGAGCAGGGGCAGTTGGGGCAATCAGGTTGGTACGCAGAGGCAGTGAGGGGTGATCAGGCTGGCATGTGGGGGGGCAGTTAGGGGTGACCATGCATACAGGTGAGCGATTAGGAGCCAGCGGTCCAGGATTGTGAGAGGGATGTCCAACTGCCAGTTTAGGTCTGATCACTGGGATTGGGCCTAAACCAGCAGTCGGACATCCCCCAAGGGGTCCCGGATTGGAGAGGGTGCAAGCTGGGCTGAGGGGATCCCCCCTTCCCCCATGCACAAATTTTGTGCACTGGGCTTCTAGTCCTATCTAATAAAAGTGTAATATGCAAATTGACCGTACCTCCGCTACACCCACAAGCCACACCCACCAGCCAATCAGGAGCGAGTATGCAATTTAACCTAACCAAGATGGCTGCGGCCATGGAGCGAGCAGGAGGCTTGGGTTTCCCCGGCAATGGAGGAAGCAAAGCTCCCGCAGCCCTGGCTGGCCATAGACTCCACTCAAGGCTACAAAGTTTCAATTATAGAAGATAAGTAAATCCCAACAAAAATGGCTGTGGGCACAAAGCGAGCAGAAGGCTTGGGTTTCCCCAGCAATGGACAAGCCAAGCTTTCCACCCACCCTGGCCTGCGCTCAAGGCTACAAAGTTTCAATTATAGAAGATAAATAAATCCCAACAAAAATGGCTGTGGCCACGGAGCGAGCAGGAGGCTTGGCTCCGCTCAAGGCTACAAAGTTTCAATTGTAGAAGATAAATAAGTCCCAGATCCCAGGGCCTCTGCTTGGGTCGCTGGGGGGTGTGGCCGGCCTGCAAACTACCACAGGCCCCTCGCCCAGGCCACTCCATGCCCCAAGGGAACCCCCACCCTGATCCGGGACACCCTTCAGGGCAAACCAGCCGGCCCCCACCCATGTACCAAGCCTCTATCCTATCTAATAATAGAGTAATATGCAAATTGACCATCACTCCAACACACAAGATGGCTGTCCCCATGTGGACACAAAATGGCCATCAGGGGAGGGACCAGGTCTGCAAGGGAGGGCAGTTGTGGGCGATCAGGCCATCAGGGGAGGGCAGTTGGGAAGGACCAGGCCTGCAAGGGAGGGCAGTTGGGGGCAATCAAGTCTGCAGGGGAGGGCAGTTAGGGGTGACCAGGCCGGCAGAGGAAGGAATTTGGGGGCAACCGGGCCTGCAGGGAAGGGCAGTTGGGGGGGGTCCCAGGCCTGCAGGGGAGAGCAGTTGGGGGGACCAGGCCTGCAGGGGAGGGCAGTTAGGGGTGACCAGGCCTACAGGGGAGGGCAGTTAGGGGCAAACAGGCTGGCAGGGGAGCAGTTAGGCATCAATCAGGCTGGCAGGGGAATGGTTAGGGGGTGATCAGGCTGGCAGGCAGAAGCGGTTAGGGGCATTCAGTAAGGCAGGCAGGCAAGCATTGGGAGCCAGTAGTCCTGGATTGTGAGAGGGATGTCCGACTGCCTGTTTAGGGGCCTAAACGGGCAGTCGGACATCCCTCAAGGGGTCCCAGATTGGAGAGGTTGCAGACTGGGCTAAGGGACTCCCCCCCCCCCCCCCCGCACGAATTTCGTGCACCGGCCCTCTAGTACTCTATAAACACTGATCAAAAGAAGAAGGAATGACTGAATATCAAAGTACACTGGGACTGTGATTATTACCAGCAACAAATGGACCATCACATAATGACAGTGGGGTCATTTCACCAAGGAGATATAATAATCTTAAATGTGTGTATACATTCAACAACCGACCTGCAATATACAAAAACTAGTAGAATGCAAGGGAGAACTTGACAGACTCACAGTTACCATTGGCAGCCTAAACACTTTTCTCAATAATTCATAGAACAAGTATACCAAAAATCAATTAAGGATAAGATCACAGCAACATTGTCAAATATTGCAGAGGAACACACATTCTTCTGAAGAGCATGTGGAACATTCACCAGCATAATCCATTTTCTGGTCCGCAAAACAAATTGGAACAAATTTCAAAGAATTGAAATCATATAGAGCTTGACCTCTGAACACAATGAAATTAAACTAAAAGTTAGTAACAATAAGGGATCTGGAAAAATCCATCAGTTATTTGGATTGCTAAGATGACTGCTCATCTCAGAGAGACCTTCCAGATGGTTCAGTGTGGACTGGTGTGGACAGGAAAGGAACATTCAGAGAACTTCATACTGTTTTAAATATTTGTGGAGTAGTTCTATAACCTTTTCTAGGAAAAAAAAATTTCACTTAATCATGTTATAGAAAAACTTAAGAGTTTTAGTATGTAGAATTTTAAGAAAGAGATTAAATAAAGTATTAGAGGGTAGAATAGTTGCCTTGAAGTAGGAAGCACTTGATAGGCTTTTGAAATTTTGACTTTAATTCATTTAAATCATTTGACTTTAACTCAGAGTACTACTTGGAGAAGTCAAATGCCAGAGTTCAGGCATTCAGTTGCATAATAAGTAAAATTTCAATAAAAAATATTAGGTTAATTGTATAATAAACAAACTTAGTAAATATTGAGTATCATTTTAGTAATGAGTAAGATATTAATATTAAAATTAAAGTAATAATATCATTAGAATCTTAGATTTTGGGGTGTTTGTTTGTTTTTTGCCCAGCACATTTTTTTTTTATTGTTGACAGTATTACAGGTGCCTCCATTTTCCCTCCCTTTGCCCTCCTCCTCCCAGCCAATTTCCCACCCCAGGCCTTGACCACACTATTTTCTGTGTCCATGGGCTATGCATATCCTATATAATAAAAGGCAAATATGCAAATTGTGACCAAACAGCAGAATGACCTGTCACTATGACATGCACTGACCATTGGGGGTAGACACTCAACACAGGAGCTGTCCCCTGGTGGTCAGTGGGCTCCCACAGGGGAAGCGCTGCTCAGCCAGAAGCTGGGCTCACGGCAGCACTAAGGATGTCTGACTGCCAGCTTAGGCCCGCTCCCCGTGGGCCTAAGCTGTAAGTTGGACATCCCTCAAGGGTTCCCGGACTGCAAAAGGGCGCAGGCCGGGCTGAGGGGACCCCCCTCCCCCGAGTGCGTGCATGAATTTTGTGCACCGGGCCTCTAGTATACACATAAGTTCTTTGGTTAATCTCTTCCTGTCATGCTCATTCCCCACCCTTCTGATATCTTTCAGTCTGTTCCATGTATCCATGCCTCTGGACCTATTTTGTTCATCAGTTTATTTAGTTCATTAGACTCTACATATAAGTGCCATCATGTAATATTTGTCATTCTCTGATTGGCTTATTTTGCTTAGTATAATAATCTATACGTCCATACGTGCTGTCACAAAGGATAAGAGGTTCTTCTTTTTTACTGCTATTTAGTATTACATGGTATAAATGTACTACAGCTTTTTTATCCACTCACCTACTGATGGGCACTTGGGCTGTTTCCAGATCTTAGCTACTGTAAATAATGCTGCTATGAACATAGGGGAGCATATATTCTGATTGGTGTTTCAGGATTCTTAGGATACATTCCCAGAAGTGGGATTGCTGGGTCAAATGGCAGTTCCATTTTTATTTTTTGAGGAAACCTCACACTGTTTTCCATAATGGCTGGAACAGTCTCCATTTCCACCAGGGTTTCCTTTTCTCCACATCCTTGCCAGCACTGTTTGTTGATTTATTGATGGTAGCCATTCTGGCAGGTGATACCTCATTGTAGTATTAGTTTGCCTCTCTCTGATGATCAGTGACTTTGAGCATTTTTTAATATGTCTCTTGCCCATCTACATGTCCTCTTTGGAGAAGTATCCAGGTTCTGTGCCCATTTTTTTAATTGGATTGTCTTCCTTTTCTTGAGTTGTATAACTTCTTTATATATTTTGAAAAATTAGCTCCGTATCAGATATATCATTGGCAAATATGTTCTCCCATACAGTGAGTTCCCTTATCATCTTGATGCTGGTTTCTTTTGCTGTGCAGAAGCTTTTTAGTTTGATGTTGTCCCGTTTGTTTACTTTTTTCTTTGTTTCCCTTGCCTTAGGAGATGTATAAGCAAAAATTCTGCTATGTGAGATGTCTGAGATTTTACTGCCCATGTTTTCTTCTAGGATTTTTATGATTTCATGACTTACATTTAAATCTTCTATCCATTTTGAGTTTATTCTTGTGGATGGTGTAAGTAGGTGATATAGTTTCATTTTTTTTGCATGTACCTGTCCAATTTTCATAACACCATTTATTGAAGAGACTTTATTGTATGCTCTTGCCTCCTTTGTCAAATATTGACTAGAAGCCCAGCGCGTGAAATCATGCGGCCCCACCCACCTTGCCATGCATGCAGCCCCTTCCACCCATGTGTGCCTCGCCGCACACGCAGCTTCCTGGTGACCAGTCTTTGGTCATTACGGCATTATGACCACTGGGTTTTTATTACATAGATTATAATAGCATGGGTCTATTTCTGGGGTATATATCTTTTCTTGTGCCAGTTCCAGGCTGTTTAGATTATAATGGCTTTATAGTTTGCTATTCAGTATTGTAATCCCTCCAACTTTGTTCTTCTTTCTCAAGACTACTGTGGCTATTCAGGTTCCTTTTTGGATCCATATAAATTTTTGGAATAATTTTTATAGATCTGTGAAATATGCAATTGGTATTTTAATAGGGATTGCCTTGAATGTATGGATTGTTTTGGGTAGTATGGTCACTTTAATGATGTTAGTTCTTCCAATCCATCAATACAGTATATGCTTCCACTTGTTTGTATCTTCCTCTATTTCTTTTTTCAATGTCCTATAGTTTTCCAAGTACAGGTCTTTTACCTTCTTGGTTAAGTTTATTCCTAGGTATCTCATATTTTGTTATTGCTATGATAAATGGGATTTTTTTTTAGTTTCTCCTTCTGAAAGTTCATTATTAGTGTATAAAAATGCCATCAATTTCTGGATGTTAATTTTGTATCTGGGTACTTCACTGAATTCATTTATTAAATCTAGTATTTTTTTGGTAAAGTCTTTAGGGTTTTCTATATACAATATCATGTCATCTGCGAATAATGACATATTATTTCCTTCCTCCTTTCCAATTTGGATGCTTTTTACTTTTTCAACCTGTCTGATTGCTGTGGCTAGGACTTCCAGTACTGTCCTATATAATAAAAGGCTAATATGCAAATCGACCGAACAGCGGAACGACCAGTTGCTATGACGCGCACTGACCACCAGGGGGCAGACGCTCAATGCAGGAGCTGCCCCCTTGTGGTCAGTGTGCTCCCACAGCCTCTTCCGCCACCTCTGTGGCAGTCGGACATCCCTTAAGGGCTCCCAGACTGCAAGAGGGCACAGGCCAGGCTGAGAGACCCCCCCACCCCCCGAGTGCACAAATTTCATGCACTGGGCCTCTAGTGTTGAATAAGAGTGGTGAAAATGGACATCCCTGTCTTGTTCCTGGTCTTAAGGAAAACACTTAGGTTTTGTCCATTGAGTATGATGTTGGCAGTTGGTTTGTCATATATGGTCTTTATTATGTTGAGGTATGATCCCTCTATTCCCACTTTACTGAGAGTTTTTATCATAAATGCATGCTGGATTTTGTTGAATGTTTTTCGGCATCTATTAATATAATGTGGTTTTTATCCTTCATTTTATGTGAGGCATCACATTTATTGATTTATAAATATTGTAATCGCCTTGCATCCCTGAAATAAATCCCACTTGGTCACAGTGTATGATCTTTTTAAAGTACTGCTGAATCCAATTTGCTAATATTTTGTTGAGGATTTTAGCATCTATGTTCATCAGGTATATTGGCCTATAATTTTCTTTCTTTGTAGTGTCTTTATTTGGTTTTAGAATTAGGATAATGTTGGACTCGTAAAAAGAGCTTGGAAGTGCTCCTTTATCTTGAATTTTTTGGAATAGTTTGAGGAGGATAGGTGTTAGTTCTTCTTTGAATGTATCCTAGAGGCTGGGTCTGCCTCAGGTCTTGCCCCTTGAATGCCCCTGTTCTGATTTGCTCTCCTTTCCCCCATAGAACCGGGCTCTGTGGGTGTATCTGGGTCTTGGCCAGGATGGTTTGAACCTGGCATTGGGGATGATGCCTGTAGCTTATAGGAAGAGGTTGGACATTTCCTGTCCTTCCAGTGCCTCAGTTCTGCCTGGCTTGCTGGCACCCCCTTGCTGCCACCTCAGGACAAAAGAAATAAAAAATCAGCCCGGCTTGGCACTCCAGTCTTTCAACACAGCAGGCCCTTGTTGGTCGTGGCCTTCACCCAGGCTCTGAGCTGGCCAATTATCCTAGTCCCCTGGGCAGCCAGACCCAGCCCTAGGAGCACAGATTTCCAGCCCAGAGCTGATCCTCCTTGCCTCGAGCCACTGTCTCCAGCCACAGCAGAACCAGCTGTTCTGCAGGTTGGGGAAGGGGGCACCTCCCAACTTGAGGTGGGCAGGACTGAACCTCTTTCCCTGGTCTCATTTTCCAGCTCCCATCATGCTGTCCTCTCAAAGTTCCTTCAGAAAATAAAGGTCCCTCAGATTCACTACAGGGTGTGGCCATCAAACCCCTCTGCCATCCCTGAGTTCCACACAGCCCATCCTGTAGACACAGATTGGGACAAATTTCCAAGGCAGGATGATGGCAGGGTCTGGCACTGCTCCCTCTGGTGAGTCTCAGCCTTGGACTCCCGCTGCTGCACTCCTGCCACAGCGCTGCCCTGGCCGCCACCTCCTCCCCTGGCGCTCCCAGCTCCCTGGCCTGGCTGCAGCTTCTCTATCTCTGTCTAGCTTGCAGTTCCACCCACACCTGGGTTAGGGAGGTGATAGCCCTCTCTCCTTGGTAAATACCACAGTTCCTGGACCCCAACTTCTGGCAGCAGGGAAAAGACGCAGGGAGTGGCTGCTACTCGATGCCCAGCCTCGATGCGTAGCCTGGGGTGGACGGCATCATTGTTGAGGCTGGGCATCGAGTGGCAGCCACTCCCTGTGGCTCCTTCCTGAGAGGATTTTGTAAATCCCCTCCCCCAGTATGTATTTTTATGTGAGCCTCTCAACACCCTGTAAAGAAGGCAAGGAAGGTGTTATTAGTATACCTGGGGACTCGTAGGGTTAATTTGATTAGGTAATAAATAAGAGTTGAGTATACATTTTTGCTGTATTTTCTATAATACTTCATGTCATTCTCTGTTGGTCGCCTATTTTCCTTCTGTTTTTTTACTCTACCTAGTCAGCAGTTGATACATGTCACTGTTTATCATTCAAAATAGATCTGAGAAGTACATTGGGGAGGGTTATGGGGACAGTGAAATGTGGTGATTACAGGAATGAAGGGAAAGTCAGTAGAGCTGGGGGTTCTGAAGAGATTCCTCACAAGTGACGTTATGAAGGGAAATTAGCTCCTGTAGTACTGTATAAAGTATAACAAGTATGTCTGCATTTATATCTTTTTAAAAACATAACCGTGCTAAGAGGAATGACTTGGTCACTCCTCCATGTGTGTGAGAGGCTAAGGGAGCTGAGCTGGGCTGGACACTGAAACAGGTGCTAGAGGCTCACCTGCTGCTGTGAGACCGGAATGTGCCTTGGGCCAGCCTGAGGCATGAGCTAGAAAGTCCTCAGAGTAAATGCTGGCATTTTCAGTAGGTTGTTAGATCCCTTAAAAGTTGCTCACCAATCCCACAAAATAGCTTGTCATCTGCCTGGGGCTCCAATAGTAAGAACTCTTCATTGAGAAGTTGTTTTTTTTGTCCTGTGCCAGTAGAAGCAAACACAGAATTGCTCTGTAAGGAATCTCAGGAAGCAGGGTGCAGAAAACCAATCCCCACTGTGAGAAATGCTAAGTTTACAATAACAGGTAAGTGTCCAGGAAGTGTCTGCAGATACAGCACACACATGCATACACATGTACGCACATGAACACACAGGATTAGCACACCAAGTACTGGAGGTCAGTAAGTGATTGGATCCTCCTTGTAGCAGATGACAAGACGTGCTCACACATGCAAGGATCCCAAATGGACCAGGCGCCTCCACACATGCTTCTTCCTGTCCCCTTGTAAATGTAGCCCACAGTCTTCCTGCTGGTCAGTCAGCTTCCTCTGAAAGTATGGGGACTCCTCTTTACACTCTATAATCGCTGGCAGAATGAGTCCAGAGAACCATCCAGAACTGGACCTTGCAGATCTTTGGGACCTTGCTCTGCTGCTTGCAAGAGTGAGCCCCTTTACTGACTGGGACATCCATCCCTGTAGAGTCCAGTGGGCAGGGATGGAAGCACAGGCCCCTTGGAGGGCTTTTGGCAATGATAAGTGGGGTCACTCCTGCATCTACCCCTTGGCTCCTAAACCCTGGTGTCCTTGGGGCAGCTCCTTAGTGAGGTCTCTGACTTCATAAGCAGACCTCATGGTGAAGGGTGGCACCCATTCTTTCAGAGTTTCTCTTGCGCTGTGTGCCTTGAAAAGGCCATCTAAGTGGTGTGGTGTGTGATCCCACCCACTGTGCCAGGCCCACTCCTGAACCCCCATGCTGGCCCCGGTCAGATGCGATGACATATGGGATCTCATATGGCCAATTCTGGGGGGACCAATGCTGCAGGATGGCAAATCTTGTTATTCTGCCCACTGCCTCTTCCGTGGTGGGGTGCCTTGTGTAGGGGTTAACATGATCTAAAAGTCTTCACACCGTACCCATTCCCAAATGTCCACCCACATGCCTTTTCTCATACCTCCTTGTCACATATTCTAGTTCCCTTTCTTCCAGTCCCTTGCCCACATAACCAGGCAAGCTCATTCTCCCCTGGAGCTTGCCATGGCCCCCATCCTGTGTCTTTCCCACCACTGACACCTTTGCACCATCCAAGGTCCAGTGGATCAACAGCTGAGCAGCCAGGCTGCTTGCACCACCACCTGGCCCCACTGCAGAGCCCTTTCTTGCTCCAGACCACTCTCAAAAGTTAGAAGCTGCGTGTTACCCAGTCTGTGGGCCACAGCAGTATCCTAGGTATGCTGCTCCTAGGACCCACTAATAGGCACCGTGCTTCCTTCTTTGTGGTGGGGGATGTAAGGTGTGTCTTTTACTTGGTGTGTGTGGGGGGGGTATCCCAGCATGGCTCTGACCGCTGGGCCCCTAGAAACTTTACTGTAGTTGCCAGACTCTGCATTGTCTCACAGTTTATCTCCCAGTCCTCCAGTGTGTGGGCTGCCCACCACTTGCTTCTGCCTGCAGTCAGCATGATGTCAATCTCTTGCCTCCCTCATCAGGTCCAGCACTAGTTGTCAAGGAGACATTCAGGAAGAGATGCTTGCGCTAGTGCTGACTTGTGGGGAAGAGGCCTCTGTAGCATCTTCCAGCTCACTGGTGCGCTACATACTCCAGAGGGTCCTGATGGGGCAGTGGGGAGGTGCTTGGGTCAATGCTATCATGGGCTCCCACCAGGAGTCCCTCCCCAGTTTTCAAGATTCCAGGTTTTCTTTGCCACAGCCTGGACCTGCATGAGAATCCTGCCTCGACTGAGCGTGCAGATGTTCTGAATGCTGTAAGTCTCATAATTGGGTCCCCAGCTTGCAGTCCCATTGCAGGTCATGATGAGGACCACTTTGTACCACCAGGAAGTCTCTAAGGTTCTCACACTTAGCTATTAACTGCTTGTTAACAGCTTTCAGTATTTCATTATCCTTGTGCAGGCAATCAGTACAGCCTCGCAGAAACGAGCCAACTCTGCTGTTTCTGTAGGTGTTTTTCCTTCGGTATCTTACAAGTGTCTGCATATGTGTCACTCTTATGTGTGTCATGGCATTTCCCTCCACCAGGACACCATCCAGGTCACTTCCGGGGAAATCTTTGGCAGTTGAACATGACCTTGTGTTAGGATATTTGTTTATTGCCTACTTGTTAGGATGGCATCGTTGTCAGCCTGCAGCATGGTATTGAGCAAGTCCTAATCCCATCTAACCAACCACCTATTTTCTTAGACCACTTGGTGCCGCTTGTATTAGTCTGGGTCCTTTGAGAAACAGACACCAAGCTGGATCACACCTGCAAGGATTCGATTCAGGAAATGCCTGTGTGAAAGGAAATAGCTAGAGAAGGCTGACAGAGCCATCAAACTTGATGCGAGCCTGACCCTTAGTGCAGTGGGGAGTGGGGGAGAAGGCTCTCTTCTAGATGGCTGTGCAGTCTCTGGGAGATTGGGGACAGCCATTGGGGTCCTTCTGTTTCTCTTGTCTCTGCCAGTTTCTCTGTTATTTCATTCTGGTTTCTTGCTGCTAGCTAACTTTGTGAACCTCCATTTCATGTGGTAGAAGAATTACCATCTCTGCTGTTCAAGAAAGCAGCAACTAGGTGGGTATCATGGTCCCACTTTCAAATTCCTAGGGAAGGACTGGCCTGGTTTTAGCTTTGTCTGGAATCTAGTTCACAGCTATGTGAACCAGGTTGTCTCTCTAAATTGAAACATTTCCCAGAAAAGTTGGACAAACTACAGGTTTAATAGTAATGCCTTATGTAACCTCTAATAATCCTTAAACATTTGATTAGCAGTCTTTGATTCTTTTCTTAGCACCTAGAATGACTGGGGAAAATGATTTGGTTGCATCACAGTTCTTCCAGTGAAGGAGTCGAGAGACATGCTTGTCATTGGTAACGGGGGTAGTTTGTTACATGTTTGATTTTGTTACTGCAAACCATTTTCAAGAGTAACAATTGACCCAACTTTTTCTCCTTTAACTCTTCCTTGCTGTTCAGTTTATTTAGATTAGTATCAGATAAAAATAAAGGTTGTCTGGGGAAAAGTACACCAGTTAGAGTACTTTACACTGAATCAGAAAGTCATAATAGTCATTGCTAGGTGATAGAACTTTTAAAAGGAGCTATGAAATCCTTTTTCTAAAATTGTAAAGACAGTACCCTGTCGCCTCTCTGTATTTTGATAAGAGCTCCAAATAAAGGTATTGTGATAGTGGGAAATGAAGGCTAGGATTAGTCATAGCTGAAATACCACAACAACAGGTAAAGTGCCCAAGTGAAGGCTGCACTGAATAGAAATATGTACGTAGGACACACACGGGAAAGCACCAGGGTCTGTCAGGAGGTGGAATGGGGAGTGGGGACCGCGACTAGGACATGAAGGAACAGGTGAGGCAGGATAAGCAGGTTTAGGATCACCTGGTGTGAATAATTTCAGCAGGCATGGTGTTGTCCCTAGTTGTCTGTATTATTAGTTATGAGGATAGTGTAAGAGCTCCACAGAGAAGGTGGTGGGTGTGGGCTCTGGACTGGTAGTTTGCATATGAAAGGCAAACTGCTGTGAGTTGTTTTCTAGCTCATGGAATTGGCTAGTCCTGAGAGGGGCAGTCCCCACAGGGTCAGCAGGGCCAGCAGGGCCCAAGCTGTGAAAGCATCAGAATACAGAAAGCAGAAGATGTGGTTCATACACCTGCATAGAGCTGAGCTTTTCCTTTTTACTCTTATGACATCTTAAACAAGTCTCCAGGTTAGTACTCCCAGCAAGGCTGCCATGGATACATGGGGCCTCCCCGGGCTTAGCATATCATCATCTGTGACTCCGTAAGGAAATGCCTTACATAGATGAGTGAGGGTCTTTGGCAGGGGTTGGGATAGGCGTCAGAGTAGGGTGCAGGCACATCTGACCGAGAACGCCAGGAAAATCCTGTAAGCGTTTTCAAGACTCCCCCTGTGAAAAACAGCCCATGCTAGTTCCTGGGTGTGCCTTAATGACAGTATGTCTGGTAGCAGGGAAAGGGGAGAAGGTATTTACTAGCTTTGGGTGTGTTTTGGACAGGCTGGTGGGACCTCTGAGTGAAATGTGTATAATTATGGTTCTGTCTATTTGAACAATTATGAATACAGAGAAGTGTGGTGGTGGGCTGGGAGATGGTGTGCTGGCATGTTTCTGGCATGTCAAAGGTTAAAAATATGGGGAAAGGGTGACATTTCATCCTGAATAAATACAAAATGAATGTGGAAACGGGGCATATTATGTACACAGTCAGCATTCAGCTCCTAAATCTCATGTTTACCCCAAAGTCTTATAAAACCCTCTTTTGAGAAATTATTTAAAAGCTAATTCATGCTTGGGCCCGTCTCACAAACCAGCATCACAAGCAGACTGCTGATGAGTTCAGAGCCCTGAGCTCTGTCCCTTCATTAGCTTCCCAGTGCTGTCTTTGGGTACTCCTCCCACCCCACCCCCGACTGCTCTGTGCTTCTTTATGGACATCAAGGTCTTTGTTGCTTGATTTCTTTCTAGTTTTCATGGAATGAGTCCCTGCTGATCATTATCCAGAATTTTTCTTTCTCACACTTTATGCCTTTATTAGGTTTATTATTGATTTTTTTTCCTTATGAGGAATCCTGGTTTCTTGTTTTGTAATTAGTTACCATCCTAATGTGACTGTTCTAATTGATTCTCCAAAAAGGAAGTGACAACTCACAATAAATCTTACACTCAGCTCAGAGACTTATGTATCTGGAACTTTCACATGAGAGCATCCCTTCCTTTGTGCACACCTCTTCTTTTACGTAATTTTAATGTAAATAGAGTTAGCTATATTCCGGGGTTCAGCTTTATCCTCAACTAGTGAACTGTTTGTTTTTTTATTCCTATAATCAGAGTAAGTGTTACTATATGCCAGGCACTGTTCTAAATGATTATGGATATAATAAATCAGTAACTCCTCACTCCGTGAGGTAGGTACTGTTATCCCCATTTTACAGGGAGGAAACTGGGGCACAGAGAGGTGATGTGCCCTAGGCAATGCACCTAAGGCAATAGATAAAATAGTATTTGAATCTGAAAATATGGTGAGTATGTTCAGCCACCACCTTAATGGACATAAGACATAGTGAAAACATTGGATAATTGAACAGAACTTTTTTTCATAGCTGTTAACCACTTTTGCCCTCTTCTGTTTTATTTTCCAGTAGAGGCCTGGTGCATGGATCTGTGCACTGGTAGGGTCCCTCAGCCTGGCCTGGGCCCTCTTGCAATCTGGGACCCCTTGGGGGATGTCGGAGAGCAGGTTTCGGCCCGATCCCCACAGGCCAGACCCAGGGGCCCCACCGGTGCACGTGTACCAGAACTCTAGTCTAGATATATATATAAAAGCCTAAGCAACTGGCCGACTGGTAGCTATGATGCGCACTGACCACCAGGGGGCAGATGCTCAACGCAGGAGCTGCCGAGCTGTGGTGACTTGGTAGCTGTGGTTCACAGGTGATGCACCCAGAACCGGAGAGCAGGGAGCCCGATTCCAGGATGCGTCACCCGAGAACCACCCTCTCGCAATCCAGGACCCCTCGGGGGATGTCGGAGAGCCAGTTTTGGCCCGATCCCCACAGGCCATGCCGAGGGACCCCACTGGTGCATGAATCCATGCACCAGGCCTCTAGTATGCAAATAAGATCTTTGGTTACTCTTCCCGCCCTCCCACCTTCCCTCTGAGATTCATCAGACTATTCCATGTTTCCATGCCTGTGGTTTCTGCTCCTGTGTTGAGCATCTGCCCTCTGGTGGTCAATGCGTGTCATAGCTACTGGCCAGTTGGCCAGTCACTTAGGCTTTTATCCTATACTAGAGGCCTGGTGCACAAAATTTATGCATGGGGGGAGGGGGTCCCCTCAGCCTAGCCTGGACCCTTTCCAATCCGGGACCCCTCGGGGGATGTCTGACTGCTGGTTTTGGCCCGATCCCTGGGATCAGGCCAAAACCGGCAGTCCGACTCCCTTTCACAATCCAGGACCACTGGTTCCTAACTGCTCACTTGCCTGCCAGCCTGGTTGCCCCTAACTGCCCCCCCCTCCCCCGCCAGCCTGGTTGCCCCCAACTGCCCCCCCGCCTGCCTGGTCGCCCCCAACTGCCCCCCCCTGCTGGCCTGGTCGCCCCTCACTGCCCCTCCCCCCCCCACCGGCCTGGTCGCCCCAAGCAGCCTGCCGGTCAGTCGTTTGGTCATCCCTCGCTAACCCCCCTGCCGGCCTGGTTGCCCCATGCAGCCTGCTTTTCATTTGTTACTGTGAGGGCATCGTGACCAATTAGCGTATTACCCTTTTATTAGTATCCTATATAATGAAGAGGTAATATGCAAATTGACCATCATTCCAACACACAGATGGCCCCCCCATGTGGACACAAGATGGCCGGCAGGGGAGGGTAATTGTGGGTGATTAGGTCAGCAGGGGAGGGCAGTTGGGAGGGACCAGGCCTGAAAGGGAGGGCAGTTGGGGGCGATCAGGCCTGCAGGGGAGAGCAGTTAGGGGCCACCAAGCTGGCAGGGGAGGGCAGTTAGTGGTGACCGGGCAAGCAGGGGAGGGCAGTTGGAGGTGACCAGGCCTGCAGGGGAGGACAGTTAGGGGTGACCAGGCCATCAGGGGAGGGCAGTTAGGGGTGACCGGGAAAGCAGGGGAGGGCAGTTGGAGGCAACCAGGCCTGCAGGGGAGGAGAGTTAGGTGCGACCAGGCCGGCAGGGGAGGGCAGTTAGGTGTCTATCAGGCTGGCAGGGGAATGGTTAGGGGGTGATCAGGCTGGCAGGCAGAAGCAGTTAGGGGCAATCAGGCAGGCAGACAGGCGGTTGGGAGCCAGCAGTCCTGGATTAGATGTCCAACTGCCCGTTTAGGCCCGATCCCATTGGGATCGGGCCTAAACGGGCAGTCAGACATCCGTGGGGGGGTCCCAGATTGGGGAGGGTGCAGGCTGGGCTGAAGGACACCCCCCATGCACACATTTCGTGCACTGGGCCTCTAGCAGATAATAAAAGGCCAGCCACCATAAGCATAATGACTAGAACGACTGTAGACCAGAACCACCACGGCCCCTTGCTGGGCTGGCCCCGTCCCCAAGCAAGCAGTTAGGGGCGATCAGGCAGGCAGGCAGAGTGGTTAGGGGCGATCAGGTAGGCAGATGGCCCCTCGCAGGGCTGGCACTGCCCCCCAGCAAGCAGTTAGGGGTGATCAGGTAAGCATGCAAGTGGTTAGGGGTGATCAGGTAAGTAGGCAAGTGGTTAGGGGTGATCAGGTAGGCAGGCAAGCTATTAGGGCCCTGCCCCCCAGCAAAGAAAGAGGGAGTCCCAGGCCACCAGTGGTGACTCTGTGGCAGGTGTGTGCACCAGCCAGTGATTGCCCCGCAGAGGGAGGCCTATGCCGGCCAAACCATCGCACCCCACTCCTGTCACCTGCAGAAGGAGGCCACCTGTAGCAGGGGAAGGAGGGGCAGCTGCTGCACAGATGGCAAGCAGCGGCAGTGGCAGGGGTGGGGCCAGCTGCCTGCAGCCAGGGGAAGGAAAGCCCCAATATGCCCTGTTCTCAGGCCAGGCCTAGGGACCCTACCCGAGGGGTCCTGGATTGTGAGAGGGTGCAGGCTGGGCTGAGGGAACCCCCCTGAGTGCATGAGTTTTTGTGTACCGGGCCTCTAGTCCTATATAATAAAACCCTAATATGCAAATTGACCAAACGGCAGAATGACTGGTCGCTGTGATGTACACTGACCACCAGGGGGCAAATGCTCATGCAGGAGCTGCCCCCTGGTCGTCAGTGCGCTCCCACAGGGGGAGCGCCGCTCAGCCAGAAGCCAGGCTCATGGCTGGCAAGTGCAGCAGCATTGGAGGAAGCCTCTCCTGCCTCTGTTGCAGGCGGGCAGTAAGGAGTGAGGAGGCCTGGACTGTGAGAGCCCTAGACTGTGAAAGGGATGTCTGCCTGCCAGCTTAGGTGGCAGGCGGACATCCCTGAGGGGTCCCGAACTGCAAGAGGGCGCAGGCCTGGCTGAGGGACACCTCCACCCCCAGTGCACAAATGTCGTGCACCAGGCCTCTAGTATATATAGATACTGCCTCTGCCATGGGACCCTTTGTGAGTTAGCCCTTACCCTTCAGATTTTAGTCCATCCTGTCCCCAGCAGGGTTCCCATGATTCCTCAGATATGCTGACCGCACTCCCCCCCACCCCCCTGCCCATTAACCTGTGTGGTTGGATAAATGTTTCACTTCCTCACTAGTATAAAGTTCCATTGAGGGCTTTGTCTGTTCTCACTCATCATTGGGTCCTTGTCACTTCATACACTGCCAGATATGTGGCAGGTGCTCAGAAAGTATTTATTGGATGCATGAACAAAGGTTATGAAGAAAGGGGGAAGAAAAGCAAAGATTGATTGTATGCTGACCACATTCTGGCTCTTCAGATACAGTATACCATTCATTCTGTTATTGTACTAGGTGAAAATAAGTTTTATTTCAAGTTACATACAACCCAACTACAGTTGCTTAAACAAATACGGTATTATCTGTCTCACACAACAAGAGTTCCATGTTGGCATTTCGGGCTGATTTGACTGCTAACAGATGTCACCAAGGTTTTAGGCTTTTCTGTGTTTCTGCTGTTGCAAATTGGGCAATATGACAGTCTTGTCAAAGTGAGTTACTGGATTTTTCCACTGTGCTGTGAGCAATAGATTTGTTGCATGAGTAGATTTGATATTCTAAATGCCTCCTTACACAAAAAGTTTAATTTTTTTTTTTACAATGTACTTTATACGGAGAAACATGAAAGGAATTCCCAGGGTAACAGGAAGCTTTCCTGAAGTGTCTGGTGATCCTCTGCTTTTGTTTAGGTCTAAGCTATTAAAGCCGACTGGAAACTGTGTTGGGAGAGATTATTGACAGGTGTTACTGTAGGGTGACCTGGTTGGTATTTCAATAGGAGGTCCAGTGTTAATGTTTATGGACTTCTCTTCAAACACTTTTCAGGGAAGAATGCTCTGGTCTCTTTCAGTGCGGAGTAAAAACCAGGCCCCCGTGTTCTGGAAGCCAAGCGGGAAGGGAGCTGGGGTGTGGGGAGCATATCTATCTTAGCATTCAGCGTAGACTTTGATTTCATACCATGGGCTTCAGTGCCTTGCCTACCCCAACCTGGAGCTATGCCTAGTGTCTCAAGTCCAGATGCTTGAATTCACCTCTTCCAGAGAGTAAAATGTGCTGGGTGAGGTGGAAGAAGGCCAGCCCAAGAAGGGAGAAGGAATTCATAAATGGATTTTAAAAACCAATTCTGTTTCCATACCCCTTGATGCCCCATTTCATAGCTACCTGGGATCTCCCAATTCCTGAACTTTGTGGAGGAGATTTGGCAAGGTTATGTGTTCAGGTGAGCTTACTTCCTGCCTCCCTCTACTCGCAGCCTAGTCTTAATTTGATTAAGCTCTGTCCACAGTTTTAGGGCTGTTGTGTCCTGCTCTTAATTCTTGTGGGTTCACACCTTTTCTCTCTCTTGTCATTTTAGTGGAAAGCGAGGGAAGGTAAGATGATGTATTCATTCACTTATGCTTACCTGGAAATCTTGCATGTATTATTTTTCTAAAAAGTAGAATTGTACTGTACATTTATCTTTTATCTCTATAGAATTCATTTAAGTTATTCAACATCTGTTGCATATTTAGCAGATTCTCTTAAGTAGAAACTACTGGATAATGAAAATTGCTGGGAAAAAAGAATAAATTTTCCAGGAAGTGAAGACTCTAGATTTGTTAAAAAGTGCAATGAGCCTTTTTTAAAATGTCTGTTTAATTTTCAGATTGTGAGCCATGCCCTTAGTGAAGCGGAACATCGAACCCCGGCACCTGTGCCGGGGCGCCCTGCCCGAAGGGATTACCAGTGAACTTGAATGTGTAACCAATAGTACCCTTGCTGCTATCATACGCCAGCTAAGCAGTCTAAGTAAGTCATCTCCTTTTGAGATCAACTTTTTTTTATTATCAGTTGCATTTTATTAATTTCAATATTAGCAAATAGATTTCAATTCAGTAGCTATGTGCTTGTCCAAAGATGAGACTGCAGCTTTGAGGGAAGGAACTGCCCTTCCTCCCTCCTACATGTTCCGGTGTGAAATTAGCAGCACCCTCTCTGGCCTTGTAGCACCAGCTTTATGTAGCAAGACATAAAATTAGAATTGACCAGTTCACAAATTATTAGATGAGGCCAAATGAGTAGATATAAAGTAGTTTTACACAATTTTTAAAACTTATGAAAATGAGCATAATACAATTAGCTTTGTAAACTTTATTTAAGTATTTTGTTTAACTTGGACAGGACTAACTTATATAAAAGGTAGTAAATTGAAACTAGTTAACACCCGTAATACAGCTAGCACAGAGTAGGTACTCAATAAATACTTGTCGATTGAGTAATACTCCAAATTAATAAAAGATTAAAGCAAAAAAATCATGAGATTTGCTGATTCCAAATTGAAGTCAAATACAATTGTTACAGATATACAGAACCAGGTACATATTACATGCATAGGGTATATAAATACAAGCAAATTCAAGCATAAGGAAAATAAGACTTTCTGTTATTCTAATTTTGAACTTGATATGAAATACCTGAGGAATATTCCATGTTTTAAGCCTCAAATACGGGTTTGGAAATCCTTTTCCTTCAAAACTCTTTGAAGTGTTTTTCCCCCTAACTTTTTACATAATCTTGTTTTCTCACTTCATCCCACTCCTTTTAGGTTCACTGCATTTTGGATGACAGGTTTTCACAGTTAAGTTTTTCAGAAACTGTTAATAACTAGAAAATCCTCCATAAAATTTCACATACTGGTAGTCTCAAGCACAGGGTATGTTTCCTAAAAAACTTCAAGCACTTTTTTTTTTATTTTTTAAGAAAAAACATTATGGATAGATGGTATTTTTAGAAAGAATTGTACTGTATTACTTATTAATTTTTTAAAAATATATTTTATTGATATTTTACAGAGAGGAAGGGAGAGGGATAGAGAGCTAGAAACATCGATGAGAGAGAAACATCGATCAGCTGCCTCCTGCACACCTCCCACTGGGGATGTGCCCGCAACCCGGGTACATGCCCTTGACCGGAATCGAACCCAGGACCCTTCAGTCCGCAGGCCGACGCTCTATCCACTAAGCCAAACCGGTTTCGGCTTATTAATTTTTAATACATCTATAATCATTGACTAAGTCAAAAGTAACTTGGCAGTTAGTTAAATGTATTTCACAGTAGATTTCTTCTGGAATATAAACTCATTATAATTGATTTTTGGTAGTGGTTGTTGATAAAATGTGTAAATTTGTATAATTATAAGAAGATAACTTGCAAATTATTGAAGAGTAAAATGTTTCTGTTTGCATTCATATATATATTTTTAAATTTATATTTATTGTTGAAAGTATTACAGATGTCCTCTTTGTTTTTTTGTTCTCCATCGACCCCCTCCACCCTGCACCCGCCCCTCCCAAGCCTTCACCATACTATTGTCTGTGTCCATGGCCTATACATATATGCATATAAGTTCCCCGGTTACTCTCTCCCCTCTCACCTCCCCACCCCCGCCTTCCTTCTGAAATTCATCAGTCTGTTTCATGGTTCTGTGTCTCTGGATTTATTTTGTTCACTAGTTTATTTTGTTCGTTAGATGCCTGCATTCATATATTTTTGATAGAATGATTTAGTCTCCTCTTTTTATGGCTGAAATATCTATTGGCATCCTATATAATAAAAGCCTAATATGCTAAGTGCCCAGTCGTTCGGTCGGCCATTCAACCTATCAAAGTGTAACCTATATATATAAAAACCCAGCGACTGTTACAGTGGAATTACCAGGACGACCAGAATGACTGGTGGCTATGACATGCACTGTGGCAGCCAACCAGCCTGATCCGGGCAGGATCACCCCCAACACCCCGACCAGATTGGGGCCAGCCGGCCAACCGCCGTGGCTGGCAGAAATTTGGGGTCCGGGGACCTTGGAGGTACTCTGTCTCGGGCAGCTGCATGGGCAAAGCTATCCTTTGGCGGAAGTGGACCCGGGATCAGGGTGCCAGAGTTGGGGGTGGGGTGGGGAGGCTTTCCTGGTGGCCACAGCAGTCCCCGAGGGCTGCGCACAGTACCTGGGCGTCTGGCCCTGGTCGGAGCAGTGGCAGGAATAGGGGTTGCGGGGCGCAGGGTGCGTCAGCACACAGGAGCCAGGAGGCATGAGGCCCGACCTGGGCTCTTACCCCGCCCGCTAGGCCCTGCAGCACCAGCAGGTGTGCCATGGTGTGCAGCAAGGTGCTGGGACTCCCGGAGAGGAAGCGAGCCAGGAGGGCAAGGCCCCATACCAGCCAGAGCCCGGAGCGGCGTGGGTGTCGGCCTTGGCCTTGGAATTCTGTGGGCAACCAGTGTACTGGCTACCAGCGTGTTAGAGCCCCGCTTCAAGAGAGAGGACATGCCAAAACTGGTTTGGCTCAGTGGATAGAGCGTCAGCCTGCGGACTGAAAGGTCCCAGGTTCGATTCCGGTCAAGGGCATGTAACTTGGTTGCGGGCACATCCCCAGGAGGAGGTGTGCAAGAGGCAACTGATCGATGTTTCTCTCTCATCGATGTTTCTGACTATCTATCCCTCTTCCTTCCTCTCTGTAAAAAATCAATAAAATATATTAAAAAAAAAAAAAAAAAAAGAGAGAGAGAGGACATGGCGGAAAGTGGCAAGGCCACAGGAGGGATAGGAAATGTTGTGGCCATCTTCGGGAAACACAGCTGCCACGGTCGTCAGTAACTATGAACAGATAATCTTTGGTCTCGGTTCTACAGAAGAGGAAGCTGAGACTCAAAGAAGGGAGCCGTCTGCAACACCTCACCCACTTCTCAGACCTGACCCTGTGCAGAATTGTTTTCGTAGAAAGTAGAAGATCCAAAATGTTTTTAGATCTTCGCTATTTTAGGCAAGAAAGAATTTAGCACAGGGAATTGGTGCTTGGGAAATCATCGGAAAGCTGGAGGAGTGGGTATTAGGCTGGGCCCCCAGGAAAGACTCCCTGCCCAGCGGGAGGAGCTGCCCCCTCAGCCACAACTGAATTCTAGGACACTCTGGCACAGCTGTGACCCAGGGATCGGGAAACTGCTACCCCTGTAAGTTCCCTCCCGATATGATTCCTGGTCAAGTTTCGGGCTTGATCCTCAGTAGGGGGTGTGCAGGAGGCAGCTGATCAGTGATTCTCATCATTGATGTTTCTATCTATTTTTCCTTCTCCCTTCCTCTGAAATCATTTTTTTTTAAATGGGGTCATGCTGTGTATAGGTATTATAATGAGTTTTTCACTTCATAGATCACTAATGTCTTTCCCGTTAAAACCATACTTATAGAACATTATTTATTTATTATTCATTTTCATTGATCTCAGAGAGAAGGGAGAGAGAAACATTGTTCTGTTGTTCCTGCACTCACTGGACTGGGTATTGAATCTGCAACCTGGGCATGTGCCCTGACTGGCAATCGATCCACCACTTTCTGTTGTATGGGATGATGCTATGCTGATACCCTGACCCCAAATTCCAGCCTCCAGAACTGTGAGAAAAATACATTTCTGTTGTTTAAGCCACACAAATTTATGATGTTTTGTTATGGCTATCTGAGCTGACTAATCCTATATAATAAAAGCCCAGCGACCAAATGGCAGAACAACTGGAACAACCACGACCCCTTGCCCCGTCCAGCCCTTCCCCCAGTCGGCCCCCATTGGGGAGGGCCGACTGGACCCCACCAGTGCATGAATTCGTCCACTGGGCCTCTAGTTTGCTAATGATATGCTAAGGCCACTCAATCGCTTGCTATGACTTGCACTGACCACCAGGGGGCAGACAGTTGACCAGTCGACCAGTTGCTATGACATGCACTGACCACCAGGGGGCAGACTCTCCAACCTATAGGTAGCTTGCTCCTGGGGTCTGGCCGATTGGGACTGAGCGAGACAGGCTGGACAGGGCCTGTAGCCCTCCCGTGGTCCCTCCCCGGCTGGCCAACCTCCCGCGTCCCTCCCCGGCCCCAATCATGCAGTGGTGGGATCCCTTGGCCTGGCCTATGCCCTCTCGCAATTCAGGACACCTCAGGGGATGTCGGAGGGCCAGTTTCAGCCCGATCCCGCAGGCCAGGCCAAAGGACCCAACTGGTGCACGAATTCATGCACCTGGCCTCTAGTAGAGTATAAGTGATGAAAACCCACAGACTGTTAAAGTTTTAATAGTGGAGCTGTATCTCATGCTGTAATATTCTGTGTAGTGTTGTGTTAATAGTGTTTATGGTGCCCATTTGGGTACCATCTCTTGTAAGTGAAACTAATAATACAGTATGTTTTGTTTCATGTAGTCCAATTTTAGGCAGAATAATAATAGCCCCTCGAAAGATGTCCATTTCTTAACCCTGGAACCTTCAGATTGCAGCTATCCTACATGATGTGGCAAGGGGGAATTAAGATTGCCAATTAGCTAACCTTAAGAAAAGATGATCCTGGATTCTCCAGGTGGGACCAGTGTCATCACAGGGGTCCTTTAAATGTGGAAGAAGGAGGTAAGAGAGTCAGTGCCAGAGAGTTGTGATTTAACAAAGACTCAATTGGCCATTGCTGGCTTTGAGATAGAAGAAAAGGACACAAGCCAAGGAATGTGTAGGCAATCTCTGGAAACTGGATTATCCCCTAAAGCCTCTACAAGGCACAGTTCTGCCTATACCTTGGTTCAGACTTCTGACCTCTGGGAACTCTAAGAATACATTTATGTTGCTTTAAGCCACTAAATTGGTAGTGATTTGATACAGCAGCCATAGGAAACTAATGCACTACTCTAGCCTTGGTATGTTTTGTACACATAATCCACGGTAGCCTTACATAAGATACCAGCCTCAAGAATAGTCAACCTTATTTAGGCTATCTCAGTGGATCTCAACCAGAATCACTTGGGGAGCTTTAGAACCAAAGACTAGGAATCACTGCAGAGATTGTGATTGGAGTGTGCACCAGAGATAAGGTCTACAAATTAGATTCTGTGCATCTGGATTGAAGAGATGAGCTGGATCAGTCGCTTCCTCCCAGGAGGTTTCAACTAAGAAACCACACTGAATTTGCTAGTTTATTATGGAATTTCTTCCTGAAATCTCATCCAGCACTAAAGAAATCATGATGGCTGCCTGCAAGCCAAAGTTGTGGATTGAAACAGAGCTTACGAGAAGATAGAGCAAATTGGCGAAGAAAGGCAAAATAATTTGCAGAGAGAAACCGGAGCTGAACATGAGAGAGACCACGGGGCCCAGCGAGGAGGAGAGAGCAGCAGGTCCCTGGACCTGCAGGAGCTGGACATTCAAGGAGTAGTGCTTAGGTGTCCTCAGAACAGATCCCCATTCTTCAAGTTCCTTGAGTGCATCTGTACTCACAACCCAGAGAGCCTTACACAAAGAGGAGTATGGTGATATATATTTGCCAAGGAGATGATTTTGGAAAACTAAGGTACTAAGTTATTAATTGTTAGTAGAATAGCAAATTATTACCATTTATTTATTTATTAGTGCTTATTCACCAGTACCCCTGTAGGTGCAACATACAGCAAATAAAATCAATTTGGTGCCTACTTAGAAGTTAAAAAAATCATATATTTGACATCAATATAGTCACAAAGTAGAAAATATATGCAATTATTATGACCTGCTACAACACTAGCACATAATAAATGACATCTATATTTTGGGTCAGTCTTTATTTTTTGTGTGTTTTTTTTTTTCCATTGAGTAGGTAAGAAGTGATATATTTACTTAGGAAGCTATAACATAAAAGTTCTGTCAGCACTAGAATTAGAGACAAGCATCGTAAGAGACCCCTCCCCACCAAAGGCAGAATTGTTGGAAATTCAAGCACTTTCCCAACTGATGTTTGACCTGGAATATCAGAAATACTTCCTTATGGAATTTTAGATGTAATTATGAGTTTGATTGTTTTTCATTTCTTCTTTCCCTAGATAGATTTCAACATAGCAGGATTTAAACATAGAATAATCCTTAAGAGTACAAGTTGGAGAGTCAGCCAAGTCTGAATGTTCAGTCTTGCCTTCGTTAAACATCTCAGGTTTATCATTTCTATTTTTCCCATTTCATGAGTTTATAGGCTTTTGGTAAAATGCCTTAAGTGATTTATTTTCTGATTGTTTTGATTTACACTTTTTTAAAAATATATTTTATTGATTTTTCACAGAGAGGAAAGGAGAGGGATAGAGAGTTAGAAACATCGATGAGAGAGAAACGATCGATCAGCTGCCTCCTGCACACTCCCTACTGGGTATGTGCCCGCAACCAAGGTACATGCCCTTGACCGGAATCGAACCCGGGACCCTTGAGTCCGCAGACCGACGCTCTATTCACTGAGCCAAACCGGTTAGGGCTTGATTTACACTTTTAAAGCAGATCGTCTAAAAACTTTGAAGGAAGATTTTAAAGATTTTAATATTTTTCTAAAAATTTACTATGATCTGTCATATCAGGTACGTGATTGTGATTATCAGTAACCTAAACTAGTATTCTTCCACAAGGCAGGCTCTTTTATAGGAGTGAACATTGTCTGCTTCAGTCTGAAACGGTGGAAAGTGAAACCACGGGTAAGGGGGGATGACAACTACTACTACTATATACACACACACACAAAATGGAATATTATTAAGCAACAAGAAAGAAGAAAATGCTGCCATTTGTGACATGGATGAATGTAGAGGATATTGTGCTAAGTGAAATAAACCAGACAGAAAAAGACAAACACTATATGATTTTATTTATATGTAGAATCTAAAAATAAAGTCAAACTCATAGAAACAAATAGTAGAATGGTTATTACCGGGGGAGGAGTTGTAGGGTGGGGTGAGGGCTGGGAGATGCTGGTCAAAGGTAGAAGCCTTCAGTTATAAGATGAATAAGATCTTGGAATCTACTGTACAGCAAGCTGACTATAATTTAAAATACTATGTTGTATAATGGAAAATTGTTAAGGTAATAGATTGTAAGTGTTCTTACAAAATAAAAGAACTATGTGAGGTGATGATGTGGTTATTTCTTTTTAAGATAAAAATCGTGTCATTTTAAGAGGCTAACTTATCTTTTCAATTATCAATTCTACACATTCAATTAGTGAGAAAAGAGGTATCCCAGTACTTGGATGGGTGATGAGGATTTTCCATCTGGATAATTAATGAAGCCTGAGCTTAATGATTGCTCGGCATTTGAGTGAGTATTTATAGGTAGATATGTTAATTAACTTGATTGTGGTAATCATTTCACAATTTATGCATGTAAAATCATCACATAGTATACTTTAAATACATACAGTTTTGTCAGTTATACCTCAATAAAGCTGGGGAAAAAAGTTATAGAACTATAGAACACCATCTCTGCCCCACACCTTTCCCACACATTACTAAAGGCCACCATACCTCAGTTCCTTTTACCCATGTCATGATTGGCTTTCAATAACAAAATGTAAAGGGCAAAAAAAACCCACACAAAACACCACAGTATAAAGAGACAGAATAACCATCAGAACCAGATTCAGATGTGTCAGGGATGTTGGAATTATCAGCCCATGAATTTAAAATAGATATGATTAATATGCTAAGCTCTAATGAAAAAGTAGACAACATTCAAGAAGAGATGGATGATATGAGCAGAGAGGTGGAAATTCTAAGAATAAAAAATACATTGAAGGAAAGAATGAACAAGGTCAACAACATGTATGAAGAAATAAGGAATTTCAATAGTGGAATGGAAACTATTAAGAAAAAAAGAAAAAATACCAGAACTAAAAAATATAGTCTCAGGAATAATTCACTTGATGGCCTAAAAGCAGACTGGACATCAGCAGAAGGGATTAGTAAGCTTGGAGAAAAGTCAATAGGAATTATCCAAACTGATTCACAAGAGAAAATGAGTAAAAAAAAAAAAAAAAAGGCATTCAGCCCTAACTGGTTTGACTCAGTGGATAGAGCGTCAGCCTGAGGACGGAGAGGTCCCAGGTTCGATTCAGGTCAAGAGCATGTACCTTGGTTGTGGGCACATCCCCAGTAGGAGGTATGCAGGAGGCAGCTGGTCGATGTTTCTCTCCTATTGATGTTTCTAACTATTCCTCTCCCTTCCTCTCTTTAAAAAAAAATTTATATATATATATATATATTTTAAAAGAGCATTCAGAATATGGGGCAAATGGGACCATATCAAATGGTCCAACACATACATAATTGGAGTTCCAGAAGAAGAGGAAAGGAGAATAGCGCAGAAAAAAATATGGGTGAGAATTTTTGAATATTGATGATAGATATCAACCAAATGATCCAAGAAATTCAACAAATTTCAGGATGTGTAAATTAAAGTAAATCACATCCTGTCACATCATCATAATATTGCTAAAAGAACAACAATTTTAAAGAGCTTAAAAGAAGCAAGAGAAAATAGAGGAAAACAATGTTAAAAATGACAGCTGACTTAATCATCAGAAACAATGGAAACGAGGAGGCAGTGAATAAAGTGACAAAAGAAAAAAGTTGTCATCCTATAACCAATGAAAATGCCCTTCAAAAATGAAAATGAAATAAAGATTTTTATTCAGAGAAAATGCGAGGGAATTAGTCTTTGGCATAACTACAGTACAAAAAAAAAAAAAAAGCTAAAAACAAATTATTTAGGCTGAAGGGAATGAAACCAGATGTTAGCTTGGATCTGTAAGAAGGAATAAAGATCAGAAAGATGTTTAAAAATTATATATTTATATCTCTATTATTTTCAAATTTCTTTATTGATTAAGGTATTACATATGTGTTCTTATTCCCCCATTACCCCCCACCTCCCATTCATGACCCCACCCCCCTAGTGTCTGTGTCCATTGATTAGGCTTATATGCATGCATATAAGTCCTTTGGTTGATCTCTCTCCCTTACCCCCACCCTCCCCTACCTTCCCTGAGGTTTGACGTTCTGATTGATGTTTCTGTGTCTCTGAATCTATTTTTGTTCATCAGTTTATGTTGTTCATTGTATTCCACAAATGAGTGAGATTATGTGATATTTATCTTTCTCTGCCTGGCTTATTTCACTTAGCATAATGCTCTTCATCTCCATCCATGTTGTTACAAATGGTAAGAACTCCTTTTTTACCGCAGCGTAGTATTCCATTATGTAGATGTACCACAGTTTTTTAATCCACTCATCTGCTGATGGGCACTTAGGCTGTTTCCAAATCTTAGCTATGGTGAATTGTGCTGCTATGAACATAGGGGTGTATATATCCTTTCTGATTGGTGTTTCTAGTTTCTTGGGATATATTCCTAGAAGTGGGATGACTGGGTCAAATGGGAGTTCCATTTTCAGTTTTTTGAGGAAACTCCATACTGTTCTCCACAGTGGCTGCACCAGTCTGCATTCCCACCAGCAGTGCACGAGCGTTCCTTTTTCTCCACATCCTCTCCAGCACTTGTCATTTGTTGACTTGTTGATAATAGCCATTCTGACAGGTGTGAGATGGTACCGCATTGTTGTTTTGATTTGCATCTCTCTGATGATTAGTGACTTTGAGGAGGTTTTCATATGCTCTTGGCCTTCCTTCTGTATTCTTTCGAAAAGTGTCTATTTAGATCAGTTGCTCATTTTTTGATTGTGTTGTTTATCTTCTTTTTGTTAAGCTGCATGAGTTCCCTGTAAATGTTGGAGATTAAACCTTTAGCGTTGATATCATTGGCAAATATGTTCTCCCATGCAGTGGGCTTTCTTGTTGTTTTGTTGATGGTTTCCTTTGCTGTGCAAAAGCTTTTTATTTTGATGTAGTCCCATTTGTTTATTTTCTCTTTAGTTTCCATTGCCCTAGGAGCAGTATCAGTGAAGAAATTGCTTTGGCATATGTCAGAGATTTTTCTGCCAATGGATTCCTCTAGTATTTTTATGGTTTCCCGTCGTATGTTTAAGTCCTTGATCCATTTTGAGTTTATATTTGTATATGGTGTAAGTTGGTGGTCTAGTTTCATTTTTTTGTATGTATCTGTCTAATTTTCCCAACACCATTTATTGAAGAGACTGTCTTGACTCCATTGTATGTTCATGCCTCCTTTGTCAAATATTAATTGAGCATAGTGATTTGGGTCAATTTCTGGGTTCTCTATTCTACTCCATTGATCTATATGTCTGTTCTTGTGCCAGTACCAGGCAGTTATGAGAACAGTGGTTTTGTAATATAGCTTGATATCTGGTACTGAGATCCCACCTACTTTGTTCTTCTTTCTCAGGATTGCTGTGGCTATTCTGGGTCTTTTTTTATTCCAGGTGAATTTTTGGAAAGTGCATTCTAGGTTTGTGAAATATGCCATTGGTATTTTAATGGGGAGTGCATTGAATCTATAGATTGCTTTGGGTAGTATGGACATTTTAATGATGTTGATTCTTCCAATCCATGAACATGGTAGGTTCTTCCATCTGTTTACGTCTTCCTCTATCTCTTTTTTCAGTGTCCTGTATTTTTCTGCGTATAGGTCTTTTACCTCCTTAGTTAAGTTTATTCCTAGGTATCTTAATTTTTTTGGAGCGATGGAAAATGGGATTGCTTTTTTAGTCACTCTTTCTGTAAGTTCACTATTGGTGTATAAAAATGCCATAGATTTCTTGGCGTTAATTTTGTATCCTGCTACCTTGCCGAATTCATTTATTAAGTCTATTAGTTTTATGATGGAGTCTTTTGGGTTTTTTATGTACAATATCATGTCATCAGCAAATAAGGACAGCTTTACTTCTTCTTTTCCAATTTGGATGCCTTTTATTTCTTCTTTTTGTCTAATTGCAATGGCTAATACTTCCAGTACTATGTCGAACAGGAGTGGTGAGAGTGGGCATCCCTGTCTTGTTCCTGTTCTTAGGGGAAATGGTTTTAGTTTTTGCCCATTGAATATGATGTTAGCTATGGGTTTATCATATATAGCTTTTATTATGTTGAGGTATGATCCTTCTATTCCCACCTTATTGAGAGTTTTTATCAAGAAAGGGTGTTGGATTTTGTCAAATGCTTTTTCTGCATCAATTGATATGACTATGTGATTTTTATCTCTCAATTTGTTTATGTGATGTATCACGTTTATTGATTTGCAGATATTGTACCATCCTTGCATCCCTGGGATAAATCCTACTTGGTCATGGTGTATGATCTTTCTGATGTACTGCTGGATCCTATTTGCTAGAAATTTGTTGAGGTTTTTGGCATCTATGTTCATGAGGAATATTGGCCTGTAATTTTCTTTCATTGTGTTGTCTTTATCTGGTTTTGGTATTAGGGTGATACTGGCTTCATAGAATGAGCTTAGACATGTTCCTTCCTCTTGAATTTTTTGGAATAGTCTGAGGAGGATAGGTTTTAGTTCTTCTTTGAATGTTTGGTAAAACTCTCCTGTGAAGCCGCCTGGCCCCAGGCTTTTGTTTGCTGGAAGCTTTTTGATGACTGTTTCAATTTCTTCCATAGTTATTGGCCTATTGAGATGTTTAGATTCTTCCTGATTGAGTTTTGGAAGGTTGTATTTTTCTAGGAATATGTCCATTTCCTCCAGGTTGTCAAATTTGTTCGAATAGAGTTGTTCATAGTATTTTTTAACAATCCTTTGTATTTCGGTGGGGTCTGTTGTAATTTCTCCTCTTTCATTTCTGATTTTGTTTATTTGGGTCCTCTCTCTTTGCTTCTTGGTGAGCCTGGCTAGAGGTTCATCAATCTTGATTATCGTTTCAAAGAACCAACTCTTGGTTTTGTTGATCTTTTATATTGTTTTTTTAATCTCTATGTCATTTATCTCCACTCGGATCTTTATTATTTCCTTCCTTCTGCTTACACTGGGCATTCCTTGTTGCTCTCTTTCTAACTCTTTAAGTTGTAGGGTTAGGTAATTTATTACCATTGTTTCTTGTTTTTTGCAGTAGGCTTGTAGAGCTATGAACTTCCCTCTCAAGACTGCTTTCGCTGTGTCTCATAGATATTGGTTTGTTGTGTTTTCATTGTCATTTGTTGCCGTGATGTTTTTTATATCTTCCTTGATCTATCTGGTAACCCAGTCATTGTTTAATAGCATGTTGTTAGTCTCCATGTGTTTGATTTTTTTGGATTGCTTTTATTGTAGTTGATTTCCAGTTTTATGCCACTGTGATCTGAGAAGATGCTTGATATGATTTCTATCTTCTTGAATTTGAAGAGACTTTGCCTATGACCCAACATATGGTCTATCTTTGAAAATGACCCATGTGCACTTGAGAAAAATGTATATTCTGTGGCTTTGGGGTGAAATGTTCTGAAGATTTCAATTCCATCTGGTCTAGTGAGTCATTTAGGATTGATATTTCTTTGCTGATTTTTTGTTCAGAGGATTTGTCCAATGATGATAGTGGGGTATTAAAATCTCCTACTATGATTGTATTGCTGTCAAACTCTCCCTTGATATCCTCCAGGAGTTTTATGTATTTGGGTGCTCCTGTATTGGGTGTGTATATGTCTACTGGAGTTACTTCTTCTTGTTGGATTGCTCCCTTTAGTATTATGAAGTGGCCTTCGTTATCTCTTGTTATGTCCTTCACTTTGAGATCTAATTTGTCAGATATAAGTATTGCTACCCCAGCTTTTTTTTTCATTTCCATTCACCTGAAAAACCTTTTTCCATCCCTTCACCCTCAGTCTGTGTGCGTCTTTTTTTCTGAGGTGGGTTTCTTGTAGACAGCAGATATATGGGTTGTATTTTCTTATCCAATCCATTACCCTATGTCTTTTTATTTGGCATTTAATCCATTTACATTTAAAGTTATTATTTATAGGTACTTATTTGTCGCCATTTTTATTCTTTACCCCTGTGTTCCTTCTTCACTTCCTATTTCTTTTTTTTTTTTTTACAGCAGACCCTTTAGCATTTCTTGCATTGCTGGTTTGGTGGAAATAAATTCCCTTAGTCCTTTTTCGCCTGTGAAGCTCCCGATTTCACCTTCAATGATGATTGATAGCCTTGCTGGGTTCAGTATTCTTGGATTCAGACCCTTCCTTTGCATGACTTTGTATATTTCATTCCATTCCTTTCTGGCCTGATGAGTTTCTCTTGAGAAATCAGGTGCTAGTCAGATGGGGGTTCCTTTGTAGGTAACTTTCTGTCTCTCTCTGGCCGCTTTTAAGATTCTTATTTTGTTGTTGTTGTTTGCCAATTTAATTATAATGTGCCTTGGTGTTGGTCTTTTGGGGTTCATTTTTGCTTGGGACTCTGTGAGCTTCTTGGGTTTGTGTGGTTTTTTTCCCCCTATATCAGGGAAGTTTTCTGTCATTATTTCTTCAAACAGGTTTTCTATTCCTTGCTCAGTTTCCTCTCCTTCTGGAACCCCTATTATGCGGATGTTGTTTTGTTTCGTGTTGTCCCAAAGTTCCCTTAGGCTCTCCTACTTTTTAATTTTTTTTTTTTTTTTAGAAGCTACTCTACTTGGGTATTTTTCCTATCTTGTCTTCTAGCTCACTGATGCGGTCCTCTGCTTTGTCTAGTCTACTCTTGATGCTTTCTATTGTTCTTTACAGCAGCGATGTCATTTTTCACTTCTTCTTGGTTCTTCTTCTTTTCCTCTTGGTTCTTACTTATATTGTCGAATTTGTCTTCCATTCTTTTCAGCCACCTTATGACCATTTCTCTGAATTTTTACTCTGACAGGTTTCTTGCCTCCATTTCATTTACTTCCTTTTGTGGTGATGCCTGCTTTTCTTTCATATGTGGGCTGTTTATTTGTCTCCCCATGGTCTCTTCTCCGGGTGTCTGGTTATGTTGTTCTCTCTTTCCTGTGTTTATTTAAAGGCACAAAATACAACACAACCAGGTACAACACACAAGGCACTGAACAGAAATGTATTCACAATATTAATAACCCCAAATAAAGGTGACCACCAGAGAAAGGCAAATTAGGGGATAGGAGAGAAAGAAGAAGAGAAAAAAAAGAAAGAAAGAAAGAAAGGAGTGCCAAAATGAAATTGGGAAAAGGAAAAAAAAATAAACAGAGTAAGAAAGAAGAGGGGAAAAACTTTTTATATGGGGAGAAAACTCCAATAGAACAGCCACTAATCCCAGCAAATGCCAGCAAGTACCTGGATATTAATACACAGTACAAACAACAACTAATATCAAGCGAGGTGAGGGAAAACAGTAGCAAAAAACAAAACAAAACAAAACAAAAAAAAGAATAAGCAAAACAATCTTACAAACAAGCCTAAAAAATCGATATAATCAACATTCAA
Organism: Plecotus auritus; assembly: GCF_963455305.1. Lineage (NCBI taxonomy): Eukaryota > Metazoa > Chordata > Mammalia > Chiroptera > Vespertilionidae > Plecotus > Plecotus auritus. The sequence continues at coordinate 126,740,727 of NC_137772.1, read as the reverse complement.
GCAAACAACCACAAAAGGACAGAGAGAAAAACAATTTTTTTGGATATTGAAGACAGAGAAGAGAGAGGTGTGTATGTACTCGGCACAGGGGATTAGAAATTAGATATATAAGTAGGGTGAAATTTTAACGGGGTAAAAAGAAAGAATAGGGAAAATATAAAGCAGGAATAGGGTAAGAGAAACAGGACAACAAAAGGGAAAAGTTAGGAAGAGAGTGATGGCATAAAGGTAGAGTTGAGATAGAGTAGAATGATGCTAAAGGAAAGATGAAAATAGAATGTAGAACACTAATCTCAAAGTCAAATAAAGAGAAAATAAAATGACACTTTTCTAAAAAAAAAAAAGGTAAAATAGTAGTAGTAATACTACTGATTGAAAATAAAAATGTAATAATTAAAAAGGTAAAATCAAGTGAGGAAAAAAAAATTAGTTTCTTAAGTTAAAGATGAAAAAAAAATAAAAAATAAAAAGTAAAAATAAAATGTGCAGTAGTGAAGGTCATTCACTTCCTCTACTGTTCTGTTTGGCACGCCTGTTTCCCAGTCAGGACAGTATTGCAGTTCCCTGCGTTCCACTGCTCCTCAGTGTTGTAAGCCAGTCCTGATTTTTAAGCAGGCATTGTGTCCTACTCTCTTGTATTTCTTTATTTGTGATTACACAAGAGTCAATTTGTGACTCAGCCCCTGGGTGGCAGTGTTTCTGGATTGACCTTCGAGTTAATAGGTGCTCTGTAGCCTGTGCTTAGATCCTGCTTTCCCTGTGGCACTCGATACTTGTTTGTGGGAGTTGGCTGCCCCAGAGCTGGTTCTCTGACAGTCACTCCCCACTCTGATCCCCAGGTTCCAGAAAAACAACTTTCCCCTACAGTCTCCTAGGGTGATCCCATGCACTGGGCTCAGCAATCAGAAGCAAGGATTTAAAAGGAGAAAGCGCAAGTGTGCGAACTCCGGGGCTGCGTCCCTTCCCCCCCACCGCCATGTCCAAGCAGCCGGCACACTTTTAAAATTTTTAGGCTGTCCTGCGTCAGATCAAAATGGGTTGCTTTTTAGAGATCCCCTCTGTTAGCAGCTCTGAGGACCCCCTTCCACATTCACAGATCACGCCAGCCCCAACAGCCATGGATTTTTCTAGGCACAGACTTCCCCGGTCCTCCAGCTTCCGCAGTGTGCGCATTTCTCCTGCAAGGACCAGAGACCTCACCTTATCCCAGGTGAAACCTGACCTTTCCGTGGTGGAGTGTAGAGCTCCTCTGAATACGCATGTTTGCGCCAGTTGGGGACCGGTGCTCTGGGGTTCACAGCTGTTCGGTGGGTGCTGCAGTTGTAGATTTTCAGGCTTCCAATAACATCCACTTTCCCCTTCAAGATGGTGTGGTCTCCGCATCCCATCCAGTGGCTCCAGGAGGTAACCCAGTAGCAGTGGGGGCTGCCTAGTCAGGGGAGCCCCGTCCAGCAGTCCCCCACCTTCTCCTGGAGTATAGCTGTCCCTTAACTCACCAACAGACACTCCCCATGCGACCCTCAGCTGTTCTTCCTATCTGCTCCAGGACAAGGCTCGGGACACATTTGTCTATTCTGCCGCCATTTTTTTATATCTCTATTTATTTAAAAATTATTGTTTACTGTGTGAAATTAAAATAAATATATATAGTAAGAGCTCTAAGGGAAGAAGGGGATAAATGGAATTTTTATTTATTTAAAAATATTGTTTACTGTGTGAAATTAAAATATATACAGTAAGAGCTATAAGGGAAGAAGGGGATAAATGGAATTTTTACTGTTGAGTTTTACATTGTTTATGAAATATTATATTACTTAAAAGTGCAATTTGATGAATTAAGAATATATATTTTAATTTCCAATAACCTCTAGGATAATACACAGAGGAGATAAAATGGAATTCTAAGATAATTACTTGATTATCCCAGAAAGTATGCAGGAAAAGAACAGAAGAACAAGGAATAGAAAAGAAAAATGGAAAACTAATACCCAAATGATAGAATTAAACCCACTGTATCAATAATTGCAATAAACATTTTAAACATTCTGCTTAAAATGCAGAACTTATTAGTATAAATAAAACAGCAAGGCTAACATACATGCATTTTTTAAGGATGAAGACAAGATTTAAAGAAAATATTGTATGCATGCATAGAAGGATAACCCATGGACACAGACACTGGGGGAGGGGGCTGAGGGAATGTGTCGAGGGGTGGGGGGGGCCTAAGGGAGGTCAGTGGAGGAAAAAGGAGACATATGTACTACTATTTGTAATACTTTAAACAATAAAAAATAAAGAAAGAAAATACTAAAAACATATACCATGTAAACATAAAACATAAGAAAGCTTATGTAGATATATTAATATCAAATAGAGTATAAAAGATATAAGTAAGAACATTTCATAGTGATAAAAGAGATTTATCAAAAACATACCATCTTAAATGTATATGTACCTAATAAGTGAGCTCCAAAGCACATATAATAAAAATAGAAATAAAGGGAAAAATAAAAAACCCCAGAATCATAGCTGGAGATTTTAACAAAATCCTCTCAGTAATTGACAAAACAAATAGACAGAAAATCTGTAAGGATATAGAAGGTTTGAACCACATTACCAACCAAATGTAACTTAATTGCCCTTTGTAGAACACAAAACTCCCACACATTTTCTTAATGTCTAAAAGGAACATATGCTTGGCCCTGTAGTGATCCATTTGAAAATATCGATATCATAAAGAGTGGAATTAGAATGAGATAATAATTATAATCATTTTAGATAATTCTCACATATTGGAAAATGAAGCAAAAATAATCTTTGGATCAAAGAAGCAATAAAAATGGAAATTAGAAACTATGTCTGACTGTGGTAATGAATACACAAAATACCAATATGTTTGTGGAATTTGGTTTCAGAAGTGCTTAGAGGGAAATTTGTAGCTTTAAATGCTTATATTAGAATAGAAGAAAGTTTTACAATTACAAGCATATTCCTCAGTTGAGCCCTCAGTGTTGCTCAGAAGTCCTGCTGTAATTTCTGTTTTAATTGGTTTTCCTGCCTATATCTTATCCTCCCTTTCCACCTCAAACTTCCTACCACTGATGAACTTGCTATTCTCATTTCACTGGAAAAATAAAAGTAGTAAGAGAACAAAACAGCCCCCTTCTGCTGAATCTGATATGCGCCTGCACTATGTGTCGTCCTCATTCTCTCTTAAAGTGGTGTATGTACATGTTTCTATGTAAATCATGGAACCCCTCACCCTCATGTTCATCCATTTACCTTCTCTCCTCTGCATCATCCGTTTCCCCTGTCTACATCATCCCTACTAAATACGAATATATTGAGAAATCTTGCAACTAAATGAACCTAAGATCCGTCTTTACCTATGGACCCATTTCTTGCTCCCCTTCACAAGAAGATGCCTTAAGAACCATTCATATCTCCACTGCCCTCACTTCCCTCATTGAAGTTTTGTCCCATCCACTCTTGAAACTGCTTGTCAATGTTATCAGTGACGTTTCTGTCCATGTTGCGAAATCCAGTGCTCATTCTCTGTCTTGTGACTTGATCCATTGGCAGCATTTGAATCCGTTGATAATTTCCTTCTGGAGAAACTTTCTTACCTTATTTCCATGCCATACACTTGATGTTTCTACCACTTTGGGCGCTTTTTTATTAGTTTATTTGATGATCTTCCCAACCTCTGTATGCTGGAGTGCTCCAGGGCTGGGTCATTGACTGTCTTCACTGCCTGTTCCCATTCACTAGGCAATCTCATCTGGTCCATAGTTTGAAATACTATCTTTACATGGAGACATCCAAATTTGTGTCCTCAGTTCAGACCTCTCCCCTAGATTTCAAACTTGTATTGGTGGGTCTCTTCATTTGGATTTCTAATGGGCATCTCAACTCAGCATGTCTAATACAGAATTAATGATTCCTTTCTTCTGTCTCTCCCCCCATCTGTTAGTAAATGGGAACTCCACTCTTCCAGTGCTTTTGATTTGCCTCTTCTTTCTCATACCAGACATCTTCAAAATATGTACCAAATCTGTACACCTTGTTAGCACCTCCACTGCTGCTGTTCTAGTTCAAGCCACCACGGTCTTCTACTGCTCTACAGTAGCCTCCTATCTGACCTCCCTGCTTCTCTCTAGTCACCCACCCCTAAAGGGAAGGGTGTTTATTTCTCTGTCTTTTGCTACCACTTTCCCTCTACTTACAGGCTCCAGCCACATTGGTCTCCTTGATGCTGCTCTCACATCCCGAGCATGTTTTTGCATTCTGCCTGGAAGGTTCCTCCCCCAGACATCCATATAGTTCCCTTATCACCTTAGGCAGCCGTTAGTGACCACCTAAGTACCACCCACCTCTACCACTGTCTATTCCTTTACCATCTGTTCTCTTCATAACACTTACCTTCATGTGACATAATGTCTGATAGAAACTTTGTGGCTATGTTCACTACTGTATATCTTTTTTTAAAAATTGATTTTGGAGAAAGGGGAAGGGAGAGGTAGAAAGAGATAGAAACATCGATGAGAGAGAAACATCAATTGGCTGCCTCCTGTACTCCCCTCATTGGGATCAAGCCCAGAACCTGGGCATGTGCCCTGACTGGGAATCCTACCTGCTACCTCTTGGTGCATGGGTAGATTCTCAACCAACTGAGCCACATTGGCCAGGCAGTGCTGTATATCTTTAAGTGCCTGGTACACAGTGCTTAATAAGTAAATGAATATTTGCTGAATAAACTGACAGCAAATACTTAATAATTAACATCTGTTATCTTAGTTTTTATAAAATGCTTAAAAAGAATATTGTAAAGAGTATATCAAAAAGTTCACTGTAGTTAACTATGATGACTTTTTTTTTATTTTCCTGAGTTTTCCAAATTTTCTACATGAGCATATATTACATTGATACTCACAAAGACATTTCAAAGAATCGAGATATATACTATGTTTTTTTTTGTTTGTTTGTTTGTTTTTTACTTTTCACAGACTTATAAACACAACAAAGATCAAAATGTTAACAGTAGATGATTTAGATTTAGATTGGACTTCAGGCCATTTTTTTATTGTTTATTTTTGTGTTTTCCATATGTCATAATAAGCATGGATTGCTTTCATAGTAGAAAAAGTACTTTAAAAAAAAAAAGCTTAGGGCTCACTAATTATGACTTGTTTTATGGAATTCAGTAGCAACTGGACTTTATTACAAGTACTGTAAAAAGTCTGTTTAAACTTTTTTGACATAATACCACTCTTATAAAAAGCTGAAGAACAATACAAAGAATTCTCATAGACTTTCACTTATATATTACTAGATGCCCGATGCACGAAGATTCGTGCAAGAATGGGCCTTCCTTCCCCTGGCTGCCGGCACTGCCTTCGCTCCGCCTTTCCGCCTTCGCTCCGGGCCCAGAGCCGCCTTTCTGCCTTTGCTCTGGCCTGGATCCGCCTTTCTGCCTTTGCTCTGGCCTGGATCCGCCTTTCTGCCTTCCCACACTGCCCAGAGGCCCGGAGCAGCTGGGGCGGTGTGGAATGCCTGTGTTGTTGCCATGGTGATGATGCAAGCATCCTGCCCCCGGCCGCTCAGCACCTGCATATGCAAATTAACCCGTCATCTTTGTTGGGTTAATTTGCATACTCCTGATTGGCTGGTGGGTGTCGCGAAGGTATGGTCAATTTACATCTTTCTCTTTTATTAGTGTAGATTTTGCCACATCTTTTTTCTTAGAGACTTATCTTTTTTTCCTGCTTTTCTTTCTCCTCCATCTCCTCAACATATGTGTATATATGTATACATACATATATATGTACATGTTAATATATCTCCTTTAATCTGGAACAGCTCTCAGTCTTTCTTTAACTTTGTGACTTAACATTTTTAAAGGGAACTGGCCTTTATTTTTTGTGGATTGTTCCTCATGATTAGATATAGGATATTGTCAGGACTATGTATGGCAGAGTGATGAGACATCGTCCTCAATGCATTTTATGAGGAAGCACAGATTATCTGTTTGTCCCATGAGTGCCCACATTAACTTTGATCATTGGTTAACATTTTGTCCATAGGGTTTTCTAATGTAAAGGTTCCCCTATCCCTGTCCATATATAATTGAGTATCTTACAGGGAGACACGCTATGACTGTAATATCCTGTCCCCATCCCACTTCTCCCCACTAGTCTCAGCATCCATTGATGATTTTTGCTCAAAACTCTTACTGTAGTAGTTGCGAATGGTGATTGTGATCATTCCATAATTTATCTTACATTTATTAGTTGGAATTCTGTTGTGTTTGCACTTCTTCCCCTATTCATTCATTTGTTTATTTGTATCAATATGGACTCATAGATTCTTATTTATTGTCTGGATTTTAATCCATCGTCTTTATTATTTATTTTGATGCTCACATTTTCCCACATTTGGCCAGTCGGAACCCTTTTAGGCTGGCTTCTGCGTCCTTCTGCCATGTCCCCACCAATCTCTGAGTACTTCTTTACTTTTTAAAGAAAAGTACAGCAAGATTGTCTACGTTTATCTTGTACTTTTTCACCCTCAGCCTCATATCCAGTCATTTTTCCAAGAACCCTACTTCCTTTTAATGGAGAATGAGAAGCCAAAATCTTGCCAAACCAATATCTAGGTGCTAGATATGTGTATTCAAATTTCTGAAGGACTTTGTCATGAATGGTTTCTTGTTCCACAGAAAGGACTCATAACAAACATACTGGTTATTTTCAATGAACCTTCACTTTTAAATGCAATTGAAAATCCATGCAAAATTTTTATACTTCTCAACCTGACATACTTAGACACAAGTTCATAATGGGCCTGACAAATCTATAAGAAGATTCTTGGTCAGCAAAAAATGAATGAATTGCACTTATCTCAGTGTGGTCTTCAATTATTTTAGTTTAGCTATTAATGGATGTACCACTGAAAGAGTGATTAAAATCAAGCTTTTCAAATAAGTTGTTTGTAAAACTGAACACTGTAATTGCAACACTTTATTCTTGTTCAGCAGTAATTATAGTTCCTTCAGTATTCTTCTCTTTAGTCACTTGTCAGCTTTCAGCAGCTGGCAAAAGATTAAATATTAAAGTCTTTAATTCTATGTGTGTGTGTGTGCTGTGTTTTCTTTTATAAATCGAGAACTTCAATGGGACTATAATATCAATTGCATATATATACATATATCTGTAATTTTTTTTTCAAATAGGATTAAGCATTGAAGGTAGAAGGGACTTGTTATGTATCCTTTTCAACTTATAGTGTCTCCCAGGGTGTGGTTCTTAACCATACTTGCTGTGCTTTGAAGATACTAGTGTAACTTTTGCAAGAGACTGTTGTATACTCCCACATTCCTGGTGACATATGCTGTCCCGGTTAATTAGATTTCTGCATCGCTAAAGGGAAAGGAATGTGATTTTTTTGGAGTTGCACTGTAATAATTTTTTTAATATCTTTTTATTGATTTCAGAGAGGAAGTGAGAGATAGAAACATCAATGATGAGAGAGAATCATTGACTGGCTGCCTCCTATATGCCCCCTACTGGGGATTGAGCCCGCAACCTGGGCATGTGCCCTTGACCAGAATCAAACCCAGGACCCTTCAGTCCACAGGCTGACGCTCTATCCACTGAGCCAAATCAGCTAGGGCTGTAATAATTTTTTAAAGCTATGAATGATCAACTAGAAAAACAAAAATTAGTTGGGTACATTTTAACTATGTCTGACATTCAAAACAAACTATGGACAGACTTGGATATAAAGCATTTGGAAAATGGTGTTTGTCTCCAGGTCATCCAGCTTAATGGGCAGGCATTTCCCCAATGGGCTTCATAAGACAGTGGTTCTGAAAGATGTTATTAGGTGTTTCCAGGCCCAGTCAGCTTGAAGTTATACGATAGCTGCTTCTCTTGCAGATTCTTAACACACATTAGCATAGTAAGGCTTTTGACATGCCCCAAGGCATAGAAACATGTTAAATCTTTGTAGCCCAGTATTTCCCAAACTTGTGCAGGGAGCATTTGTTGGTTGTGTACTTATTAACAACTGGTATAGACCCTGTGTGTTTTATTCAAGAAATACGGGGCACTGGCTCAGCACAATGCAGAGATAAGAGGCATAGCTCATATTTTCAAAGAACTTCTGTAAATAGACAAGATTAGAGTTCTGTGATTAGTCCTGTGATTGAGGTATGCTTAGGGTATTGTGAGAACACGGAGAGGGGCATCTGATCTTGCACACCCTAATCTGCATCCTGAAGAATTGATTTTAGTATATTTTTATTCATTTATTCCAAAATGTTTGGGGGCACCTTCTCTAAGCCAGGCATACACTATACCTTGGTGATTGATTGGTACAGCAATGCACAGAACAGAGGAGAGCTCTAATTCCCTTGAGTCCTACAGCCTAGTGGAGGGAGATAGGCAGGAAACAAGATGAAAAAGTATAAGTGATGGTAAGTGCTAAGGAGAAAATTAGAGCAGGGAAGGGATGGGGTGTGTGTGTGTGTGTGTGTGTGTGTGTGTGTGTGTGTGTGTGTGGTGAGGTGTTGCCATTTAGCTACGGTTGCTAGAGAAAGTCTTACTTAGACGTTTGGGTAGACCTAGATGAGGTAAGGGAGCAAACCATGTGATTCTCTGGAACTAAAATGATCTAGGTGATGATGATGTGTCAATGTGGGTTCATCAATTATAACAAACTAGAGGCCCGGTGCACAAAATTCATGCACGGGGGTGGGGTTGTCCCTCAGCCCAGCCTGCACCCTCTCCAATCTAGGACCCCTCGAGGGCAGTCGGACATCCCTCTCACAATCCAGGACTGCTGGCTCCCAACTGCTCGCTTGCCTGCCTGCCTGATTGCCCCTAAGTGCTTCTGCCTGCCAGCCTGATCACCCCCTAACCACTCCCCTGCCAGCCTGATTGCCCCTAACTGCTCCCCTGCTGGCCCGATTGCCCCTAACTGCCCTCTCCTGCCAGCCCGGTCCCCCCCCCCCCCAACTGCCCTCCTCTGCTTGCCTGGTCGCCCACAACTGCCCTCTCCTGCCGGCCATCTTGTGGTTGCCATCTTGTGTCCACATGGGGGCGGCCATCTTGTGTGTTGGAGTGATGGTCAATTTGCATATTACTTCTTTATTATATAGGATGTTCCACTCTGGTCCTGGATGTTGGGGGGAGCTGTGCATGTTTGCTGTGAACTTAAAACTGTTCTTTAAAAGAAAGTTTATCTTTAAAAAGTGGCATCTCTGTCAGAGGAGATAGGATGCAGATGTGCCTGGCACACTCAGACTAGATGTTTGTTGAATGACTAAAGGAATGGTGTTAGAATCTGGAAATTTAACATAGGCAGATTTTTTTCTTGCCTGTCAGATTGTCAGAAATGTATTAATTACACTTTGAGGAAAGTAGTTGTGTCTAGCACTTACAAGAATGTAGAAGTGATACATACAGAACAATTTAACTCAGAATACAAAATACTGATTTTTTGAGAGTTCCAGAGTCAGCACTATATACTAGTATTTAGATTTTAAAATATGAATTAGAACAATTTAATGCCATTTGAAAGTGTTAGGTGCAATGTAAGATACCTAACTTTTCTAATCGTGAATAAGATAAAACCCTAAATTTAGAAACCAACATGATTTATTGAATTATTCTTGGAAGTAAAAGGAAATTTTAGGTACTGAGATTCTATTTATACAAAAAGCATGCAAAATCAGAGTAATTTTTTCAAAAGAAGTTTAATGGGAAACAACTTGTGTGATAGCTCATGTAGCAATTAAATAAAAATTCTATACTATCTGTAGTATTTTAAAATTCTTACAACTTTGGGTTAATTTCAGATATGTGTACAGCCCTAACAAATTTTCAAAACTTCTAAAGGCCCTTGACTGTGACACTCTATTTTTATAATCATTTGCAAAAAAATCCCGTGTTAACAGTAATCGGCAGTGTGAGAATGTGTGAAGGCCGCCTCAGCAATTCTTAACAGATGGCTCTCTCCATTCATTTTCTCCAATAGGCAAACATGCTGAAGACATATTTGGTGAGTTGTTTAATGAGGCTAACAACTTTTACATCAGAGCAAATTCTCTTCAAGACAGAATTGATCGGCTTGCTGTCAAAGTTACCCAGCTGGATTCGACAGTGGAAGAGGGTACGTAATTTCACAAAAGCAATGAGCTAGCAGTGATCTTGACAAGACAATAGTAATTAATTGCAGGGCAATTACTGCTTTTTCCTTGAGCTACTATGCTGATATTTCATCTTGTCTCTTGCTAGAAGAATAGTTAGGGGGGACAACCCACTACTTTGGGTTAATTAGCGATTAAAAGATTCACATCAGCCTGGCGGTGTCACTCAGAGTATCGACCTATGAACCAGAAGGTCACTGTTCGATTCCTGTTCAGGGCACATGCCTGGGTTGTGGGCTCGTTCCCCAATGTGGGGCATGCAGGAGACAGCTGATCAGTGATTCTCTCTCATCATTGATGTTTCTGTCTCTCCTTTTTTTCTCTCTAAAATCAATAAAAATTTATTTAAAAAAGATTCGTATCATGTCGTATCTCATATGCCATACTCTCTTTCTTTTTAAAAAATTTACCCATTTAGTATTTGTTTTAAAGGATTTTTTTTTACTGCATTCAGTATTAGAAGTCCTAATTTAGGCTTTTAGTAGTTACTCTAAAGATACTTTCTTACCTAAAAATTACAGAATCAGTCCAAAGATATGGTCCAACTAAGAGGGCAGGTTATATATACAGAGTGTGCAGAGTGAAGGCTTCCACCCCATATTCTTGTTAGGGTTGATGCCTTTAAATAATCTTGATGGTTTAACTTCTTAGAAATAGCATTTACTGGAAGCCTTCAGACTTTGGGGTCTTAAAATAATGTTCATATTGGCAAGCACTGTGTAGTTAGTTAACTGTAATCATTTTGATGCACCCTGAAATTGTGGCAGTTTCAACAAAAAACTCAATTCCTTTTTTAACTTTCACTTTCAATATCTTTTGAGTGAAGGATTGAGATTAGACTGGGGGGGAAATCTGTAAAAAAAGGTATAAAAATTCCATTTCATGTCTATTCGGAGAAAAATGTTCAACTTAAAAATTACTTTTACCTTCATATAATGGTATAGTTTCTCTTATTGCGTTAAAATGATCCTAGCATCTGATTTTTCTACTAGACCTATAATAGTAGTAGTAGTAGTAAAAAGTGAAGGTTTTTTTTAATGTGGTTATTTGTGGAAGTCATCCCTCATTTAAAAATGTCTTTTCAAAGGTCAAAATTAAATTAGTGAATTAGAAATTTAACAAAAATGTAGACCCTTTAAATTTTAATGTCTTAAATTTAACTGACTTTTCCAACAAAAATAGTGGAGCTTTTAAATCTGATTTTTAAAATTAATCTTTTGTAAAAAAATAAAATTTTAATACCTATTTGGTTTATTCAGAGATGGAACTTTTAACATCTTAAACCAATCATTCGCCTTTCAGATTGCTATTAAAGTGATTTTTAAATATTTACCTTTCTTCAGGTTTCTGGGTGTGTTTGTTTGTTTGTTTTTTCTTACAATGGAAAGTCTTGTGATAAACCTTACACTGGAAAAGGTTAATTTGTGGATTAAATTTTATGAGATTTTACAGTATATCTCAGTTTCAGCTCCATTGGTCAAGTGGGTTAATGGGCCAGTTTGCCCACCTCAGAAAGCTTGTCTCAAAGTCAGATGAGTTAGTACATGAGATATAAAGTTGTAAAAACATAAGAAGTAAGCAAGCATAATCAGCCCTGATTTTCTTACTCCTTAGTATAGTTTTGTATCATGTACGTAATTTCTAGGACTGTGTTGAAAAGCTTTGCTGTCTCTCTTTAATGATAGTGTCAGAAAAAGGTAATGCCTTTTTTTTTGCAGTGTTTAAATTTTCTGCAGAAATCTTTCCTACATGTATTATAATTAAGTGGTATTAACTGTTCGAATGCCTCCCCCAGGATGCCCATATCTATGTATTTACATGACTATTATAGTCATAACTATATTTCTGTGTGATTTCCAGTAAATACTATTTAAATGAATAACAATGCTATAATATTAGGTTCAATGGAGTAATTAGATCGCTACAAAAGAAGAAAGACATGCCTTCACAGAGGTCACTGTGATTTGAGAGGGAAGGCGCTCATGTTACTTTAGCATGTCTTTAAATGAAAACAATAACATTATTTGATTATTCTAGGAGATGTTTATGATTGTGACTCAAATGGTACTTATTTGTAAACAGTTAAACTATCTTGGTATTACTCAACTTGGGGACTTTTCTCTAAATAGTGTCACTGCAGGATATCAACATGAAAAAAGCTTTTAAAAGTTCCACAGTCCAAGACCAGCAGGTGGTTTCAAAGAACAGCATTCCTAACCCTGTAGCTGACATCTACAACCAGAGTGATAAACCACCTCCTCTGAACATTCTGACACCATACAGGTACGGCTTCAGGGGTTCCCAGGGCCTTGTCAGTATTCATAAGTTGGAAGAGGATGACAGTGCTGTGAAAGTATCTTTCAAACTTTGAAGATAAGAACTGCAGTATTACAGTGAAATTAGTTATTGGTACAATATTGTTAAAGTGTTAATATTTCAAAATATAGATAAACTTATCAAGAAAAGAGTGAGTTCTAATATTAGCTTTTAAATGTAGACATCGTAAGTGGAAGTGAGCACATTACATAACAGTACTGCGTGTATTTATGTTGATCCTCATATTCAAAGTCACTCTTAAAGGGACCTCATAATCAGTTAGAATGCAGCAAAATAGCCGTCTCAGCATTTCAGCCCTGCAAAGACATTTGTTATTTAATTTAGAAAAATGTATTCTGCAGCATTTGGGGTTTTCAGGAGTGAAAATATAGTCAACAAATTAACTTTCTGTTATTGTAAAATGTAGGACACATTATCAGGACCAGACTTCCAAGAAAAAGAATGAAAAATAAATAGTGCAAAAAATTAACATTAAGAAACTATGCTTTTTACAACACCTTTACTACCTCCCATAACACGTGCTTTCTTTCCATATTTCCTGTCACTTTCTTTTCTGTCTCCCTTTTCTTTTTCATATGCTTTCTCATTGCACATCGAGTTCCTCTCCCATCTTTTTACCTTCAGAGGCTGAAGGAATGAAGGAGGTCATTCCTTCAGCCTCTGATGAGCAGACGGTGGTGGGGGTGGTCCTCACTGCCCCCAGGATTAGCCCTGTGAGTGATAGTCCTACCTAGGCCTTTCAGATTTCAGTGAGTTTTTAGCTTCTTTTTACTGCCTTCGTAGGCCATTGGTCCTTCTCAGGGGTGCCCAGAGTTTTTCTTGGTCTGAATTCCTGTACCTTCTCATGGTCCAAGAGTCCCAGTTTGGACCTATAGCTCTGTTGGTAAAGCAACAGTTCCCACTACATCCCTTTCTTTCAGGAAGGGGAGAAAGGTTCTCTCAAAAAAATGTGAGAGCCCATGGAAACACTGATGGGAGAGGAGCAAGATGCCACATTTTTCTAAGGAACAAGGATACTTTTCTGGAAGCTTTAGCACATGTATTTAAAATCAATGATATATGTAAATAGTGGTTTGTAAGCCTGAAGTTTTAACTAGTAATTTTGCTTGTGCTCGACTAACCACTTATATGTGAATAATTAGGAACAAGATGAAATATTTGTGATGACCTTAAAATTTTAATTGCATAAAAACAAATTGACATATATATATGTATACACACACACACACACACACACACACACACACACACACACACACACACACACACTAGAGGCCCGGTGCACGAAATTCATGCACAGGGGCGGTGTCCCTCAGCCCAGCCTGCACCCTCTCCAATCTGGGACCCCTTGAGGGATGTCCAACTGCCCCTTTAGGCCCGATCCTGGTGGGCCTAAACGGGCAGTCTGACAACCCTCTCACAATCCAGGACTGTTGGCTCCCAAACGCTCGCCTGCCTGCCAGCCTGATCACCCCCTAACCACTCCCCTGCTGGCCCAATTGCCCCTAACTGCCCTCCTCTGCAGGCCTGGTCGCCCCTAACTGTCCTCCCCTGCAGGCCTGGTCCCTCCCAACTGCCCTCCCCTGCCGGCCATCTTGTGGTGGCCATCTTGTGTCCACATGGGGGCAGGATCTTTGACCACATGGGAGCAGCCATCTTGTGTGTTGGAGTGATGGTCAACCTGCATATTACCTCTTTATTATATAGGATTGTATGTGTATATTCAGTTTTATGAAAATAAAAATCTTCTTGACTTTTTAATAGTATGTTTAAGAATAGCAGCACCAATTCAAATGTACTTTTAAAAATATTTTAAATTTAATTTAATTTTTTCATGTCCACTTCTCCTTCTCCCCCCCCTCCCTGTAATCACCACACTATATAGTCCATGTCCATGAATTCTCTTTCTCTTTTCTTTTTTGCTCAATACAGTAATATTTGGGGTACGTAAGCACAAACTTTTGCATTTGAGCTTAAGTATGACACTGTCCTAACATAGTTAATATATGAGAAGTACAATGTGACTGAAAAATCAAGTGTTTAGTTCTATGAACATAGGACATTTCTGCTTAAGTTTTTATGTCAAGGTTAATATTTGTTTAGTTATGTGAGTTTCTGACCTCATTTAAGTATTAGCTTCATTCTTTTAAAATGTGAATTTATTGTACATCTTAAATTTTGCAGCAAGTTCATGCTCAAATTTTCTATATTTTTATCTATATTGAAGGTCTAGTATTTAGGGAAACAAATTATGTTTTTCACAATAATGTTATTAATGAAATCTCTTACTGCACGTTGCTTATCAGTTAGAAATTTGGAAAAGAAAGGATTTTAAGTAATCTGAGGTTAAAGTATAGAGTACAATGCACTGGTTTGTTAGTGGTTTTCAGAGAGTGGCCAGAATAGCCCTCAGAGGAACTAGGCCTTTATCATTTGATGAGGAGTTTACAGGACATGGCAGAGCAGGAGATGCAAGGACAGATGGCTTTGCCCCTTGAATAATTCACTTAGCTTTCTTTGATTATTTGGGCATAAACTCTTTCCTATAGTTATTTCACTAATTTTTGCTTCCTCTCTGTGCCTTAAATGACTTAGTGAAATACTGATTTGAAATGTGTTTTTCTTCCTCTATAGGCCAGATACTTTTAAAGCATTGATAGACTAGAGTATTTACTTCATATCATGATTAGTTTTAGATTTACTATTGATTTATATTATACTTTGAAATCATGTTGGCTGCATTATTTTAATGAATAACTTATACAAAGACTTGAAATATTCTCTAGACCATAGTAATTATAGCAGTGCCTGAAAATGAAATGATTACAAGTGAATTTTCTTTGTTGGTTACTTCCACTTTAAAAATATTTCTTTACTGTTTTCCTTAGTCACATTTACACACTATGAATGTGTTTCTTTTTTCCTAAGTGAATTTTTAGATATTGTGCAAAACTGATTGAGTAAAGGGGACAAAATACTTAACTAATCTTTATCCTCATAACATCGACGTTCCAGAGTAAAAGTAAATGTATGTGTATAAAGAATCCATCTGTTTCTGTGTATATAGCCCCCTATTGGAATAAACAGATCATTTGCTAAAGTAATTGAGGTATTGAATATTACTGTTTCTGAGCCATATTGTGATTTTTAGGAGTACTTTTCTATATTTAAATCTAAATTTGCAGGAGTACTTTTTTTACCTGATTATTCTAGAAAAAGTTGTTCTTGAATACTTAATATTTTTTTCAAGTAAGGAAATCTGAGAAAATTAATACTGTATAGGACAGTTAAAATGCCCCCTGCAGATGTTATAATCTCATGAGTTAAAAGTGAATTAGGTTTGGCTCATTGAAAAGAGTGTTGGCCTGCAGACTGAAGGGTCCCAGGTTCAATTCCGGTTAAGGGCACATACCTAAGTTGCAGGCTCCATTCCCAGCCCTGGTCGGAGCATGTGCAGGAGGAAACCAATCAATGTGTCTCTTTCACATCGATGTTTCTCTCTCTTAAAAAAAAAAAAAAAAAAAAAAGAATTATGTTATTCCCATATGAAGATATCTAACAGTCTTTTTTCCCCCCCCTGACTTGTAATATCTTGATTTATAGAGATGATAAAAAGGATGGGCTGAAGTTCTATACTGATCCTTCCTATTTCTTTGACCTCTGGAAAGAAAAAATGCTACAGGACACAGAAGACAAAAGGAAAGAGAAAAGGCGTCAAAAGGTAAATAACTCCATTAGGGGAACTGTGCATATAAATGTATAAATGGATTCTTGTTTGGAAAGAAATAAGTAAATTCTTTACTTGAATGGTTGAGATGTTGGATTTAGTGATGAAGGTTTTTTAGAGATTGTAGTTTATACAGGAGGATACAGACAAGTCCGTCTAACACAGTAATACTATTTTTCGGTAAATACTCTTGATTTTGTCTCTAACACTTGCTTTGCTTTCACAAAAGTAGTGGCTAAAATTTCAGTTTTGTTTGTAACCATGTTTTAGAATTTTTCTCCTGTTCTTTCAAATTCCATAAAGCAGTCAGTATTCCATATCAGAAATAATTATTTGCTTCCATCATTTTAAAGCTTTCTTCATAACTGGATTGCCACCTAGCTGTAATTAATGCTTTAGTGAGCTGTTCATATTGGATTGAAAAGCGTATGATCTGCAAGTTCAGAAGATTGTACTTACTGGACGTGAGACTCCTGTGGTGGGTAGAGGGAGGCAAGGTCACTGCACGTCTGAAGGTTGAGAAGCGCTTTTGAAGTTGTGAGCACTCTTGGAGGGACAAGCTCACTCTCTGCAGGTGTGGGGACTTATATTTTGAAAATTGTTCCTTCGGGGCCCAGAAATTAGGCTTAAGCCACTGAGAAGAGTTAATTCTCCAAAGGCTATGTTTTTTAAAAATGACCATCTGGTTTGCTTGACAAATATTAGAATGCTTTAGTTAAGAGAAATGCTTACCTTTTTGTGGGTTCGAGGTCTTAAGATTTGGGGGCATTTAGGTGTCTTAGCTCAATAGGAGTGACAATTTGAGATGGAAGATAATTTGAAATTTGAAACTAGGATTTACAACAGAGTACATGATAACAATTTGCAGACTGTAAGTGTAAGATGTTACCACTGAATTCTAGGAGAGAATTCCAAAGGCTTGGTTTCCTCTTTTCTTGTGCTCATGGGTTGGGATTAATTGGGAAATCTTGGAAGAGTTGCTGAGTACTCAAGTGGAGGATTATTCAAGCTAAGAAACTACGAAGTATTCAAGTGGAGAAAAGGAAGACCCCACTCACTGGGACAGAAAAGAAACAGATACTTAGTGATGTTAGTCTTAATCCCCACACTTCTTGGTAGTAACCAGGCAAAAGTCCTTTTAAATTACCTTCTAGGTTTCCCTTCTCAGTGATACTTTCGGCAAAAATATTTAATTTTTCACTAGTGTTCTTCAGGGGAAAACAGTCATAATCTACGTATGATTATTGTGTCATCAAATTTAGTTATCATTTCCTTGGCAGTTTTGTCTCATTCCACATTGTTCAAACACATAAAATTATGATAAGGATTTTTTATTCATTCATTTATATAATGATTCTTTTTTTATCTTTATTGTTGAAAGTATTACATATGTCCCCTTTTTCCCTCATTGACCCCTTTTAGCCCTCCCCTGCCCCCCACCCCAGGCCTTCACCACCCTATATTGTCTGTATCCCTGATTATACATAATGCATACAAGTTCTTTGGTTGATCTCTTCCCTCCCTACCCTCACCCCGCTTTCCCTCTGAGATTTGACAGTGTCCATACTTCTAAGATTCTCTTAAAAAAAAAAAAAAAGTCTTTTAATGCTGGATAAACAGTGGTGAAAATGATAGGATTACCACCCTCATGGAGATTGCAATAGAGTGGGGGAAACAAGCATTAAATAATCATGCAGCCCTCTGGAACTCATAAATAGGGAAAGAAATTAGAAATTCTAATACAAATCTCCTTTATATAGGAGCAGAAAATGAGGCAAGATATCCTTCATTCTGGAAATCCTCTGGGGTTTCTGGAAAGCAAGTCACTTTCAATTTGGTATTGACAAGTCTATATGAAGGAAAAATTTGTTTAGAAAATTAGGGTGTGAGAAATCCATTAAAAAACATTTTTTAAATTATGGAAATAAATACGTAGTTGGAAGTATGCAGTTACAATGCTGGTAAGTGTTGTGAAGGAGAAGTATGGTGTGCTGGGGATGAGATGACAAGGTGGGGATGACAGTGAAGAGGAAGTGGAGTGTCAAGGACAGCCTCGGGGTATCTTTCACAGATCCAACCATGGATAGAAGTTAGCTCAAGTCAGTGTGTGGGTGCAGGTGTGCTCGTGGGCGCATGTGCGAGCACATATAGGTGAGAGGGTGCTGGAGGAGTGGAGGGCAGAGGAGGTGGGATGCTTCTGAAGTAGCTAAGATCATTCTGGTCTAGGGAATAGTTTGGCATTTTCTAGAGATCTGAATGTAGGCCAGTGTAGTTGGAGCATAGATGCATCACTGTTAACATTTTGTCATATGTGGCTTCTGTGTGTGTGGTGTGTGCATGTTGATGGGTAAATTTGGAGGCTAAACTATTGCAAAGAGAGTTACTATAACAGTCCCTAAATATGTTAGCATTCATCTCTTAAAAGTAAGGGGGATAGTCTAATTAATTTAATACAGTGGTTGTTAATTAGGATGTGTATTGGAATCCATTGAAATCTCCCTCCTTTTTGTTGTTGTTGTTGGTGGTGGTGGTGGTGGTGTGTGTGTGCGTGTTTTAAGTATACAAACAATACATGCAGGTTGTGAAATGCTCAAATTACACTAAAGTAAATGCATTAGTTTAGAAAATTTGGGGATATGTTTTTCTTTCATGGACATAACTACGTTAACATTTAGCAGCTTGGCACACATATTTTTAGATTTAGATTTTTTCAGTTCATAAATATATGCATATACATTTCACAAAGTATTTTTATATGCATAGAATTGTACTATACACACAGACATAAACATATATTGCCATAACTGAAGATGTACTTCATTCTTTTTATGAAGTTATGTAGCATTTTAATAGTTATCATAAACTATTTGCCCATTGCTAGAGTAATGAATATTTAGGTTGTTTCTAAATTGTTACTATTACAATACTGTAGTAGATATCCCTGTACTCACGTGCAGATATTTCTTCAGAGCAAATTCATAGAAGTCAAATGTGAGTTTTAAATTTTGAAAGATATCATCTTATTGCTCCTGACCCTTAAAACACTGAACCAGTTTATACTCCTAACAGGCCTCCTCCAGTCCTGGATATTATTTTTTTTTTATGAGCCCTCCTTACCTCCAAAAAATCTAATTTGCATTGCACATCTATTCATCTTTATTAACCCTTTATATATGTTCTGTGAATTTCACGTTTACCTTCTTTGCCAATACATTGTCTGTACCTCCTTACCCGAAAACAGTCTAGTCGTGTGTCTTCACTACCACCGTGAGCTGCCTACCATCCTCACTAGACAACCTGCATAGCTTTCTGACTGGTGTTTCTACCTTTCTCCTTCAGTCTGTGCTCCCCAGCCTAGAAGGATCTTTTCAGATGCCTCTTTTTTTCAACATGTCAGCCCTTCTCTTATTCTTCCCTTATTCTCCCACTGTTCCTGGCATAAAGAACATTTTAACATAGCCTTTAAGGTCTTGCCTACCTTTCAGCTCTTTGGGGCCATTAACCTTCATTTGCCTCTCACCTTCTTTCATTTCTCCTAAGTGGTGTTCTTCCTCCTCCTGGGAGCCCGTGCCCACTCTGTCTCCTCTTACCTGCTCTGACGGGCTCCCTGCAGTCCGTGCCACTCACACATAGGTCCTCCCTCTCACTCACTCCCGGACGCTGTCCTTGACTTCCAGCTTAGACAGCATTCTACACGTGGTGCATTTATGTTTTACTGCATTTTATTATAATTAGACATTTATTTCTGTGATTTTGTAGGCTTCCCCCACTGGACTGCAGACTCCGTGAGGGCAGACACCTGTCTTTCTGTTGTTGTTGTTTTCCTTTTGTATCATCGATGCCTGGCACGTTTGAGACATAGCAAGCCCTCTAAGCTCACCTGGATTTGGTCATTTAGTCAGCATTGATTGTGTGTGCACTCTAGGTAAATCACGTGTGGAAGGATTGTAAGAGGAGTGTAGAACTTAGAGGCACATAGTTCTTGTCCTTAGAGATCATAACATTTTATGAGGGAACCAGGAAAAATATATAAACAACAGAAATAATTGTTCTCGCCTTTAAAGAAGTACCTAAGTATTTATTGGATACATTTTTGCTGGCAAAGTAGGGCTGGGGTAAGAATGAGTCTTTGTATGGGAAGGTAAGTTCGTACCTTGTTTTTGTTTTGGGTTTAGCTCATTGCAGGATTAGCTTAAATATTTCTTTTAGAAACTGGAAATAGAACATTTTGAATTATTTTTTTTGAAAGATTGCATGTTAAGCCAGTCAAAATTGTGTAGGGGTGGGAAATGATTTCTCTGTATGGTGCCATCAGACATTTCATCTGTATACTATAGATCTAAAGTTATAGTATATTTAAAATCAGCTAAACGCCTAGTAAGATGAAAATTTGTTACTAAAAATGATAGTAAGTAATTCTGGTAGTTGCAGCAGAGTAATTTTCATTTATTGTGTTAAATAGTTAAGTATTTATTACTTTTGGGGGGTCTGTGTTGGTTAAGAGTAGGCACTGTGTTAGAATTTTCTGACATTATCTGCACATCATGCTTGTGTCCTGAGCATTATAACTGCATTTAACCTGTTGTCCTTTCTCTCCTGTCTCGGCATGCTTGCTTTTCTTTTCTTGGACTTCAGGAGCAAAAGCGTATAGATGGCACAACCCGTGAGGTGAAAAAGGTTAGAAAAGCCAGAAACAGGCGCCAGGAGTGGAATATGATGGCGTATGACAAAGAGCTCAGACCCGACAACAGGTTGTCTCAGAGTGTGTACCACGGAGCATCTTCCGAGGGATCCCTGTCCCCAGATACTAGGTGTGTGTGTGTGTGTGTGTGTGTGTGTGTGTGTAGTAATGCCTCTGAGTAGTGCTTCATTTTATTTATTCCTTGGACGTGACTGGTAATAGTAGATTTGGTGTTTATAAGGCCACAGAATGTTTCACATCTTTTCTTAAAAATAAATTTTATATATATATATATATATATATATATATATATATATATGTATATATATGTATATATGTATATATATGTAGACACATACACACACACACATGAATTTTGAATTAATATTTTAAAGTAGTTTTATTTTGCGTTGGGTAACATTGTATGATTTTTCATATCTCCGACTTTCTTTTTCAGTTAATCTAGATATGTAGTGTTTTGACATGGATTCTGAATTTGGGCTTAATGACTGCCAGTGACTTACATTTTTATTGTAATCATTTAATTCTTTGTCTTACTCTTTAGCTTAGAGTTGAATTTCTTTTACTATTTGATATCAAAACCATCGGTAGGTAGTAATTGATGTGGTCAAGGAATAATTTCTTTGCTCCTTTTGGTAACCTTTGTAAAAAGTGATGAACAAAAGGTATTTATTTCTTCAGTTCACTAATCTTATGTGCTCTGATTTCACAAGAATTCTGTTGGTGTTTACTTTAAAATTGTGTTAGCAACTAAGTAAAAATATTTCTTGCAGGTGTGAATGATGCGATCAATAAGTCACATTTTTCACAAAAGGGATTCATTGAACAACAGGGACTGACTAGTCAATTTTAAATTATGGTTTCATTTCCTATTTCTGCTCTTGTAAAGTTGTTGTCTTGCATTTGCATGATCTCTCTTAAGTCTTCCATCAGCATTTAAAAGTTCGAACAGAATTCCTATGTGATTGAAGGATGTTTCAAAAACAACAACAACCTGGACCTGGCCTTAGATCTGTGTCCTTTTAAAATAAATTTTGTCTTTATGATTTCAGTGCTTAGCACAGACTGCATACAGAAACTGCTTAACATTTGGTAGTTACAGGGCCTGTGAATGTTCCTGCCCCAGAAGGGCTCTAAGTCATTGGTTGGATATGAGGCAAGTTCTAGGTAATTTTTCTGTACAAGTTGTTATCTGCTAAATATTAGAGAATTATTAGAGCTTTAACTGAGCTCTAGTCTCAAGGTTGGATCTTTACTAGATGTACCGGTTAATAATGTGGATTTTGTAATCAAAGAAAACACGATAATTTCAAGAGAAACATCAAAAGTGCTTTATTCAAAGTAATGTCCATCGCTAGCTACACATTTCCCCCATCTTTCAGGTAATTTGTGGATACTGTCCCAATAGAACTTTTCTTGTTTTGAGGCAAACCATTCAGAGACCCAATTTTCCACTTCTTCGTATGTTTTGAAGTGCTGCTCAGAAAGTGCGTGTGCCACCGATCCGAACAAGTGGTAATCTGAAGGAGCAAGGTCTGGTGAATACAGCGGGTGGGTTAATACTTCCCAGGCAAGATGTTTTAACGTGTCTTTAACTGGTTTTGAAGTGTGCGCTTTATCATGAAGCAAAATTACTTTGCTGTCTTCTGGAACATTCTGGTTGTTTCACGATCAAAGTGTGGTTCAGATAGACTATTTATTGTCGGTAGCGATCAGTATTTACCGTTTCACCTGGTTTTAGAAGCTCATAATACACCACACTTTCCTGATCCCACCAAACGCAGAGCATTGTCTTCTTTCTGAAGCTATTTGGCCTTGCATTCGATGTTGATGGTTGACCTAGATCAATCCATGATTTTGTGCATTTGGGGTTCTCAAATAAATCCACTTTTGATCACCAGTCACAATTTGATGCAAAAAAGACTTTCTTTCGTGCTGTTGAAGCAACATTTTACTGATGACTTTTCGGTTTTCCATTTGTCTTTTGATTAGTTAATGTGGCACCCATTTTCCTTCCTTTAAAATCTTTCCCATTGCTTGCAAACGATTGGAAATTGTTTGCTGAGCAATGTTTAATCTTTCTGCAAATTGTTTTTGAGTTTGACACGCATCTTCATCCAATAATGCTTGTAATTGTTGGTCTTCAAACTCTTTTGGTTGATCTGGACGTTCTTTGTCTTTCACATCGAAATCATCACTTTTAAAGCATTTAAACCAGCATTCACAAGTATCTTGAGATGGAGCATGTTCACCATTAGCTTCCCCAAGTATACGATAACTTTTTCTTCAAAATAAAGTAATGAATTAAAAATTCCCGCAAATGTTCTTTTTGGCACAAAATTCGACATTTTTAAGCTAAAAATATCTATGATGTTAACACCTTCAGCAAATTTGACATATGAAGTTTTGAAGCTTGCTGTTAATACAACAAAATAGCATACATATCAAATTGCATATATCTCAACATATGTGTAACTCCATCTATTGAAAAAAATCCGCATTATTAACTGGTACATCTAGTATGTCAGTTTGTTTCTGTCAACAATTCTACGCATAGTTCTTTGGGTGGGAGAAGCACTTAAATTTGAGAGCTCCCAATATGTCAGTTTGCTTTATGTGCGTTGGTTTTTTTTCCAGCTAATTTAGTTGTATTGTTTATATACTTTATTTTATAATACTCTGCACTCTTATTTCAATATGTACAGACAGAAAAAATGATTTTTTAATCCCTCAGTTGAATGGTTGATGCTCATTCTAATATCTGAGATTAGATTGCTTCATGCTGGGTATAAAATCATGCAGATGGTTTAGTATCTGAATTTTTATGTTTTTAGATATATCTTTACTTTTTTATTTTTCAAAAAGCAAATGGATTAATCAGTTTTGTTTCTTTAGAATTTCCTTTTGTCTCATACTGTTTTTCATGGCCTCTCACTGTGTGCATATCCCAGATAAATAGATTATAATTAATATTGTACTTGGATTACATCCCTTAAATTAATTTAAAAATTTTTTATTTTACTAAAGTGTACCACTTTTTCTTACTATAAAATAATATTTTATATTTGGAAATTACAGAAAACATTAAAGTATTATCCATAATCCTATTATCCAGAGAAACCACTGTTTGCATTTTAGTGTACTTTTTCCTTTTTGTCTTTTTTCTGTAAAGGTGTATATGTTTTTTGTTTACAAAATTGGAGTCATGCTCTATACTTTCTGCCTTTTGACTTTTTAATGTTTTATATTCATATTTTAAGTATTATTTAGAATCACGGCTTTTAAATAACTGAGGACATTTTGAATATTAAGTTTTATGGCTTGTATATAATAAAACTGTTCATATAAGTAATATATTTTGTACATAAAAAGTGGTTCATATAAACTAATCATAAATTTTTGCTCTCTCTGTAGATTATCAGCAGTGGTTTGATTTTAAGTGTAAATTCAGGATGGAAATTCATTAAATTCTTCCCCACGGCTCTCTTTCACTATGATCTGGGAGATATGAGACCTCCATGCCCAGTTGTCCTTGTGCTGTTTCTCATCCTCTTCTGGGCACTGTATTACAGCTCTGACTCTGCCCACCTCTCCACCCACAAAACCCTGGGGGAGTCCCTGGCTTCTCCCACCAAGTCTCCACTGCTTACATTTCTTCCTGTTTCCATATCATCTCACTCCTACCAGTTCTCTCTCCTGTAACAGGTAGTCACAGGACCAATCCACTCATCTCCACATTGGTGTGTGTCTCTGTAGCTGATTTCTACCTTCCTGCATCAGGGTCTCTGTCTCCAGCAGTCACCCCACTCCTCACCTCTCCTCCAGCCCACTGGGCTCCCCTTTAAATGAGCCTTCACTCTTAAACCAGTCCTTTGTCCTGCCCACCCTTCCTCCAAGTCCTGCCCTCCACAACTCTCCTGCTGTAATTCTCAAATTCAGACATTCACTGCCTGTTCCTTTATTCACTCATCTGTCTGGCTTTCCTCCTTTTTATTGACTCCTTTTGGCTGTGTCACAAAGCTGTTTATAAGGATAGCACTCTAAATTATTCCAGAATATTTATAATTTCTGGCTCCTCCTCTCATGAGAAGCACTCTATTTTTTCCAGATCACTTTGTTTCCTTTAGAAATTGTACACATAGCGTATGACATAGTCACATACACAGAGTCAAACATACATCACCAAGGACTCCAGGGTTTTAGGTATTTACATTGTAAAAATATGCTAGGTTGTTCCCCCATTAAAAACATTTTTAACTTACTTGCCAGTAGTTTGCATAGTCCAAAAGATAGGCACACAGTAATATAGAATTTACTAGGGGCCCAGTACACGATTTCGTGAACCTTGAAAAGAACTGTGAGCCGTGAGGCTGCGATGGCACAGGGGCGGGCCCCTGCCCGGCTCCTCCCACCACGGGCCCTAGCCCCCTGTCTGCCAGCAGCCCCGCTCCCGCCACTGCAGCTCCCATGCACTGATGGTGCCGGCCCTGCTTGCACCTGCTCATGGTGTGGAGCAATTGGGGCTGGCGCCAGAAGCGGGTGCAAGCCGTGGCTCCCAACAGCGGGTGCAAGCCGTGGCTCCAACAGCGGGTGCGAGAGGTGGCTGCCGGCCCCAATCGTCCCTCAGGAGCAGGGGGAGGTGGAGAAGCCCTGAGGGTTGATCGAGGCTGGCAGCCGCCACTCACACCCGTTGACATTGCCTAGTGCCAGTAGTGGGTGCAAGCGGTGGCTCTGGCACCAGCAGTGGGTGCGAGTGGGACCGGCACTGGCAGCAGGTGCGAGTGCTGGTGGGACCGCGGCGCACGGGAGCAAAGAACCACCACAGGCTCGCCCCGATGACAGCGACCGGTGCCCCCGCTCACCTGCTGTGGCTGATGCCCGCCATGTTCCACGCTCTGCCGCCTGCTGCCAACACCCGCCATGTTCTGCACGCGCCCCCTGGTGGTCAGAGTACATCATAGCGATCGGTTGTTCCACCCTTCAGTCTATTTGCATATTAGGGTTTTATATATATAGATACTGCAATTAGGGAATAAAAAGATGAATTATTAGTTATTACTGCACTGCAATTAGGCGGGGGTGGGGGGGGAGAAACAGTCTCTCATCATGTAGAGAGCTTTTTCTTATGTCTGAGATGCTCCAGTTAAGGGAAGCTACTGTCTGATTCCGAGATCCAAGTTCAGTTGCTATCTCCCCTGCTCCTCCACATCTCCATGTGTGTCTGCCTGTTTCCTTCAGAGAGAGAAACACAAGCTGAATCCTACCCGAAGCCAGCAAATAAATGTGAGAAAAGTCAGAACAAGAAAAGAAGAGTGGGAGAGGAGGAAAATGGGCATTGAGTTTATAAGTGATGCAAGGACACTGGAGCAGGCAGGGAGCACGAAAGAGGACAGAACGCCCAGAGGGTTTGTCATTTTGCTCTCTGCATTGCCATCCTCAGGCTGCTCACCTGCTTTGGCCATCATGAGAGGATATGCAGCCCCCATACTGACCACGTGTCCTGTAACCAGGCCAGGAGCACCACTGTGCCTTACTAACACCATTTTGTGCAGCTGTGACCTTTACAAGTCCCTGTGCCCCCTCACGAAGGCTTCTGTCTGTCTGAGCTCCGTCAGCTAACATACAGTCTCCATCCTTTTCAGCGTTTCGCCCATGACACTGCATTCAGAGGAAGCAGGAAGGCCCTTCCATATTGCACCATGTTCTTTCTCTTTTGGCCAGATACATTTCTTCTGTTTAAGAAAACAATTTTTCACTGTACTGCATTCTTACTTTCTTTTTCTGGTCTTACTGTTAATATTTATCCAGTTTATCTGCCATTTTGTAATTTCTAACGATATGCTATCAGCTTTCTGGCCACTGAAGTCCTCTGTCTTCAATGCTGTTTTTGAATTAAGTGGGACTTGTCTCATGGCCTTCTCTCTTAAGACCGTATGCTGAGATGGTGTGAAATGGGGCTCTGCTGGTCCTGCTTGCCCATCTGTCTGACTTGCTCACTTTAAAGCTGTGAGTCTGACTCCATGTAACACCAGGCTCGCTGCTAACGTAGTCATTACGTTGTTGCTTGGAAGCTCTCATGAGGCTGGACCTAGTTTACAGTAAAGGAAATAAATGTGTGATTTCTGTGTATTGGCAATGTCATTATTCAAATATATGCTTATGTGCTGGTTAGTGGAAATCTTTTGAACTTAAATTTCTCCCACCCTTTTCTTGAATACCAGGTCTCATGCATCGGATGTCACAGATTACTCTTATCCAGCCACTCCCAACCATTCTCTGCACCCGCAGCCCGTCACCCCTTCATACACAGCAGGTGACGCGCTGCCACATGGGCCAGCCAGCCAGGCCCCCGAGCATGAGTACCGACCCCCCTCTGCTTCGGTGAGACACATGGCCCTGAACAGACCTCAGCAGCCACCTCCGCCACCCCCACCACAAGCCGCAGAGGGGTCCCAGGCCTCGGCACCCATGGCTCCAGCAGACTATGGGTAATTTCGTACTCCTTGTACTCTGATTGCTACTCACCATGCAATGGAATCTTGCTATGTGTGTATAAGAATTTTAATTAAATAGTCACACTTTAGAGGCCAGAGTCCAGCCCAGAATGACTGAATGTGGAAACGATTGGTTATAACAAGTTCTGTTAAAAAATAGTGTCATGCTGTTCCCTTTTCTTATTACAGATAAAGCTCAGGTTTGTGTCTGTATTCATGTGTATACTTTCTTAATACACATATTTGTGTATGTGTGAGTGGATCGTTAAGCAGAGGCATTGATAAAGGATGGAACTCCAATTTTGTGAACCTGTCCCAAATCCTCAAATTTCTGTATATATCCTGGGTGAACCAGGGAGAATTCATACCATCAATGAGAGCACTGTGCGCCCCCGTGCCTCACTGCTTACAATCTCCTTTCTTGACCTCTTCGTGCCCACTCATCATTCTCCCACCTTGTTTCCTGTTGATCATTGAAATCCACACTGCCCTAGAAAAGACCCTCATCTTGGGGTGTTTGGTAATTTAGGCACCCACCTGTATTTTCATGGGCAGCCTTGGTGCTCTCTTTTTAATATTGAAGAGTTACGCCTCAGAGGCAGTGCCCAGGAAAGTCGAACGTGTGTTTCCATTAACTACGTGTTCTTCAGTGCAGAGCAGCATGTATCAGTTTCTAAACGTACATCCCTCAGCTTTCGGGGGCATCCTCCCTGACCACACAGCTCTGGCTGTTTCCCATCGTTGGTTCTTGTTAAGTCAGGAATCCCAAAGTTTGTTCTGAGGCTGTAAGTGTCAGGTAAGAAGAGAGTCTGGGGTCCAGCTGGTTTGGAAAACCTTAGACTAAATGGAATTCAGCAGATTTCTTGGCTGTAGGATTTTTCAAAGCTTTTGATATTCTGATGGGCATTGTGGGCTTGGGGAATTTCCATGGAGATGAGATATAAAATACAGAATTTTCCAAATCTGATTGGCCACAGAACCCTTATAAGACAAGTTTGTGAGCCACCTGCTTTTGAGATGCCCAGTATAAAGGATGCATTTGTGTTGCTCTTCTTACCTAGCATTTCACAGGAAATCCCTCTTTGAGTGGTTATCTTTTGGGTGCATTTCAGTGAATGGTCATGAACTCTGTCGTAGTGAATAATGTAAACCTGTGGAAATAACTGACCCAGCAGTGGATATTGCATCCTGCAGTGTCTTAAATCCAAATGACAATATGTATTGTGTTTGGGGGAGGCCTTTCTCCTAGCCATGTCAGAACCTCAGGTGTGACCCTCTGATGCTGCTTTAATGACTCTGTGTTTCCTCTCTCACTAGGATGCTCCCAGCCCAGATCATTGAATATTACAACCCCTCGGGACCACCTCCACCCCCTCCACCCCCCATGATCCCTTCAGCGCAAACTGCTTTCGTCAGTCCTCTCCAGATTCCCATGCAGCCCTCCTTCCCAGCAGCAGCCGGGTCCTCCTACCCAGCGCCGCCTCACCCACCCTCCACTGGGCTGGTGGTCACAGCCCCGCCTCCTCCGGGTCCCCCACCTCCCCCGCCAGGCCCTCCTGGCGCAAGCTCTTCTCTCTCATCCTCCCCCATGCATGGCCCTCCAGTAGCTGAGGCAAAACGACAAGAAACTGCACAACCACCCATAAGCGATGCTCGCAGTGATCTTCTTGCTGCTATTCGAATGGGTAAGTGAATCCCCGGCATGGGCCATCTTCTGATCAGAGAGAGACTTCTGTCTCCAACCAGCGATAGCTGGCCTTCAGGAGACTGCTCGCTACACCAGATTGTGTTTTAGAATATGGTTAAAGGAGCTTTATTTGGTATTTTAAAAAACAGTAAGGTGTTTTGCCTGTGCAAAGTAAACACATATGATAAAGAACCAAGAATACAGGAAAGGTTTACTTGACTAGAAATAAACACTGACTATTTTGTCTACATTCTATTCTAATGGTAAAAGTATAAATGAAAGAAAATGAGCTCATGTTAGTGATTTTGTTTTTATAAATATCTAATATGTCCTAGACCAGGGGTGGGCAAACTTTTTGACTCGAGGGCCACAATGGGTTCTTAAACTGGACCGGAGGGCCGGAACAAAAGCATGGATGGAGTGTTTGTGTGAACTAATATAAATTCAAAGTAAAGGAGCGGAGGGGAGAGCAAGAGAACCGGATAGAACAGCCAGATCCAGCCCGCGGGCCGTAGTTTGCCCACGGCTGTCCTAGGCTTTTCATATTTTTAGCTTGATGTGCTAAGCCAGTAGTTTGCAACATTTACATAGCAGCAAAACTC
Organism: Plecotus auritus; assembly: GCF_963455305.1. NCBI lineage: Eukaryota > Metazoa > Chordata > Mammalia > Chiroptera > Vespertilionidae > Plecotus > Plecotus auritus. The sequence continues at coordinate 126,710,968 of NC_137772.1, read as the reverse complement.
TTTTGTCAGATGGAAGTCCTACACCAAACCCCCAGAACATGAACCATGAAGGTAGAACATCTCTGTCAAATCAGAGTGGGGAGCCTCCCCGACTGGGCCTCCCTGCAGAACCCCACGTTAAACCCCTGTTGTGCACCATGTGTTCTTTACCCCAGGCCGCAGCCCAGCTTGGTTGAGGGTCCCTGCCGGGATGTGGAAGTACTCTAAAAGCTTCTCATACGCTGAGGAGCTGCCCAGTCGCTTGGTCGCAGTTTAGTGGCTCCAGTCTGGGAGTGACTGAGGGAGCAGCTGGAGCGTCAGTGATGCCCTTCACAGGCCAGTGGAGACAGACGCCTCACTGCTGGCTGCTGCACCAGGGGTCAGGCCTCCTGCAGATCCCAGGGTTCTCGTCTGTCTTGAATGTCATTGATACATTTTTGTCAAGAAAAAAAAGTCCCACAGCTATTTAATGCCTCGTTGATAACAAATTTGGGATCACAAGAGGACAGTGTTTTGATTTTGACACTGTGAGCCCTGCCCAGGAAGAGTGATAATTGCAAATATCTATCCGTGAGAAAACCTCTGAGGAGCCCGTATTGACGGCATTCTACAAAACTGCAGCTCATAAAACACCAAGGCTGAAGAACTGCCTAGGTTAAGGATCATTATTGAAACACCACAACTAATGTAACAGATGATTGGTATTGAATCCCAAACCTGGTGGAAACTTTTTTCATTTGCTATATTAGGTCTATTGGCAAAATTGAAATAAAATTTGTAGACTGGATGGTAGCATTGTATCTATGCTAATATTCTGAATTTGATAATTGTTTTTTAGGAATTACACATGAAGTAGTTTAGGGGTTAAGGGCAAAATAGCAAATTATATGCCACTTATTTTCAAATTGTCCAGAAAAAAAGTATCTGTGTGTATTAATAACAATGATAGAGAAAGATTGCTAAAACGAGTGTGATCAAGTGTTACCCATTGGGGAATCTGGATGTAGGTCATATGGGAACTACTAGTGTTACAGTTACTCTATAAATCTGAAATTAATTCAAAAGAAAAAGTTAAAGAATTCACACATTAAGTCATCACATAATCCATTTTGTTACTAGGTAAGAGAGCAGATGGTTTTATTTTACATCCATTTTCAACAATAATTGTTGAAGCACAGTTTTCTCAGTTACCTCCGCAGGTTAGCAAAGAGCTGTCCAAGCCTGTCTGGGAAATGTTCTGTAATGATAGAAATGTCTCGTGTTTGCCGGTACACGGTCCAGTGGGGTGGCCACAGCCACTGTCAGTTTGCCCGAAGCAGCTGTTGTGGCCCGTGGCCACTGTGTTGGACAGTGCAGCTCTCGGGTTTTCTGTAAAGGTGTCCACCCCCTTACTTTGCTGTAAAAATTGTTATGTACTTTCTTTTTTTTAAGTCATGAAACTTCTATTTCCCATACTTTTCTCCCTTCAAATTTCCAAAACTGTTTTTATCCTTAGTGTCAATAGAAGAAAAAAAAAGTCAAGTAGACTTACTAGTTTATTTTTCCTTAATTTGGAGCAAGCAAAAGGATTTAATTCTAAACTGTGTATTGTGTCTTCTAGGAATTCAGCTGAAAAAAGTACAAGAGCAGCGTGAGCAAGAAGCCAAGCGCGAGCCGGTTGGGAATGACGTGGCCACGATCCTGTCCAGACGCATTGCTGTGGAGTACAGCGATTCTGACGACGACTCGGAGCTGGATGAAAATGACTGGTCTGACTGAGGTGGCGGGGGGACAGCCTGGCGACAAGGCTGGTGGCCCGCCAGGAAACCGTGTGTTGGAAGTGTATTGAAAATTTTAAGTGGTCTCAACACCCAAATAGTGGTATTATAATCCTGTAGCTTAGCAACTTTTGTATTAATAATGTGATAATTGCTTTTGCACATCCAAAAATTCTGGGTTCTTTCAGTATTTACTGTGTAATACTTAAGTGCCACTACCCATAGAAAATCATGCTGCACATGAGGAAATGACACTGTAACTATTGCATTGTCCTGAAAACAGCCTTTTTCTTCCTTTTTCCTGGCCATGAAAGTGTTCAGTGCAGTTAGGGTTTACTCGTACCTTATAATTCTGCAGACTTGCTGTGTGTTTGTGAAGCTGCTTAGTGTTAGGCTTCAGCAAGATTAATGACTGCGCGTCGAAGTCTTCCAATCAGTAAGTGATACTGTTTCAACTTTTTGTGTGTGTTTCAGAAGAAGTTGGTTCCAGAGAGAAAGATTTAACAAATAAGGAGAATCAAATGCTTCTGCATTCATTTTCTTGGAGTGGTACATAATGTGACCTTGAATGTTTTGTTGAATACATTCCTTTGCACGCTCTTATAAAATGTGAAATTGGAAGGGCCTTTTCAGGCAGGAGTCCCAGTGGGCATTTAGTCAGTGCTTGTGGATGCTTTTTGTAAGAGGTAAGCAGCTCAGTAGTGATAAAAATGAAGAGCAGGGTTCTTTTTCCTTCTGGGGCTATTGGCGATGACACTCGAAACATTCGACAGCCCTTCCGTGTGGGCAGCGGCCAGGTTGAGCGGTCTGGGAGCCACGGCCTCGCCGGGTAGAGCTGCTGAGTGTGGGCTCTGAGTGCGAAGGAGACCTTCACCTTTTGCTTCCCGGGAGCTCCTCTGTGTGCTCCAGAGAGTGCTCCAGATGGCACCCCCCTGCCCTTGGTCTGAACTTTAAAAGCCTAGGTGTAGGCGAATGTAGGTGTTGAGAGCTCTTTGCTTTTCCTGTGCTGTGGCCAGGTTAGGGATCCATCACAGGAGCGGGCTTTCGCTCTGTCCTGGAAGCACGGGTTCTCTCCTCACATTGTCGTCAGCACATGACATTTTAAAAAGCACCTCAGGTTAGATTAGACCTGTAGCTGTAGCAGGTCACGTTCCTTTAACCTTTCCCTCCCTACTGTTCTCCCCACACGGTCCCATGGGGTTCATATTCCTGGTGAAGGCAAACCGTGGGGAGACTCATGAATGAGAGCTTATGCTCTGTAATTTTGGATGCAGGATAACTGCTTGTCTAGCATAAACAAACACCCAGGCTTTGACTATAAATAAGACAGCACAAAAACACTAAGACACTTTACTTACTAAGGAATTTGTACCAAGGCCCCACATTTCAAACAGGTGGCAGGTACAAGTGACACTCAGACATGGGGAAGGAATCTTTAGCTAAAGAGTTGTTTGGGTTGATGGTAGGAATGTAAACAGGACTGTAGCAAAAGGAGTTGTGCTAATGAGTTCACCTGAGGCAATCAGCCAGCCCCCAAAGCATGTCTCTATGTCCTGAGTGGACATTGGCGTGGCCTGTACGCGGTCCTCATAGAAGGCCTGTACGTTGGGTTTCAGTCACATAAATTTTGAAACTCTGAAAGCCTCATGTCTGCACCCCCTTTCCAAGACCATGCTTATGCCAGGTCGTCGAGTCTTTTCACCGGCACATGCTTCTTGAGTTTCTGTATCTTGGAGCTAGTCACCATTTGGCTCTCACCATAATTTTATTCAATAGAAGAAATTATTAATGAACCTTTAATTTCTTTAATTTCTAGCATTATTCTTGGGACTTAACCATTTTTTTAGTCTTATTTTGTCTTTATTGCAGTATTTTGGGTTTTTGTACTTTGGAGTAGGAGTGACCTGTGTAATTCTAGCACTCACATTGGGTGATGCTTCTTTGCTTCTCCTGTCCTTTCTGTTCTCAGGATGGAGAAGATACATAAAGCTACTATCTAAGTAAGGATTTCTTCTGTTTATAGCTCATTACCGTGAAATCAGTGGTACTTTATTCATAAATATTCATAAGCCTATTAGCTACTAGTTGCCTGTAGTTTAATCAACAAGTTATTTTCAACTTGATTTTCTGACTAGTGAAAAAGCTTTTGCCCTGACGTGTAATGTAGCCTTCAAAAGAATGGAAAAGGACTAAAATTCAATTTAGGTTATTTTTGCAGTATTTTTCTCAATAAATTTGATTCTAAAATTTAAATTTAGACTTTTTCTAACATGGTATTACATGAAAAGGAAAAAGTGAATATTTTGAATTTTCAGTTTTCATTTTCAAGAAGTATTTACTAAGACAAATGGAGAAGAACATTTAAAAGCTTATTTCATACCTATGAATTTTACATTTTAAAGTAGTTATATATTATTGTAAGGTTATTTTAAATTGTCCCCAGTCTTCCCCCCATGTATATTTTAGTTTAATATTTTACAAGCTTTCTTTCATATTAATAGGTTAGGCAGAGGGGATGAGAAGATCAGTCAGTGTCATACATTAGCGACACAAACACGATATGGTTGATTTTCTGTTATTAGCCCAAAATCAAACCATAAGATTTGGTACCCTTACATTTTTCTTTAGGAAAAGTATACTGTTAAAGAATTGACATTTTCATTTTAGTAAATTTTTAGAATATCAAAATTTTTTCTTAGCACCCAGTGGCTAGGTTGTGAAAGTTTTGTAATAATTTGCAACTGAAATACATGATACATTTTAATCCATTAAAGGTTAGTGGGACTGTATCAGCCAGAGTAACAAGGACTTTTTGTTTTCTATTTAGAGTATCTGTCATCCTGCAATGTTACCAATGCTATTGTAAATTAAATTTAAAGTGGTCTTAAAAAAATTCCTGTTAAACAATTTTTATCTGTTTGTATATCTTACTATAGATTATGTACAAGTAACATCTAAATAAAATTACACTTTTAACCCTAAAAGGTTGGGCTTATTTATAACAGTGTTATGAAGGTAAGCCATTACTGTCCTGTACAAGTCACCTGCTGGCCAGTTTCTGCCCTCATGGAGCTTTTAGTTTAAGGAGAAAGAGAGACATTAAATATTGTCCAAGTAAGTAACTGGGATCATTTCACATGTGCGTTAGTTGGGGGTGGAGTGGGAGTGCCCAGTGTGGTCTGTGGGCTAATGGAAGCTGAGGTCTAAGAATGAACAGAAATTAGCGAGGGACCAAGGGTAGGAAAGGGAGTTTCTCAACAGCAGGGACAGGCAGCATTTGCATTCCCTAAGGTGGGAAGGACAGTATGGATGGTAATGGAACCAAAGGTCAGTGAAATGGAAGGTGCGAAAGGAAGAGGAAGTGCGTGAGACCGGAGACAGAGGTGGTGGAAGTCTCCATGTCCTCTGCACTCAGGATGGGGGCAACTGTTTGAGCCAGTAGCTACCACCACAGCGGCAGCTGCAGATGCACAGCAAAGCTCCCCATGTGTGCAGCCTATTGATTACTCAGGGATCTTACAGCCTCACGCCTTAGACGTACTGTTCTATTTAGAAGGCATCCTGCTGTCCAGCTAGCTCAGCCTAGCCCTGAAGATGGAGAAACCATTACTTGCACGGCGTGGCTCGCAAAGCTCCGTCTCTTAATCCCTGAATTTTCAACTGTGACCCTCCTGTTTCACAGCAGACCTTTAAGAATTAGGCTCATAGCCCTCTTCCTCAGTGTTTTATTATGAAAAAACTTTAAACTACAAGAAAATTGTTCAGTAAGTGCCCATATACCCATATCTGCCCATCCATCAAGTCACTGTATTTTATGAATTTCAGAGTAAGTTCAAGTATACTTCACTCCTGAACACTTCAGTGTCCATATCATAAATTAGAGTTTAATATTTGCACTTAATATTTTTAAGGTAAAAGATAACTTAAAGTGAAACACACATATCTTAATACCATTTAATAAGTTTTAACAGTGTAACACTCATGTAACACAAATCACATCAAGATAGACAAGTTACTGTGACCTCAGAATGGAATGTTCCCTCATGCCCTGTCTCTCCTAGTTTAATCCCTGGAGCAGTTTATTCAGATTTTCCTCCCATAGATTTTTTTCTATTCTTGGAGAAAAAAAAAAAAAAAATATATATATATATATATATATATATATATATATATATATATATATACACACACACACACACACACACACACACACACACTGTGTTTCCCCGAAAATAAGACAGTGTCTTCTATTAATTTTTGCCCCCAAAGACACGCTAGGTCTTATTTTCAGGGGATGTCTTATTTTTCCATGAAGAAGAATACGGTACACATTTATTGTTAAATGAAAATAAAGGAAATTTATTACCTGTATACGGTACGGTAGTACGGTAGTTGTCAACACAAACCAGACAAACTGTGAATCCTACAGTATCAAGAATTTACACATTTATTCAATGACAATCATGTCATCATCTTCTGGAACATCATCATAACAATCCAATTCCTGAATTTCCTGGTGAATTTCTTGTGACTCCATTTCTTTCAGAATCAGTGGACCAAATCTCTCATGTTTAGCAATAGCACTGTCTTAAAATGAGTACTTCTTGTCAAGGTAGCCTGCTCGCAGTGCATTTGCAATGCAACTGTCAGTGATTTTCTCCCATGAATTCTTCACCCAAGTCACAACTTCTTGCAGTTTAGGTTTCACAAAGTTTCCACGCTGATTTCTCTCCATTCTATTTTCAGTATAGTCATTAATTTCCATGCGCAAATTGTCTTTGAATGGCTTGTTTATTGCAATTATCAAGAGTCTGGAGATAGGCCGTCATTCTTGCGGGAATCATTATCTGATCTATTTTTCTTTCGTGAAGAAATGTCTTCATGTCTTTAGCGGTGAGTGCTGGCTGCATCCCAGACTAGCAGACCTCTTTGGCTCCCTCGCATAACAAGCGGCAGCATTAAATCAACCCACTTCCTTATAACGGCTTGTGTGGCCCAGGCTTTTTCAGTTTCAAGAATAAAAACGCCCAAAACACGTTCAATCTTTTCCTTCTTGCCCTTAGAAATGATTAAAGGTGGGATTTTAGTGCCATCCAGATGAATTGCCAAAATACAGGAAACACGTGCACTTTCGTAAGTAGTGGAGGGAATGTACGCTAAGGAGGCACCCCGCTGTTCAATTGTTTGAGATGATTGGCCCATAAACACTGCAGTTTCATCCATAGCAATCATGTTGGAAAGATTGTATTTAGAGAAGTCAGCATCATCAATAAAGGACTTGAATGCAAGTGCTTGCTTAATAACTTGAGTATCTTCCAACCTAAACAATGTTGTAGATCTTCTTAAAGACAGTTCACTTGCTGAAGGAAATTATCCAGCCAGTGTTGTGATGCTTTGAAGTCTTCGGGGCCTATGTCAAACTGTGGTGCCATTGCAAGGGCAAATTCTTGAATCTGAGCCCTATTCACAACCAAAGCCTTTGCTCTCCTGTCAACAGCCCATTCACAGATCAGGTCTTCCAGCTCGGAAAATAATGGTTGCCGACCTGATCCACACTTGCGCTTTTTAGCATTTCCCTTATCCACTTGTTCAATGAGGTTACCATACTCTGCTCGCCATTTTCGGACCAATCGGATACTCAACATCTTCTCTTTGCAGAAAGCAGTAAGATTTTGGCCCCAAGAGTCTTCCACGATTCCTTTCTTGTACTCCATGGAGTAGCTTTTTCTTTTTGCGCTCATTTCTAGGGGTAAAAAAAAAGGAATTGGGGTATCAAGGTGTGGGGAGGGGGATCACTCAAAATGACATGGGGGATCAGAGAGGGGAATCAAAATGGCACAGGAGAATCAGAGGGGGCATTACCATTTTAGTAACCCCTTTTGATCCTCCTGTGTCATTTTGATTGCCCCCTCTGATCCTCCTGTGTCATTTTAAGTGATCCCCCTCCCCCCACCCCTGTGCCACTGAACACCTTCACCAGACATCCCCCCTACCCCTTTATCAGACATTTACCCCCTGGCGACTGTCACTGGGCTTGCTGGGGCCTGGATCTGGGCTGGAGCAGGGTCTGCCACTGACAGAACCTTCAGTCATCATGAAGGCGGCCACGAGCATCAGGTAGTGTCACCAGAGACAGACCAGCACTCACCACCTTCGCCGCGTCCCGTCCGCTCTAATCCTCTTCTACACGCATCTGCGAAAGTCTCCTCCTCTCTCCCGCCCCGCGCTCACCGCTCACTCCGACCTCCGCTCCGCCTCCACACAGCAGTGACGTCAGGACTCCGCGTAACATCACTGGTTGCTAGATGCCAGTCGGGGCGGCCCTAGCGACCAGTTTACGGTAAATTAATTTTCATTCTGAGACAGAACCTGGGGCCTTATTTTCGGGGGATGCCTTATATTTCACTCAGAAGGAAACCTGTAAGTAGGTCTTATTTTCGGAGGATGTCTTATTTTCGAGGAAACACGGATATACACACATACACACACACATATACGCGCGCGCGCACACACACACACACACACTAGTGGTCTGGTGCATGAAATTTGTGCATGGGGGGTGTGTCCCTCAGCCCAACGTGCACCCTCTCCAATCTCAGGCCTGCGCGCGCCCCCTCCGGTGGCCACTTCCACCAAGGGCCGCTCCCAGGCCAGGCGGCGCAGCATGCCTGCTCACGACCCCTGGCCGGGCGGCCTCCAGGCTGGGCAGTGCCGTGGGCCTGCGCACGCTTCCACCAGGGGGCCGCTCCCGGGCCACGCTGGACTGGTCATGACTATTACGAACCTGACTGATTGTGACTTTTACGGTATCTGGGCTAATTAGCATATCCCTCTATTATTATATAGGATACATACACACACACTAGAGGCCCGGTGCATGAAATTCATGCATGTGGGGGGGGGGTTCCCCTCAGCCCAGCCTGCACCCTCTCCAATCCGGAATCCCTCTCACAATCCTGGAATGCTGGCTCCTAATCGCTCACTTGCCTGCCTGGTTGCCCCCAACTGCCCCCCCCTACCGGTCTAGTCACCCCTCATTGCCCCCCATGCCAGCCTAATTGCCCCCAACTGCACCACCCCTGCCGGCCTGGTTGCCCCCAACTGCCCCCACCCTTGCCAGCCTGGTCACCTCTTACCCCCCTGCTGGCCTGGTTGCCCCTAACTGCCCCTCTGCTGGCCTGGTCACCCCCAATGGCCCCCCCTGCCAGCCTGGTCATCCCTAACAGCTCCCCCCTGCCAGCCTAGTCACCCCTCACAGCCTCCACCGCCGGCCTGGTCGCTCCACACAACCTGCTTGTTCAGTCATTTGGTCATTCCTCAGGCCAGCCCTGGGCAGCTGGGGGGCTGAGGGGACTGGGGGACTCCAGAGGCAGGCGTGAGGAGTCGCTGGACCCGCCTAGGGGCAGGCCTGGCCATGCCGCATGCCTGCTGCTGCATTGGGGCTGAGGGGACTGGGCACCGCCATCTTGTGGATGTGGGCGCCACCGTCTTTGTGAGGGTGTGATGGTCAATTAGCACATTCCCTCTTTATTAGATAGGATATATATATATACACACACATATATACACATATATATGTATCCTATCTAATAAAAGAGTAATATGCAAATTGACCCCACTACACCCACAAGCCACGCCTACCAGCCAATCAGGAGTGAGTATGCAAATTAACCCAACCAAGATGGCTGCGGCCACAGAGTGAGAGGCTTGGGTTTCCCCAGCAATGGAGGAAGCCAAGCTTCCTGCACACCCTGGCTGGCCCAGGCCTCTGCTCAAGGCTATAAAAGTTTCAATTATAGAAGATAAATAAATCCCAACAAAAATGGCTGCGGCCATGGAGCGAGCAGGAGTCTTGGGTTTCCCCAGTGATGGAGGAAGCCAAACTTCCTGGCTGGCCCTGGCCTCCACTCAAGGCTACAAAGTTTCAATTATAGAAGATAAATAAATCCCAGATACCAGGGCCTCCGCTTGGGTCGCCGGGGGGCATGGCCGGCCTGCAAACCACCACAGGCCCCTTGCCCAGGCCGCCCCAGGCACCAAGGGAACCCCCACCCTGATCCAGGACACCCTTCAGGGCAAACCAGCTGGCCCCCACCCATGCACCAGGCCTCTATTCTATCTAATAAAAGAGTAATATGCAAATTGACGATCACTCCAACACACAAGATGGCTGCCCCCATGTGGTCAAAGATGGCTGCCCCCATGTGGACACAAGATGGCCAGCAAGGGAGGGCAGGTGGGGGCGACCAGGTCAGCAGGGGAGGACAATTGGGAGGGACCCAGGCCTGCAAGGGAGGGCAGTTGGGGGTGAGCAAGCCTGCAGGGGAGGGCAGTTAGGGGCAAACAGGCTGGCAGGGGAGCAGTTAGGCATCAATCAGGCTGGCAGGAGAGTGGTTAGGGCGTGATCAGGCTGGCAGGCAGAAGCGGTTAGGGGCAATCAGGAAGGCAGGCAGGCGAGCAGTTGGGAGCCAGCAGTCCTGGATTGTGAGACGGATGTCGAACTGCCCATTTAGGCCCAATCCTAGGATTGGGCCTAAATGGGCAGTTGGACATCCTTTGAAGGGTCCCAGATTGGAGAGAGTGAAGGCTGAGCTGAGGGACACGCTCCCCGTGCATGAAATTCATGCAGGAAGTGATACCTCAGCCTAGCCTGCGCCCTCGGGTTTTACAGGCCTAAACCGGCAGTCAGACATCCCTCTCGCAATCCGGGAGACTGCATGCACCAGTGACCATACTTTTCATGCAGGTGAAAGGCATCTTGCTGTTATATGGGCAGCTACATTTTTTTGCTCTGATTATAAAAAGTAGTACATAACATGATCCTTCTGAGGCAGTAGTACCATTTTCCCCATCTTATGGGTGGAAAAACTGAAGCAGAGAGAAGTTAAGTAATTGGCTTTGTCACACAGTTATAAGTGTCAGAATCAGGGCTGACCACAAAATGTGCAAGCCAGAGTCCATGCATGTCATAGCTGCATCATCCTGTTTTTTCAGTGTTAGAGTAGCCATGTCAGGTTTTAATTTTTAAATCTAAGAGACTGTTCCCAGCATATAGGGTAGGGTCCCTAGGCCTGGCCGGCGATCAGGGCCATCTGTGGGGCAACCGGCAGGCGGGACGATCAGGGGGTTCCTGCTGGCAGCCGCCTTGGCTGCGGCCTGGCACCACCCGCTGGCCAGCCCCGCCACCAGATGACTGCCGCTGTCCACCTCCCTCTCGGGGAGCGTCTGCCCCTTGGTGGTCAGTGCCCATCATAGCAACTGTTCATTCTGCAGGTCATTCCACCATTTGGTCGATTTGCATATTAGGGTTTTACTATATAGGGTAGCCTATATAATAAAGAGGTAATATACAAATTGACCCTCACACCCTCACAAGATGGCTGCCTATGACCAGGCCGGCAAGGGGGTTAGTGAGGGACGACCAAATGACTGAACAGCAGGCTGTGTGGGGCAACCAGGCTGGCAGGGGAGCATTGGGGGCAACCAGGCCAGTGGGGGGGCAGTTAGGGGCAACCAGGCCAGTGGGGGGGTGCAGTTTGGGGTGACCAAGCCAGCAGTGAGGGCAGTTGGGGACAATTAGGCTGGCAGGGGGAGCAGTGAGGGGTGACTAGGCTGGTGGGGGGCATTTGGGGGCGACCAGGCTGGCGGGGGGGGGGTAAGTTGGGGGCGACCAGGCAGGCAGGCAGGTGAGCGATTAGGAGTCAGCGGTCCAGGATTGTGAGAGGGATGTCCGACTGCTGGTTTAGGCCCAATCTCCAGGATCGGGCCTAAGCCGGCAGTTGGACATCCCCCAAGGGATCCCGTATTGGAGAGAGTGCAGGCTGGGATGAGGGGACCCCCCCCCCCCCCATGCACTAATTTCATGCACCAGGCCTCCAGTATGAAATAAAACAGTATGTATCCTTTTGCATCTGGCTTCTTTTGACATCTTTTTTTTTTTTTAATTCATATCATTGCATGCATTAATTGTTTATTCCTTTTTATTACTGACTAGTGTTCCATTGTAGTATATGCCATAGTGGGTTATGTTCTCTTGGATAAGACCTACACAAGTAATTTATGGACATTTGTGTTCATCCTATCTGGAATAAATTCTCAGAATTTATTTGCTATGTCATAGGTAGATATATTTTTAGTGTTATAAGAAACTGCCAGAGTTTTGCAAAGTAGCTATACTATTCACACTCACCAGCAATTTTGCTTCACATTCTTACATGTTGTTTTCTTTGTAGTTATACTGATTGGAGTTCACTGAGCTTGACTGTAAATTTATGTCTTTCATGATATTTGGGAAATATTTGGGCATTATTTTTCAAATGTATTTTTGCCCCTTTCTGTCCTCTCCTTATACTCCTATGACACATACATTAGAACTTTTGAAGTAGGCCCACAATTGCTTGAGGGTCTTTCAATTTAAAATTTCTTTTTCTCTCTGTTCTGCAGGTTGGGTAATTTTATTTATTTTCAGGTTCACTGACCCTTTATTCTGTCATTGATAATTTGCTCTAAAGCTCATTTAGTGAATCCTTTATTCAGACATTGTTTTTTTTTTTTTTTTTTTCCATTTTGGAGTTTCCTGTTGGTTCTTTTCTATAGCTTTGTTTCTCTACTTAGATTTCCCACTTGTTCACTTATTTACAAGCTTATTTTCTTTTACTCTTTGAGCATAAGTATACTTTTTAAAATCCTTGCTGCTAATTCAAACATCTAGATCTTTTCAGGATTAATCTCTATTGATTACCTTTTATCTTGAGTGCATCCCTAGTAATTTTGGATTGTATCATAACTTTGTGAATCACACATTTTAGAGATTCTGGATTCTAATACATTCTTCAGAAGAGTACCAAATTTTTTTTTCCAAAAATTTTTTTAAGGGAGACAGTTAACATGGGTAGTCTTAAGTTCCCCAGCCCTCACCCCCTGCAATAGATAGCAGTAGAAATCTCAAGTTCTTAGCTAGGCTGCTTTGAATTTGCCTTGCTCATGTCTGGTTATAGGATCAACCAGAGGTTTGGGCAGTTTTACACAGATTTTGTGGGTCCCCCTCTCTGGTTCTACTTTCTAGGATCCTCCCCTCACTTTCTACCTACTCTAGTCACTCTACACTTGGTCTTTTTGTTTTTTAAGCTCATAAGACTGTGGGGTAAGCCAGCACGGCGGCGGGTTTACTGTTTTAAGTTTAGCTGCTCTGCTTGGCAGGATAGAGCTGTCCTCAAGCAAAAAGTCATTAAAAACAGGAAATGCACCCGAAGATTTTTTATTCCTACCATCAACTCTCCTCTGGTATCTTCCTGGGTTTTTTCTTTCTCTTCGATGCGGTAAGTAGTTGTGCTGTATATTTTGTTCAGTTTATAAGGATCTATAAAGAGTTGGTCTGGAATGGGCTAGTCTTCCATTCCCAGGAGCCTTGTTCTATAAATAAATATTTGATACAATGTTTATTTTAAAAACATTTAAAATGTAACTTTAAAAATGCAGACTGTTGTTAAATACCAAATTACAATAGATACCAACATCTCAGTTTTTCTGCCAGGCAAATTTGTTTTGCAAGGATCCCGCAGTAAAACTTATTTAAGTGGATCCAAGGATTGCATGGTATGCTTTGCATCTCCTTGTTTCTATGAATCAGAATAGTCTCAAAACTCTGCAAGCATAACACAGTACATAAATAATGTGGAGATTGAAACTACTTCAACAAATTGCCAGACTCACTTACAGTCTCAAATTTTTATGTCCACCAAATATCACGGAGCATTTTAAATTTAGGAATAAATTTGTACAAATACAATAATATTTATATTTTTTATTGGGGTTCATTTGATAAATAAGTGTCCCACTGCCTAAAAATTTGAAAACCACTGCTTGACATCATCACTCGCTGATTTCTTATCGTGAGACCAGGAAGTGTTCCTCCCGTGCCAGCACAGTGTACTGCATTCTGACTTTGTATCTTGGAAGAGAGTATGATACAGAGGTGTGTCAGCAGCGTGAGGAGACTTACATGTCTAATGTGGAGGTGTGAGTAACTTGTTGAAGTATCTTGACAGGGACTTAATGAGAAAGAGATTTACTTTCAAAGTATGTTTCTTCACAGAGCATCTATTTGCCAAAACACAATAGCTCTCTGTTGTGAATATTTGCGTGTTATCTTTCTAATACCCACTCTCCCCACCCCTGCACTTGTGATCTGAGTAATTAGCTTCAAATACAGCACCATGATTGAAGTGGTGAATTGGTAGATGGTTTACCATGGAGAAAATTATGAAAATACTAGTGCCCTGGTGCACAGATTCATGCATATTGAAAGGAAATTAATTAGAAGGTGGCTGGTGGGCCGGGACTGGGAGAGACGGGCCGGACACGCCCTGGAGCCAAACTCCTGTGGTCCCTCCCCAGCCACACCTGAGATGGCACCGCAGCTTGAAGGTCGTCTGCGGAGTGAGTGGGGTCCTTCCAGCAGGTGGGGTCCCTCAACCTGGCCTGTGGGGATCGGGCTGAAACCAGCTCTCCAACATCCCCCGAGAAGTCCTAGATTGCGAGAGGGTGGTTCTCGGGTGACGCACCCCGGAATTGGGCTCCCTCCTCTCTGGTTCCAGCTGTGTCACCTGAGAACCGCCACTGTCAAGTCACCACAGTTCGGCAGCTCATGCGTTGAGTGTCTCCCTCCTGGTGGTAGGTGCGTGTCATACCTACCGAACAGTCGGACAGTCGCTTAGTCGCCTAGCCTTTTATATACATAGACTAGAGGCCTGGTGCACAAATTCATGCACGGATGGGGTCCCTCGGGCTGGCCTACAGAGATCAGGCCCCAGCTCGTGCCCCCAGCCTTGCAGCCCCGCCTGGCACCCCACCTTGGCCTGGCGCTGCTCCCTCACCTGCACCACCATTTCACCTGCAGGACAATTGATCAGGGCCAGGTCCCCCCACCTGGCTCCCTCAGCATCTGGGAGCCGGGCGGTGGCCCTGCCCCCTGCCGCTGCCAATGGTCACTGTCTGCGGGGTGATTGGGCCCCTGCTTGCACCCACTTTGGCCTGGCACCACCCACTCACCTGCTCCACCATCCCGCCACGGTCCCGCTCTCATCGGGGCCCATCGGGGCCGGCAGTGCCAATGCACACCATGTTCTGCACCACCCCCTGGTGGCCAGTGCACATCATAGCGAGTAGTCAAACTCCCGGTCTCCTGGTTGAACTCCTGGTTGAACAACAGCCCGAGGGGACAATTTGCATATTAGGGTTTTATTATATAGGATGCCCTTTGAGAGTCATTTAAAACCTACCGAGGTATAGAGGATCTACCTAATACACAGTCACAAACCCAAACAGACAATCAAAATGAGGAAACAAAGAAACAACCCCCAAATGAAAGAACTAGCAAATTCTCCAGAAGATGAGATAAATGAAGCAGAGATAAGAAATTTATCTGAAACAGAGTTCAGAGTAATGATGTTAAAAATGCTCAACAGTATGAAAAAAGATATAGTAACTATGAAATAAAACCAGTTTGAGATAAAGAATGACATAACACAAATAAAGAACACATTGGAAGGAATACACAGCAGTTTGGGGGAAGCTGAGGATCAAATCGGTGAATTAGAAGACAGAGTTGAAAATATCACTCAATTAGAAAACCAAAAGAAACAAAAAACAGGAGGACAGCTTAAGGGAGCTGTGGGACAATGTGAAATGTAACAATCCTATCTAATAAAGAAGGAATATGCTAATTGACTGTCACACCCTCACAAGATGGCAGCACCCAGTCCCCTCAGCCCCGCCTCATCCAGCCAGAGTCCCCCAGTCCCCTCAGCCCCGCCTCATCCAGCCGGAGTCCCCCAGTCCCCTCAGCCCTGCCTCATCTAGCCTCAGTCCCCCAGTCCCCTCAACCCTGCAGCATCCAGCCTCACCCAGCTGGAGTCCCCCAGTCCCCTCAGCCCCGCAGGGAAAAACAGTTGGGGACGATCATGCTGGCAGGGGAGCAGTTAGGTGTCAATCAGGCCAGCAGGGGAGTGGTTAGGGGGCTATCAGGCTGGCAGGCAGAGTGGTTAGGAGCCAGCAGTCCCGGATTGTGAGAGGGATATCCAACTGCCAGTTTAGGCCCGATCCCACAGGAATTGGGCCTAAACCGGCAGTTGGACATCCCCCAAGGGGTCCCAGATTGGAGAGGGTGCAGGCTGGGCTGAGGGACACTGCCCTCTTCCCCGTCCACAAATTCCGTGCACCGGGCCTCTAGTATTAGAATAATAGGTGTGCCAGAAGAGGCAGAAAGGAATAGAGAAGGTGTTTGAAGAAATAATGGTAGAAAACTTTCCTAACCTGGTAAAAGAAAAAGTCACACAAGTTCAGGAGACACAGAGAACCCCAAAGAAGAACCCAAACAGACCCACGCCCGACACATCATAATTAAAATGCCAAAAATTAAAGACAAAGAGAGAATCTTAAAGGCAGCAAGAGAAAACGGTTACCTACAAAGGAGTTCCCATAAGACTGACACCTGATTTCTCATCAGAAACTCTATAGGCCAGAAGGGAATGGCATGAAGTCCTCAAGCTAATGGAAAGCAAGGATCTGAAACCAAGATTACTATATCGAGCAAGGCTATCATTCAAAATAGATGGCCAAATAAAGAGCTTCCCAGACAAAAAAAAAGCCTAAAGGAGTTCATCGCCACCAAGCGAGCATTACAAGAAATGCTAAAGGGATTGCTGTAAGAGATTGCTGAGAGAGAAACCTAGCCATACAGAATTAAAATGGCTACAAATAAGTACCTCTCAATAATAACTCTAAATGCAACTGGATTAAATGCTCCAATCAAAAGGTGTAGCGTGGCTGAATGGATGCAAAAACATGACCCAACTATATGCTGTCTACAAGAGACCCACCTCAAAACAAAAGACACACACAGGATGAAAGTGAAGGAATGGAAAATAACTTTTCATGCAAATGGAAAAGAAAAAAAAAAAGCTGGAGTAGCAATACTCATATCCGACAAAAGAGACTTTAAAAGCATCATGCTAAGTGAAATAAGCCAGTCGGAGAAAGGTAAATATCATATGATCTCACTCATTTGTGGAATATAATGAACAACATAAACTGATTAACAAAAATAGAGCCAAAGGGGAAAAAATATTCTAGAATATAATAGAAGTAAGCCTGTTATTTGCAGATTTTTAATATTTCCTACAACTTTTATGATATACTATGTTAGTACCGTTTTGGTAATATTGTACTTAAAATCCTTTTATTCTTGAAATATTAATGTTTATTGCATGTAATATGTACCGGTAAGATCATTTTTCTTGAATTATTGGTATTGCATGTAACATTATCATATTTAAAATCGTTTTTCTTGAGATATTAATGTTTATGGCATGTAACCTCATATTTAAGATATTTTTCTTGAAAAAAAAAAACATACTTTTAAATACAAAAAATAAAATAAAACCTACCAAGAGGTACTTGCCATGAAGTGACATTTAAAAACATTTAATATTCTAGGATGTGCTTCAGCTGTTCTGGCCTAAAACAGGTTTAAATAGAAGTCAAGCAATTTGAGAGTATGTGGCCTACACATCCTGAAAAAGTGAGTGTAACTTAGCATTTACGTGGGTGAGACGCTGCCTTTCGTGTGTGTACTTGATGGTGGCTCGAAATGTACCTCTGCCCTTTTGAAATCAACCCTACAATCTTGTTAATTAAGTTAGGGTATAATTTTCAGCTCCTTTGAAATGTCTTTTAATACTTCAAGGACCTAGGCATTCACTTGATTAGCAAGTTAGAGAGTTACAAGGACATCTGCCTGCAGGACTGGGGCCAAGAATAGCACAGTGAGTGAGTCAAGGAGGGCTCATTCCCAGGAGAACCGCTGATTGCTCACACCCTGCCCCCCTCCCACGAGCGCCCCCATGTGGCCGCAGGCCTGTCCTGGCAGCAGCTCTGTCGCAGGTCAACCTGGGCCCTGCGCCCTGGTGCAGCTCCAGCAGCCCGGGCCTTCTTTCCCTGCTCTGGGTGGCTCTCATGTCACTGTTGTAAGTCGTGCTCTACCTGCGTCATACTCCTGTTATCCTCACGGTGGCTGTCATCCTCCGCCCCATCACCATCCATCCCCTGGAGCTTCCAGCTGTGGCTCCTTCCTCTGTCCCACCCTCCAGCTCCCACCCCGCCCCCACACCTGCTTCCATTTCCTGCCTGGCCAGACCCTGCCACACTGGACTTCTGAGACAGCATAGGGTTGCAGAAGCCCAAGGAAGTTAGTAGAGGTGTGAGCCCTGTCAGACACTTCTGTAAAATGCATCTGAGCTGAAATGCCCCTGAATGCCGAGATACCAGGCAAGATACCACTCACATCAAAAATGCCTGGGATGCATGTAAAATGCAGGTGTCCGGGCTCCATCTCAAACCTACTGAATGAAGTCTTGAGCGTGGGACTCTGGAATGCACAGAGTCCATAACTTGGAGTGATCCAAGGCACAGATTACTCCATAACTTGGAGTGATCCTCAGGAATACCAGTTTAAGAAACACCTGCCTTGGTGTAGTTGCTAGGAGCCCAGAGATGCTACCTGCAGTGATCTGGGCTGTGGGGCAGCCAGCTGGGCACCAAATGGACTTGCTGCTGGGCCCCAGACTCACCACAGCATGCAGCTGTCTTCCTCTAATGCCTGGTTGATGACAGTTGAGTCCCCCCTGGGGCCCACAGAGGTGGCTGCGTTATGACCTGGTCCTTTCCATCTTTGGACCTCAGGTGCAGGGATGCAGAATTGCATCTTTAATTTCTCATCTGATGGCCTGAGCCCATGTTCCTGCCAGGGCAGCTCTCCCATCATTTGCCAGCCCACGTGCTGACCCACCTCCCCAGCTCCTCCCTGTTCATGGTGGGTCTCAGCAGCACAAAGCACCGGGAGATTTTATGGTCCTGGAGCAGGTGGTTCACAGACTCCATCCAGCTCCTGTCTGGAGTACCGAGGAGGAGAACCGCTGGGCTGATCTTGCTGTCCCCAGAGTGAGCTGTCTCCATCGATGCCAGGCCTTCATCTCGCCCTGGCTGGAGTGGAACTCTGATTCTACTACGGTGGAGCCCCTGGGCAGAGACGGGCTGGTGTGGCACACGCAGCTCAGGACCTCAGGGCTTCTCTCATGGATGCCACCAGCGCACACTTAGCAATTCCCTCCTCTTTCTCCGTGGCCCTTATTTCCTCTCCCTGACTCCTCCCTGGTCTGTTTGCTTAATGGGTTTTTCTGCCAATCCAGCCGCTCCCAGCTGCACGGGTCCTCCTCCCCAGCAGTTGAGGTACAGGAGGCAATAAATAACAGTGGCAGGAACTCTGACCTTGGCCCCCGTTGGGACAGGCTGCACGAAAGGAGGCATGAAAGCCAGCAAAACACTTTACAAAGATGCTTTCGTTGGAGACGGGCAGTGGCCTGGGACCCTGGGCAGCGGGGAAGGAAGGTTCCTCTCCCTCATGTGCGGTCAGTCTGTGGAGCTAACTGGTTCCCTTCGCGGTTCCCTATGGGTGGCCTTTCCCAGTTAGTTAACTGACTTTAAATGGGAAACAGAATAAACATTCTTGGGGTGGCCCCATCCCTGGTAATCCTGGTTATCTGCCCTCTGCTAACATGATGGCCAAAGACTGATTTATACCCTGGAGGACCCTCGACCTCCCACGGTGTCTGGTTCAGCCTGGTGGCCAGGGCCACACCGAGTACCGAGTACCGTGTGGCAGATCGGCCTGGAGCCGAGCCTGCCCACCCTCCCCCGCCTGACCCGCTGGACTCATTCCCAGCCACGGAACCAGGGAGCAGCACTGTCTGTTCTGAGGCCCTGGAAAGAAAGACATTTTGAAAGTAGGTTGGCACCAGCGTCTTCCTCAGGCCTGTGGGGACAGGAGGTGGGGCTCCCTGTGTTCAAATTCCTTAGTGGGTGTTAGCTAGGGAACAGGGAGAGGTCAGCGGGGAGGAGAGGGAGACAATGCCAGCCCTCTGTGGCCTGCGGCCACCAACATGGGGATAGGGGGCAGGGTGAAGCCAGCATCCTGTGTAATCAGACAGAAAATGACCCAGTGACTGGCCCTAATTGGCGAGGGCACTCGGTGCCTGACACCATGCTCCCCTGAGGGACAGGTCACAGAACAAGCCATCACTGCATCCCCCAGGCTTGGAGACAAGTGTAAATGGGCAGCCGTGGCTCAGTGTGCTGAGTCTCAGCCTGACCCCTCTGCTGTGAGTGAGGCCAAAATGCCTGCATTTCCTGTTTGGAAGCCCGTGTTTGGGCTTCAAGGTCAGAGAAGGCAGGGCGGGGGCGGGGGTGTGGGTGTGAAGGGAGGAGTGGAGTGGGGTGGAACCGCCCACCCTGTGGTTGCCTCTCTGTGCCTGGCATCATGCTGAGTTGGCTGCATTTGCCCTCTGATTTAATTCACAGTGATTCTATGAAGCGAGAACTGTCATCCGGTTCCCAGGAGAGGAAACTGAGGCCCAGCCATCCGCCCAGGGCCGCAGAACTGAGGTCAAAGCAAGGCCTTCTTGATGTGACTGGGCTCCTTCAACTTCAGCCCACACAGGCCTCGGGGGCGCTTCGCAGGGGACTCATGGTCAGCTGGCCGGCTTGCACCGCTGCTGTGCCTCCAAGCTGAGTGAGGCAGGGCTGTGAGTGGAAAGTGGCGGGTTGGAGCCCAAATGGACTCCCACAAATAGATGAGCTTCATGCAAGTGACAACATGGCCTCTTAATTGCAGGCTGCAAGGATAGCCAAAGAGGCCTGCTGGCCCCCTAATTTAGACTAAGAGCACATTGGTAATGTCCAGAAACCTTTTATTGCTTCTCGGGGACAGTCCATGACTCCCCACGCCCTCTCTGAGCTGCGCTCTGGACTTCAGTGGTTGAGGTAACATTCCAGGTGGGTAGGAGGACATCTGCCATCTCACGTGGTTTTTTAAGAAACTCATACCCAGTGGAATCATTGTGACATGCAAGCTGCCTTGTCCTGCTTTGTTTCCTGCCAAGTGAGAAGCGGTGTTAGGGAGGCAGGAAGCTGGATGTGGCCCCTTGGACCTGCTGGGAAAGGGGCGGCTGCTCAGCCTGGCCCCTTCTGTGGGGGTCATCGCCCTGAGGGAAGTGCGTGCTGCACACAGCCTGTCACAGGCACCCTTGTGCTTGTGTGGTCGTGGCTCTCTGCCAGGGCACAGGATGGAGAGGGAGACAGGAAGGTGGATGTGTCAGGACACAGGAGATGGACGACCTGAGTGGCCTGGGGGACTCAGGATGCAAAGTTCAGCAGACACACCATATGGACAGACAGAGAAGCAGGTGGCTCTGCCCATGGGGATGGCAAAATCTTGTTTAACGCCCCTGGATACCATGCCCAGGGCCACCAGCCCTTCCTGGGCAGGAGAGACAAGGCAGGCAAGGTGTGGGTCTTGGTGACTTAGAGGCGACCCTGGAACTGAAGGGGGGATCACCTGGGAAGGTGCCACAGAATGGGGTTCAGTGCTCCCAGGCGGTGCCAGCCCTGGCATTTGTAGCCTTAAAAAAAAACCCAACATTTTAGAAATCTGCTTTTGAAGGAATTGCCTCAACTCCCCTGAGGCCCCCCAAAGAAGCCAGGTCTGTTCTGAGTTCTGGGCCTGTGGTTCTGGATTGACTTACACAAGGATCAGGGGCCTCCTCTGCCGTAAAGAGCCAACGAAATGCAAAGCTGCGATCCTGTCTTCCCTCGCCCAGGGCATCCTGTGAGGTACAAAACTGGAATACCCACCCACCCGCCCCCATGTAGGGAGACTCCTGGCCTCCTCCTCCTCCTCAGAAGCTCCTTTCAGAGGGCCCCTCCCTGAGCTTCTGTGGGAACACACCGCCCTCCAGTGGCCAGATGATTGTTTCTCTGAAGACCAGCTTCATAGTGCATTCACTCAACTCACTGCTTCTCTCAACTGTTCTTTATTTTTCCCTGGTTAAAATTTATTAATGTTATTTTATTTTTTTTCCATCACCATTTACCTCCTCTGTGCCCTCCACCTATTTCCTCCTTCCTCCAGTCACCACACTGTTGTCCATGTCCATGAGTTCTCTTTCTTTTTTGCTCAATCCCTCCACACACACACCTCCACTCCCATCCCCCACCACCAGAGCTGCCTACCTGCTCTCTATCTATGAGTCTGTCTCTATTTTGCTTGGTAGTTCAGTTTGTCCATTAAATTCTACATATGAGTGAAATCATATGGTACTTGTCTTTCTCTGACTGGCTATTTCACTTAGCAAAATGTTCACCAGGTCCATCCATGCTGTCTCAAAGGGTAAAATTGTCTTCCTTTTTATGGAAGAACTAGAGGCCCGGAGGTCCTCTCAGCCCAGCCTGCACCTTCTCCAATCTGGGACCCCTTGGACATTCCTCTCACAATCCTGGACTGCTGGCTCCTAACCGCTCACCTGCCTGCCTGCCTGGTCGCCCCTAACTGCTCCCCCTGCTGGCCTGGTCCCCCCTAACTGCCCCCCCTGCCAGCCTGGTTGCCACTAACTCCCCCCCCCCCCCCCCCCGCTGCTGGCCTGGTCACCCCCAACTGCCCCCCCTGCTGGCCTGGTCACCCCTAACTGCCCCCCCCCTGCCAGCCTGGTTGCCCCTAACTCCCCCCCCCCCCCCCCCCGCTGCTGGCCTGGTCACCCCTCACTGCCGCCCTCCCCTGCCGTCCTGGTCGCCCCATGCAGCCTGCTATTCAGTCGACCGGTTGTTTCAGTCGTCACGGTCACTGCCTTTTTATATATAGATAGTATTCCACTGTGTAATAGTATATGTTCCTGCTCTGTGCCTGGAACATATACTATGCTCTGTGCTCTGGAGCCCAAACTCCGCCAGTGACAAGCCTGCTTCAGCCAGTGGCTCCTTGTTTGGCCCTGCTGAGGGGCTCTGTCAGTCAG
The DNA here is from genome assembly GCF_963455305.1 of Plecotus auritus. NCBI lineage: Eukaryota > Metazoa > Chordata > Mammalia > Chiroptera > Vespertilionidae > Plecotus > Plecotus auritus. The sequence continues at coordinate 126,688,332 of NC_137772.1, read as the reverse complement.
GGTCCAACCAGGAGACAGAAACTATGCTGGTTATTTGAACAGGGATATTTTAATATGAAGAATTATTAGGTGGAATAGTTGAGGTGATTAATTACTAATAAGGGCTCAAGAAGACCTCAGGGAGCCCAGGGGTAGGAGGCATGAAAGAACAGCTACGACTTCTAGGCTGAGCAAGAGCAGACAATGAAGAACTAAGGACTGAGCGAGGGGCCCCCCGACAAGGCTGAGGCTTCTCCAAAGGGGATGGCTGCCACGAGAACATGCAGCTGCTGGTGGCGAAAACCAACAGACCCTTGTCGGGGACTGTGGGCCATAGCTGTAGGGCAGCCCACCATGCCCGGAGGACCAGGGCAGGCCAGAGGGATTCTGAAGAAGCTGCCTGGCCTGCCTAGGGAGTGCTGATGCAGCGAGGCTGGCCTCTGGAAACAGCCCACTGTGGGCAGTGGGTTTGGATGGGCCAGTGCTGGTCCACAGAGGTGAACAGGCAAAAGACCCAGAAAAGCTGTCACAATGTTGAAGGAGAAGAACAAAGCCAGAGGACTGCCACTGCTGACTTGAAGACTCACTCTAACGCTGGTCACCAAGAGAGAGTGGTCTCGGGGAAAGGACAGGCAACCAGATCCAAGTGCTCTGCCTGCAGGAGGGTGCGGGACTGTGGAGGTAACATGATGGAAAGTGAGGGGCCCTGACCTTGGACAGAGCTCTCCTCATCTGCCGTCTCTGACTGCACGGCCCTGGGCAGGTCACTTACCATTTCTGAGCCTCAGTTTCCTCATCTGTACAGTGGTGAGAATGATACCTACCCCATGGGGGGCTGTGAGCACCAAGGAACCTAAATTTGGGGACAATAGAGGGCCCTGCAAATGGGAGACGTAACGTGAGCACATTTGCTGTGCTCCTGTGATGAGCTCACCTTTCTGGGAACGGAGAGCAGTGCGGAGGCTTTCCACCAGGTGTCAGTGGTGCCTCAGAGCGCCCTGTGTCCGGATGTGTCAGGAAGGGAGGACGAGGGGCCCTCAGTTGCCCTGCAGGTCCAGCAGTGGTGTCTGGGGCCCTCCCACCTGCCCTCCAGGTCCTGGCCACCCTGCCCCCAGGTGGGCACTGCCACGGGTCTGTCCTCCCAGGCCTGCAGCTGCCTGGCTTCCCCGCCGCCCATCAGCTGAGCCTTTTAAGTGAAGGGCATGTGATTAGGGTAATTCAGCCTAAAACTTCTGCTTCCCAAGTTTAATTCTGCTTGAATATTTGCTCTTCCCACCCAATGGAATGTCTATGACTTGATGGGACTTATATTCCTACCTGAGAGGAGCAGGTGTTTACCAATTGTCCCCTGAAAACCGCTAGTTCTGGATGGCATCTCACTGGCTCAGATGCCCTTATTGTCCACGGGGAGCCATTCTGGAGGCAGACGCTGCTGGTTTATGGGGTGACTGGGCAAGCTGGCCTCCGGGTTGCGCTGGCAAATGAATAATGGCTGGGTCTTCAATAAAAATGGAGAATTAAAAAAGTCCTGATTTGTAGTTTTTGCCAATGTCTGTTGAGTCCCACCCTGGTGATTTCATGCCATCAACAGGCATCACCCAAGCTGGAGAGGAGGCGCACATCAGTGAACTGGGAATACCCGGCTCCTCAGTGGGAGTGTGAGGCCTGAGGGAGCTAATCCAGGTGACGGGCCTGGCACAGGCCTGGCATGTGCTGAGTGCTGAGAGATGCTAGCTGTTACTACTAATATGGCATGACTACGTCTACCATTTTCGCCTCGACCCCCGCCCCCGGACAGAGCTTCTCTGGCGTTAGAACTGTAAGCGCTCTGGTTGCTTCTCTCACTGCGGGTACCTCGCTGCCTGAGGGTATTTGTTTGTCAGATCACTGCCCCGCGTCAAGCAGGACGATGTCTGGCAGGGCTTGGAGCCAGGACCACAGGTTGGGATCCCAGCTCTGCCTCTCAGTACTTAGGAAAACTTGGGCAAGTAACTCACCCCTTTGCCTTACTGACTGCAGAATGGGCACGAACTTGCTTGGGTTTAATAGGGCTGTTGTGAGGATTACAGGAGTTAACACATCTCCAATACTCAGATTTGCGCCTGGAGCCCAGGAGTGTTAGGGAGGCGTCCTTGTAGTCAGCGGCCAGAGCTGCGTCTCCATGGTGTGTCCCTGGCACCTCGTCGTGCTCTCCGAATGCTGGCTGGTAGGCATGGATGACAGTGCAGCGAGAACCTGGTGGAGCGCAGAAGTGTATGAGGGAGCTGCATGTGAAACGTGTGGTGGCTGTCACTGCAGACTAAACAGCAGCTTTGGGGTGTGGCCTCTCCTACCCTGGAAGCTTCTTTCCACAGCATCCTCTCTGTTCCACGAGGCTGGGAAAGAGCTGCTGACTCAGAAAAAGAAGTCACAAGAAGCATCGTCAGTAATATGAGTGCTTGGAGCTGCCAGCCTGTTGCAAAAGACAGGAACTGAGGCAAGAGCAAACCAGAGCAGCTGGTGAGGCCACCGCAGTGCCTGCTGGGTGGGGATGGGGTGAGCGAAGGTGAGAAGTCACTGACTTATCTGCATCTGTGCTTTGGGTCCTCCAAGACGCTCTTGGGGGGCTAGGAGAGGGAGGGGGAGGAAGCAGGGGTGGTTCCACTCCCCACCGCCCCCCGACCCCCAGCCTCCATGGATGGCTATGGAGGATTCCAGCTCTGGCTTCAGCAGCATGCATCCCTGTCCCTTCCCCTCTCTCCCACCCTGCACCCACCCTGCACCCACCCATGCCCCGGGCTGACTGGAGGGGAGGGAAGCCGGTTACTTGGTTACTCAGAAGAGGCAGTTCTCAGCCTGCATGCTGTGCATTCACTCCCTGGGGACTCTGGCTAGTAAATGGCCAGAGGCAGTTCAAGTAGAACAACTGAACTGGCTTTCACTTTTTTTTTATTTGCATCTAAGAAAACTCTCTGTATCCAATATACTCTTCCTGAAGCTGTTTCATTAGGGTTCTCTAGTTTTGTGCTTCAACTTGTTGAAGATTTGGGGTGCTCTCCTCTTCTTCCAGAAAGAGAATTACCACGTGTGCACTCACAGGCAATCTGATGTTGGAGGAAAGCTATATTTATGTAAATGAATGCAGCAGGTGGGGTAATTCCATTTAAGTTTTTGGAGGATTTTTTCCTGAATCAATGGTTTTGATTTTCAGTGTATCACAATGTGGAAATCTCAACTGAACTGCTTCAGTAACAACATAGCTCTATCAAGGGGCAAGGTCAACTGAGATTAGCTTAATCAGTTCCAAGTTTTAGTCTCTTTTGAAGCTAACCCGCCTATGGAAGTCAACAAACATCAACAGGAAGTTGCCCTGCACTGAGGGTTTCTCACAGCTCGGTTTTGGAAGTTGACATTTCAGTTTTGCTCTTGAACATGATCTCATCTACTCACCACACACACCTTCCACAGGCCGCCTTCTCCCTGGCTGAGCACACTCCTGATTGCCCGTCAGCTCTCTGCATCCTGGGAGCTTCGGCTCATTCATTCTGAACAGTCAAGTCTTCCAACCGAAACACTCCTCAGGGCCAAGCTCCTGTGGCCCTCTGGTGTTGTGAGAAGGATTATGCTTTGGCCCGTGCTCAGTAAGAAAGCTCAAGCAGATAAAAGCAGAGCAACGCAGCTAGGGCCTGTTCTGGGTCAGGCTCTCAGTCCAGGGAATGCAGGAGTGGGAATGGGAGATTCTGGGAGCTCCAGGCTTCCCAGGAGCTTTGCTGGGTGGCCAGGTCTGCTCCTCCTCCTGTCACACAGCACTGACCGAAAGGACAGAGCTGAAGCGGGGGGTCATGATCTCTCTGCCAGCCAGCCCAGCGACTGACTGCAGTGTGAGAGCAGTGACTCTCTGAAGGAAGTGCCCCATGGAGCTCCCTGGGGCCAAGGGCCAGCGAGCTCCCTATGTCTACTTGGACTTGGATGGCAGGTATGTGACATGAGCAACCCTCTTCCCACCACCCGGAGAAGCAGGAGTGTACCACAGTGGGAGCCTGCCCAGATGCAGAATCACTGCTGGTCTCTTCACCTTCCTTGTATCAGTCAGGATTCTCCAGGGAAACAGAGCTAACAGAGCCTTGGAGCAATGGTTTAGCATTGAAGGAATGGTTAGGGTTGGAGTCTGGGAGAAGTCAGCTTTGAATTTATGAGAATAGCTTGACTTCCTGATAGAAGGTTTGAGTTACTTGAGGAGAAGTTATTAGTAATTCACCTATATTTTTTTTCACTTAAGACTGCATCAATTCTCCAGCCCTGTAAAAGACCTTGGTTGTCTTTCTTCTCATCTTTAGATAATGTTGTGTGAAGGCAGGAGCTGTGGCAGCCAGTGTCCATGAAACGCAGGCAGGCTAATGCGTGAGTTTGCAAGCAGCATAAAATATCAGACCTTCCCAGTTCTTGACAAGAGCTTTGTATTCACTGAGCCACTGAATTCATTAATCCTGCAGCTGCCTCCCTCTGGACTACTTATTATATAAGCATGACAACAAACGTCCTTACTGTTTAAGCCACTTTAATTTGTGTAATCTCTTTAATACAGCCAAATGCATTTGTGGACGAGAGCAGGTTGGCTCAGTCACCTCCATTTCCTCTCCCGGGAGTGTGTCTCATTGCTGCCAGAAGCTGGACTGCCAAAGACTGCATCCCCCAACCCCCCTCACAGGTCAGGTTTTGCATGGGGATTTCGCTTCTGCCATCTAGAATCGCAAGATTTTGTAGGAGAAAGTGGACATTTTGGGACTGAGACCACTCTGTGCTCTCCCCGTGTCCCAGCAAGGTGGTGGGGGCGTTTGGAGTTTGCGCAGACATGGTAGCAGAGGTCCTGGCATCTGTCCCCAGCTCCATGCATTGTGGAGTCACGGGTCACAGCAGAGGCTGGGTGGAGCCAGCAGTTGTGGTGGCATCTTACCCACCCATCAGCTTCCTATCAGGGGCAGAGGCAACAGCTTATCAGTGGGCAGCTCAGAACACTCTTCTGGGAGGGTCCTGAAAGCACAGCCTCAGCCAGCTTCTCCAGCCCTTTGAGTGATTTTAGATGAGAGCATGATAACTCTCATGAACTCCTTCTGCTGAAATTAGCCAGACCTGGCTCTGGTTTTTTGCAGCTGAACACAGAGCAATGCACCACTACAATGGATACTGCATTCTGACACAGCATCAGGGGCGGAGTCAGAGTGAAAAGTGGATAAGAGAGTTAAGTAATATTTTGTTTGTGGACACAGAAATAATATTTATTTATTTTAGAAGACTTGTAAAATACAGTAATTCTATGTAATAAAAGCCTAATATGCTAAGTCAGTGGTTGGCAAACTCATTAGTCAATAGAACGGCAAACCGCGGCTCGCTGACCACTGTGTTAAGTGGTTGTCCGGTCGTCCGTTCAACCAATCAAAGCGTAATATGCTGCCAAAACCGGTTTGGCTCAGTGGATAGAGCGTCAGCCTGCGGACTGAAGGGTCCCAGGTTCGATTCCGGTCAAGGGCATGTAACTTGGTTGCGGGCACATCCCCAGTGGGAGGTGTGCAGGAGGCAGCTGATCGATGTTTCTCTCTCATCGATGTTTCTGACTATCTATCCCTCTTCCTTCCTCTCTGTAAAAAATCAATAAAATATATTTTAAAAAAAAGCGTAATATGCTAATGATATGCTAAGGCCTCTCAACTGCTCGCTATGACGTGCACTGACCAGCAGGGGGCATATGCTCTGACCAGTAGGTTAGCTTGCTGCTGGGGTCCAGCCCATGGGGACTGAGCGAGAGGGACCAGACACTCCCTGGAACCCTCCTGCAGTCCCTCACCCGCTGGCCAACCTCCCATGTCTCTCCCAGGCCCCCAATCATGCACTGGTGGGGTCCTTCGGCCTGGCCTGCACCCTCTCACAATCCGGGACCCCTCGGGGGATGTTGGAGAGCCAGTTTTGACCTGATCCCACACGAATCTGTGCACCAGGCCTTAGTTAAAAATAAAAAAAAAAGCATCTATATTACTTAATATTTTTACATATATTATTCTCATAATATTTTCTGTGCCTGATTATGCATTTTAAAATAATCAAAATTATACATTACATACTGTTTTATACCTTTCTTTTATCACCCTAAGTATTTTATGCTTTTTCTCATGATCATATTACTCTAAAATTATTTTAAATTGCTACATAGTAGAA